>NC_052333.1:25437287-25812069 GCF_016432855.1 Salvelinus namaycush
AAGAATAGTGAATTTCTTTGGTTTAAACGGGGATCACACTAACATTATTGTTCTGATGCGTTCCGTTACACCTCTGTGAAGTGGATTATTTCCATAGAACTCCATCCTGTTAATACAATGGCTACTTGCTATAGTAAACTAAACTAACACATGTACTGGTAGAAATGTATTCAGTTTAGAGAACTTATTGGGCAAAATCCCCAGTCAGAGCATGTTGGCAAGTTGCTTCCCGTGTCAGTGTTTTGATCAGTGATTTATCACATATCCCAACTAACGATTTGCATTGACCCAATGGTAACAACTTATATTTATCAGATGTGAAGTGTACAACTTACTCTTACACTTAACCCTATTTGCATGTTTGAACTGTGATTTCAGGTTTATGATGATTTATTGTTGTCTTAGGCGATGTCGTCCACCAGTAACTACACTGTTCTGTGACTAACCACACCCTAAGAAATCATGGTTGATTAAACACGGGTCTGGTTTGTCATTCGATGACATATCATAAGATGGCATGTTTTTTTAAAGAGTTGTATCACTCCCTGACGTCTCCCTGACGTCTCGTATGACGTTGAAATGTGTTTGAGTTTCTTTTTTTCTTTTCCGTGCTTCTACACCTGCATTGCTTGCTGTTTGGGGTTTTAGGCTGGGTTTCTGTACAGCACTTCGAGATATTAGCTGATGTACGAAGGGCTATATAAAATAAACTTGATTTGATTTGATTTTAGAATCTGCTCTATTGAACATACCTCTACATCCACAACAAGGAACATCCTCCTTGTTTTTGTTTGAATGACATGGAAGATGGTATTAGTGCATAGTTTATAATATTATTTAGTAGATTATTTTATCAAAAGCAACATACAGTAGAGCATGCATGTATTTTTGTGTGGCTCACTCCAGTAGGAACCAAACCAACAACCGTGACATTGCAAGCGCTACACTCTACATAATGGTACATGATGAAACTTTGAAAACTTTTAATGCTAATTTTCATCAATTCAGACATGTAAGAATGCATTTTCTATGTTTTTGGCCTGGGCCTATACAGTGATCTCCAAAAGTATTGGGACAGTGACAATTTTGTTGTTTTGGCTCTGTAATCCAACACTTTGGATATGAAATGATACAATGACTGTGAGGTTAGGGCAGCTTTAATTTGAAGGTGTTTTTTTGTCCATATTGGATGATCCGATTAAAAATTACAGCACTTTTTGTACATAGTCCACCCCTTTTTAGGGAACCAAAAGTATTGGGACAAATTCACTTATATCTGTATTAAAGTAGTAAAAAGTTAAGTATTTGGTCCCATATTCATTGCACGCTGTCACGCCCTGACCTTAGAGATCCTTTTAATTCTCTATTAGGTTAAGTCAGGGTGTGACTAGGGTGGGCAATCTATGTTTTCTATTTCTTTGTTGGCCTGGTATGGTTCCCAATCAGAGGCAGCTGTCTATCGTTGTCGCTGATTGGGGATCATATTTAGGCAGCCTTTTCCCACCTGTTTTTGTGGGATCTTGTTTTTGTGTAGCTGCCTGTGAGCAGCCCAGAACGTCACGTTTCGTTTTCTTCTGTATTGTTTTTGGGTGAGTTTCATATTTATAAAAATATGGTGAACTCTAAGTATGCTGCGCCTTGTTCCATTCATTCCAACAACGAGCGTGACACACGCAATGTCTACATCAAGCTTGTTACTCAAAACATTTGTTGGAAGCATTTGCTGTTTGTTTTGGTTTTGTTTTAGATTATTTTGTGCCCAATAGAAATTCATGGTAAATACTGTATTGTGTCATTTTGGAGTAACTTTTATTCTAAATAAGAATAGAAAATGTTTCTAACCCCCCCCCCCCCCCCCTCACCCCCGTTATTGTAATGGTGAGGTTAGCATGTCTTGGGGGTATGATATTTAAGCATCTGTAACTTTCTCACTTATCATTATTCACACGATTCATTCAGGATTATCCGTAATCATGATAGCACTCATATTAATATAGAAGTGTTAAGAATCAATGGCTATATTTAATTAAAACAAAACTAAACAATAGATTTGCCAATAGATTTGCCAATCCATGATTGGCTATTTAACTAATATCATACCCCCCAAAAATGCTAATCTCTCAACATTAGGGGGAGGTTTGAAAACATTTGAAAATGTAGCGTTAAAGACTACGTTACCCTATACTAGTTATCATCTTCATGGTTTCTATAGTTTAGGCCTACAGCTAGCTAGGTCTAGCTAGCTACCTGGATAGTTATTGTGTTATCCAGCTAGCTATAAAAGTGCATGTTAACACCAAAGATTTGTATAACTAACCCAAGATAGACCACCCAGTTGTTTGCAATGTGAAGCTAGTGATTCGAGTGGACAAAACAAGCAAGAGGTGGGCAGAGCCAAGCATGTGCTTGCAAGATTCCTGTTGGCACATTCTAGCAATGTATCTGCATATTTACATTAGGGAACGCCTAGTCTGTGAAGTGCACGTGTGCAATAACTTTATTCGACCTTGCACTCTTTCTAAACATTGCCATTTTTAAAAAACGTTTGCAGAGGGAGTCCACTCTGTTCGTAAAAATTTAAAATAAACTAATGGTACTCATAGTGTCTGTTAAAAACACATAGCTAGCTAACGTTAACATGCTGGTATTCCATCACTTTCAATGGGGGACTATAATTATGAATGGTGAACCTTAATTATACTGTTGTGGCTAATCGTAATTGTGGATAGCTTCACACAAACGTGAGCCCAGCTAGCTAGCTAATTAGCTAGGGATTAGGAACCATAACATAGCTATATGCCAGCATTAGGTTAGGTAATTTAAATATCTTGTCAGCTAGCTAGAATGCTACCTAATCCAAACAAAACTCAACAGATTGTATGGAAAATGTTTTCTGTAGAATGTGCTATGGTAACTACACAGAAAAAAAGATAAACTCAACATGCAACTATTTCAAAGATTTTACGAGTTATAGTTCATGTAAGGACATCAGTCAATTGAAATAAATTCATTAGGCTCTAATCTATGGATTTCATATGACTGGAAAATACAGATATGCATCTGTTGGTCACCGATACCTTAAAAAAAAGGTAGGGTTGTGGATCAGAAACCAGTCAGTATCTGGTGTGACAACCATGTGCCTCATGCAGCGTGACACAACTCCTTCGCATAGGCTGTTGATTTTGGAATGTTGTCCCACTCCTCTTCAATGGCAGTGTGAAGTTGCTGGATATTGGCAGGAACTGGAGCACGATGTCATACATGTCGATCCAGAGCATCCCAAACATGCTCAATGACTGACATGTCTGGTGAGTAATGCAGGCCATGGAAGAACTGGGAAATGTTCCACTTCTAGCAATTGTGTACAGATCCTTGGGACATTGGGGCCGTGTACTATCATGCTGAAACTTGAGGTGATGGCGGCGGATGAATGGCAAGATAATGGGCCTCAGGATCTCGTCACGGTATCTCTGTGCATTCAAATTTCCAAATGCAATTGTGTTTGTTTTCCGTTTATCTTTTGCCTGCCCATAGCATAACCCCCCTGCCACCATGGGGCAATCTGTTCACAAAGTTGACATCAGCAAACCCTCACCCACACGACGCCATGGACGCTGTCTGCCATCTGCCCTGTACAGTTGAAACCGGGATTCATCTGTGAAGAGTACACTTCTCCAGGGTGCCAGTGGCCATTGAAGGTGAGCATTTGCCCTCTGAAGTCGGTTACGACGTCGAACTGCAGTCAGGTCAAGACCCTTGTGAGGACGATGAGGAGTAGATGAGCTTCCATGAGACGGTTTTCTGTGTAACGGTCGTCGTAATCCTCCTCCTCGGACGAGGAGGAGAGGCGAGAAGGATCAGACCAATACGCGGAGTGATTGTGTCCATGATATTTTAATGACTCGAAACTGAACACGAAACAAAAATAACATAAACAACCTACAAACAGTCCCGTGTGGCACGAATGCAGACACGCGATACAACCACCCACAAAACACACGTGAAACCCCGGCTGCCTTAGTATGATTCTCAATCAGGGACAAACGATCTACAGCTGCCTCTGATTGAGAATCATACCAGGCCGAACACAAAACCCCAACATAGAAAAACACACATAGACAACCCACCCAACTCACGCCCTGACCAACTAAGTAAATACAAGAAAAAAGGAAAACAGGTCAGGAACGTGACATTCTGACAGTTTGAGCAGAAATTCTTTGGTTGTGCTAACCCACAGTTTCATCATCTGTCCGGATGGCTGGTATCAGACGATCCCGCATGTGAAGAAACCGGATGTAGAGGTCCTGGGCTGGCGTGGTTACATGTGGTCTGTAGTTGTGAGCCTGGTTGAACGTACTGCCAAATTCTCTAAAATGACATTGGTAAATTCTCTGGCGGACATTCTAGGCAGTCAGCATGCCAATTGCAAGCTTCCTCAAAACTTGAGACATCTGTGGCATTGTGTTGTGTGACAAAACCTGCACATTTTGGACGCACCGTCGCTCAGTGCGTGAAAATGGCTGAGATTTTCTCTCTTACATTTTGAATGCTTAGCAGGACAGGAAAATAGTCCAATTCACACACTTATCAAGAGAACGTCCCTGGTCATCCCTACTGTCTTCGACCTAACGGACTAACTAAACACAAATGATTTGCTTGTAAATGATGTCTGAGTGTTGGATTATGCCATTGGCTATCCAAAATATTTTTATATTTGTTATTTTTACCGTCTGGTTTGCTTAATATAAGGAATTTGAATTATTCATACTTTTACTTTTGATACTTAAGTATATTTAAAACCAAATACTTTCAGACTTTTACTCAAGGAGTATTTTACTGGGTGACTTTACCCTTTTACTTTACCCTTTTACAGTCATTTTCTATTAAGGTATCTTTACTTTTACTCAAGTACTGTATGACAATTGGCTACTTTTTCCACCAATGACTATTGGGACACTATAATTACAAGTAAGTGCCCCTCAAGATAAACCTCATTATAACTAGCCACATCCTGTGAAACAACTAGTGATCACATTATACTTATGCAAATATTACATGTGCTCTATTGTGTACTGTTGTGTTTATTCTCCCACTTGGATCACACTTCCAGAAGCTTCAAAATTAGGGACAGGTTGCCAGGACAGGTAATGTACTATAATTCTTACTAGCTAAATCCTGTGTAGAACATTCTACTTAGGCAAACATTACATGTGCTTTAAAAAAGTGTCTTTTCCTCATCTGGGATGACACTCATACATTTTTTCCCCATAAACTCAACCAAGTTAACCCAGATGGTACGCTTTATTTTTGAGGCAAGTGCTAGCAACAACGTTGACTGGAGATATATTTTGAACAGTTCACATTCATGGTTAAGTAATCAGAGCCTATTGAGCATAGGCTATAATCTCTCAGACAACCAGCGAATCCACAAGCTATCCAAACCTTTGTCACAGTTGAATCGGATGCAGCTGGGAAAAAGCAAAACACTAAGTTGGTGAATTTAGTGGAACACTGCCCATTTGTAACAAGCATGGTAACAAGCATTCGTTGATACACTTCTGTAATTACAGACCGCAATTACTACCAGGTAGATGTTGTTATTACATTGTAACTATGAGTCGCTACAACGCTTGTTAGTGTAATTACACATGTAGATACTCTGTAATAAGGACCCCTTAAAGGAAGTGTTACTGTGAATTTGTCCCAATACTTTTGGTCCCATAAAATAGGGGACTATGTACAAAAAGGGCTGTAATTTTGTAAACGGTTCACCCGATATGGATGAAAATACCCTCAATTATAGCTGACACTTTAACCTCATAGTCATTGTATCATTTCAAATCCAAGGTGCTGGAGTAGAGAGCCAAAACAATAAGACATTTGTCACTGTCCCAATACTTTTGAAACTCACTGTATGTTGAACAATAACTAACTAGACCCTGATTATTTGGCGCCCTCTTGCTGTAGAGACAAAATATGACTACAATAATGAAATATTCTGTTTTGTCAGACTGATCGAGGCGGTCTTAGTACATGCACCATTTCTTCACATAAACCTTTCAGGAGACTGAGTTAAAGTGGCACTTGTTCAGTCTTAAACTTACAACTTGTGTTAAGTTAAGATATTATGCTGAATTAAATCAACCAGACTCAGAGGTAAACTTCAACATGTCTTTACTCCATCACTGTCTGTGTAATCCCTTCACATTCCTTTACTGACGTAGTGACGTCCTATGTCAGTACGTCACATCAATACACAACATCCCCCCTTTACTTGGATATGAACTTCAATGTCATCCTGACATACACAACAGCACATATTCTTTATCTGTATAGCAACCTTTATGTTACCAATAAACAACTGAAATCTGTTCAATGTCTTATTATTCTGTTCTCCTAATGGACTTTCCTTATCTTTTTTTTACAAAACATTCTGCACCTTTTTTTCACAACATAACTCAAACATTCAGAGTCTTCCCATTAGTCCCTTTTATATTTGTCATTTTTCAGATTATACTGGTTTTCTTTACCCCTTTCCCTACAGGATAATTATTTAATGGCAAAATCTGTTAACTTCTGTGGCAGTTTATTTTGTCTGTGAGGCCTGACTGGCTTGGGTATCTGTGGTCTTTGTGGTGATCCCTCACAGATGGTCTCTGGTTTGGATTCTATGTACTATCTCAGATTAGGACTGTGTTGCACAGTCTCTTTCAGCCGTGTGTTGTCCTTTGATTGTGGATTCGGATCCTCAATTATATACCTCTTCACAAATGTTGTATTCCTTGAATACCTGGCTCCAGATGGTGATTGTACAACCACTGTTTCCCTATTTATTGATCACAGTGTGTGGTATCTTGTTGAAAATGGTTGTGAACATGATCTCCGACGTCCACGTCAGTGTTTGGCTCTGCGACGGTTGTCTGCATAGATCTTGGATTTCCCTTTCTGCTCGGCATCATAGTCCCGTGTCTCCAGGTCACTCTATGGTGTAGCTATATCTGGAAGCTTTCCCCTCATTTTCCTTTTGAAAAGGAGCTCAGCTGGGCTCCTGCCCGTGATAGAGTGATCAATGGATCTATAAACTGTCACGTACTTGCGTAGCTCCCGCTTCCAGTCCAGCCCCTCAGCTTGTGCAATGCGAATCCGTTTCAAGAGGGAGGTATTTTGCCGCTCCTCTTTACCATTTGCATGTGCTCATTTTGGCGGCGTCTTTACATGCTGTAACCCATTTTCCTGGCAGAAGTTCTGGAACTGGGATGATATTTACTGTGGGCCACAATCAGATCGGATTGTTAATGGTAGACCATGACGACTGAAAATGGGCTCCAGACTATCAATCACCTTTTCTGCGGTAGTAGATTGCATGATATCATATTTATAATATCTGCTGTAGTAGTCTACAACCACTAGTATTGAGTGTCCTGTTGATAATTGACCCAATAGGTCAGTGTCACTACTTTGAAGAATCTAAAATATATTTGATTTGTTTAACTCTTTTTGGGGGGTTACTACATGATTCCATATGTGTTATTTCATAGTTTGGATGTCTTCACTATTATTCTACAATGTAGAAAATAGTAAAAAATGAGTAGGTGTGTCCAAACTTTTGACTGGTGCTATATATTCATTCAATAAAAAACAAGTACCATTGAAGATTAATTTATTGAAACTGTAATATCAACTGGTTATATCCTGGAACAAAAAGGTAACCTCAGCAGTGTGGCGCTTGCTTGCTATGGCTGTGCAAACTCATAGCCTTGTTTTGTTAATTTAGCAGACAAGACACACTTATTTCTGGAGCCCTTATAACAGTCAAGACATTGATTTTATAGTGAAAATATAATGTAATATAAGGGAATAAAATAGAACAGAACAGTGTGAAGTGATTCGCATCTCGCTTCTTGAACAGTTATTCTCAAAGAGTGATCATTTGAAACGGGGCTCAATTTGGCAACTTGAAAGAGACATTTTTCAGGGTTACAAACCAAAATGTGTCTTTTCGATATACAGACGTTCAATTTAGCTTGCCTGTTCCTTGGAATTTTGCAAATGGTTAACAATTCTACAGTGGGATTAATGATTCTGATGAAAATACGCTCTTTGTCTTTATCAAACGAATGTTTTAGCATATTTTCAGTGTGGATCCTGTCTATGTTTAGGGGGTAATAACCTAGGCTAACTTTAAACTTCGGCTCCCAAGTGACGCAGCAGTCTAAGGCACTGCATCTCAGTGCTTGAGGGGTCAATACAGACACCCTGGTTTGAATCCAGGCTGTATAACACCAGCTGTGATTTGGAGTCCCAAAGCGTGGCGCACAATTGGCCCAGCGTCATCAAGGGTTTGGCCTGTGTAGGCCGTCATTGTAAATAAGAATTTGTTCTTAACTGACTTGCCTAGTTAAATAAACAATGCCACTAGCAGTTCCCAAAATATGGTTGTCAACTTTTCCCTAATATCGTTTTTCGGTGGCTGTACACAGCTAGAGATGCAGGTGTCATTTGGTTAGCCAGCAAGAACTTGAATGACTGTGTTATACAGTTAGCATATCTCTTGCTTTCGCAAATTCACTCTGGCTATCTACTCCGATTTTAGAGCACTCTGTGTGCCAAACGCGCAACATTCGCTGAATATGACCGGTGTCAATAAACGTATGCAAAAAAGAAATAGTCTGTCACGAATGCTCTAGATAACATGTAAACAGCCTAACCAGCTCTGCTAGGGCAAGTGAAATGGTCAGTGAGGTGTTCTTTCATTTGTGTCTGGAAGTAGCTAGATAGCAAGCTAGCCAACTTTAGCCAGTTGGCTTGGGTGCTTGGTTGGGACAAGGAAAGCTGCAGAAGGACAAGTAGGCTACAATTCCCCATTGTGTAGTGCAATTTTGACAGCCAACTTGCTGAAAAAGTTTAAGAAGATTTATCTAATGTTCCTGAGTTAGATTTTAGCTCATCTTGCTCTGGCTAGCATTAGTTGTTGATCTTGTTGTTGATGTGCATAACTCAGGGAGATAGAGCTTGGCTTTTCATGGTTGTTTGATTGTAAAGTTCAAATGTAAGAGAACTCCCATGGTATTGACGTATTTGCAGAAATCCATTCAGGTTTGTTTTGTGGCTTTTGATCTAAAGTCACGCTGTTGCAACTGCCTGTAAACACACAGTCCAGTTCAAAGTGAATGATGGCAGGCCTGTGTGGCAAATGGCTTGTTTGCATAAATGCTTACTGTAGCTCTGATTGGCTATGGCACACCGGTCTGCATAGACTCTGTTCCTTGAAAAGACAGATGTTTTTATTAAGTGTTATTTACTGCAGGGTCTATTAATTGTCCAAACGCACGGCCGCTTTCCCACTATATTGCCAGAACATTTTCACAAATGCCTTAGTATACTTAATTCCCAAACATTCTAAGAATTTATGAAAATTAGAAAATTACCATATCTATGTGCTTGCTTGTCAACAAATGTATATGAACAGATTTTAATAAGATTTAATTTTGCTTCCACTTTTTTACAATTTAATTTCCACTTTTACCATAAACTTAACCAGACTGTTAACCTTAAGCCAAATCAAATCAAATATTATTGGTCACATACACATGGTTAGCAGATGTGAATGCGAGTGTAGCGAAATGCTTGTGCTTCTAGTTCCGACAGTGCAGTAATATCTAACAAGTAATTGAACAATTCCCCAACAACTACCTAATACACAAATCTAAAAAGGGTGAATGAGAATATGTACATATAAATATATGGATGAGCGATGGCCGAGTGGCATAGGCAAGGTGCAATAGATGGTATAGAATACAGTATATACTTATGATATGAGTAATGTAAGGTATGTAAACATTATTAGAGTGGCATTATTTAAAGTGGCATTGTTTAAAGTGACTAGTGATTCATTTATTAAAGGGTTTAGTGATTGGGTCTCAATGTTGGCAGCAGCCTCTCTGAGTTAGTGATTGCTGTTTAGCAGTCTGATGGCCATGAGATAGAAGCGATTCTTCAGTCTCTTGGTCCCAGCTTTGATGCACCTGTACTGACCTTGCCTTCTGGATGGTAGCGGTGTGAACAAGCAGTGGCTCTCAAAACTTTCCACCTTCTCCACTGCTGTCCCTTCGATGTGGATAGGGGGGTTCTCCCTCTGCTGTTTCCTGAAGTCCACGATCATCTCCTTTGTTTTGTTGACGTTGAGTGAGAGGTTGTTTTCCTGACACCACACTCCGAGTGCCCTCGTCTCATCGTTGTTGGTAATCAAGCCCACTACTGTTGTGTCTGTAATACCAACATGTTTCAAGCAGACCACCATAGTCCCTGTGCCCAAGAAAACAAAGGCAACCTGCCTAAATGACTACAGACCCGTAGCACTCATGTCCGTAGCCATCATGTCCGTAGCCACACCATTATCCCAGAAACCCAAGACCCACTCCAATTTGCATACCGCCCAAACAGATCCACAGATGATGACATCTCTATTGCACTCCACACTGCCCTTTCCCACCTGGACAAAAGGAACACCTATGTGAGAATGTTATTCATTGACTAAAGCTCAGCGTTCAACACCATAGTGCCCTCAAAGCTCATCAATAAGCAAAGGACCCTGGGACTAAACACCTCCCTCTGCAACTGGATCCTGGACTTCCTGACGGGCTGCCCCCAGGTGGTAAGGGTAGGTAATAACACATCTGCCACGCTGATCCTCAGCCCTTCAGGGGTGCGTGCTCAGTCCCCTCCTGTGCTCCCTTTTCACTCATGACTGCACGGCCAGGCACGACTCCAACACAATCATTTAATTTGCCGATGACGCAACAGTGGTAGGCCTGATCACCAAAAACAATGAGTCAGCCTATAGGGAGGAGGTCAGAGACCTGGCCGTGTGGTGCCAGGACAACAACCTCTCCCTCAACGTGATCAAGTCAAAGGAGATGATTGTGGACTACAGGAAGAAGAGGACTGAGCACGCACCCATTCTCATCGACGAGGCTGCAGTGAAGCAGGTTGAGAGCTTCAAGTTCCTTGGTGTCCACATCACCAACAAACTAACATGGTCCCAGCACACCAAGACAGTCGTGAAGAGGGAACGACAAAACCTTTTCCCCCTCAGGAGACTGAAAAGATTTGGCATGGGTCCTGAGATCCTCTAAAGATTCTACAGCTGCACCATCGAGAGCATCCTGACTGGTTGCATACTGCCTGGTATGGCAAATGCTTGGCCTTCGACCGCAAGGCACTACAGAGGGTAGTGCGAACGGCCCAGTACATCAGTACATCATGGGGCCAAGCTTCCTGCCATCCAGGACCTCTATACCAGGTGGTGTCAGAGGAAGGCACTCCAGACACCCTAGTCATAGACTGTTCTCTCTGCTACTGCACTGCAAGCGGTACCGGAGGTCCAAGAAGCTTCTACACCGCTTCTACCCCCAAGCCATAAGACTCCTAAACATCTAGTCAAATGGCTACCCAGACTATTTGCATTACCCCCCTCCCCTTTACAGCCCTGCTACTCTCTGTTGTCATCTATGCATAGTCACTTTAACTCTACCTACATGTACATACTACCTCAACTAACCGGTGACCCCGCACATTACGCTACTGCTACTCTCTGTTCATCATATATGCATAGTCACTTTAACCATACCTACATGTACATACTACCTCAATAAGCCTGACTAACCGGTGTCTGTATATAGCCTTGCTACTCTTATTTTCAAATGTCTTTTTACTGTTGTTTTATTTATTTACTTACCGACTCACACATACACACGCATACCTTTTTTTCGCACTATTGGTTAGAGCCTGTAAGTAAGCATTTCACTGTAAGGTCTACACCTGTTGTATTCGGTGCACATGACAAATAAACTTTGATTTGATTTGACATTGACACTGTATCGGTACCCCCCTGTAGATTTTCTCGCTATTGTTATTTTACTGCTGCTCTTTAATTACTTGTTACTTATCTCTTATTCTTTACATATTTTTTTGAAACTGCATTGTTGGTTAGGGGCTCGTAAGTAAGCGTTTCACTGTAAGGTCTACACCTGTCCTTTTCGGAGCATGTGACTAATAAAATTTGATTTGATCTTGACTACTGCAATGCACTGCTGACAGGATTCTCAGTAAGGCTCCTGTCTCAACTCCGATTATCCAGAATGCAGCTGCCAGAATATTCTCACACACCACCCAAAAAAACAACACATCACCCCTGTTTTATTCAACCTCCCATGGATGCCTGTTCAATATAGGATAAAATTCAAGATTATTCTGCTCACGTTTCAGGCCCTCAAGGGTGATGCACCTAAATATATATGCCAACTTCTAGAGAACTATTCACCAGCACGCAACCTACGATCATCAGGCTCAAACAGCCTGGTCATACCAGCCACAACCCTGCACTGCATGAGTGACAGAACCTCCTCACATCAGCTCTAGAACACTCTAGCTGTACATGTCAAGGAGGCAGCTTACATTTCCTCCTTTAAAAAACAACTAAAGTCCCACCCATTCAGGCTAGCTTTTAATATTTGATTAAAGTCTATGTTTTGCATTAGTAGGTCATTTTTTATGTATTGTGATAGTTGTTTCTACTTTTTGATGTATTGATGCTGTTTTTGTTTTACACCTTATGTTCATTGAGCTTGGGAAATGTGCTCTACAAAAGAAATGTTGTTATTATTATCATTATTATAACCCAGACTGTCACGCCCTGACCTTAGAGTTCCTTATTATTTTCTATGTTTGGTTAGGTCAGGATGTGACTCGGGTGGGAAAGTCTATGTTTTCTATTTCTTTGTTTTTTGCCATGTGTGTTTCCCAATCAGAGGCAGCTGTCTATCGTTGTCTCTGATTGGCGATCATACATAAGTTGTCATTGTCCTTTTGGGTTTTGTGGGATCTTGTTTTCTGTTTCGTGTCTGTACCTGACAGAACTGTGCGCTTTCGTTTTCACTTTGGTTATTTTGTTTGAGTGTTTTTTGAAAATAAATATCATGAACACTTTCCACGCTGCGCTTTGGTCCACTCCTTTCGACGAGAGTCGTAACACAGACGTAATAATGGGTTGCAAAAATGGAGCAGTAGCTTTTGAAGATTGTGCCCTTTAGCTGGGCACTATGCCCAAAAGTGATCAATACAATAGTTGATCTAAAAACAAATGATTTTGTGCAACTTGTTTCTAACCAGCATCATGTATCACTTCTGAACATCTACATGCTCCCTGAGAGGGATGGCTGACTCAACCTGTCAAGTTGTTCAAATCAGAGCCTTCTTGGCTGTTAAGGAACGTTGCCGTGGATGTAAAGTGTGTGCAATTCTGGTTATACTTGCTAGACGAAGAGAACATGTTAGTTTTTTTAGGCTGTAATTTTTTAGGGTGTGACAGAAATAGTTTGTAAGGCTCATATTGCGCAACCTATTCACAGAAACAGTGCAGGGAAACAATATCATTGTGGTAATATGACATTTCACATTCAACAAAACCTGAGATGTCATAGTCTCGGATATCCTAGACCTTGTAGCATCGTAAGCTATTGCCTGGTTACCCATCCACATCTTTCCGGCCAACTGAAGTTTCTTCTCTATGAGTCTGAATTTGCTTCCCTCCCTGATGATTTTTAGAACGCAAACACATTCTGACCGTTCTGATTGGCCAATGGGTTGGGCCAGTGCCGGTCTAAATGATGACGTTATCAACTTTGAGCCTCTGATTGGTTAGATTTGTTAAAGACCATCCAATCGCTGATGAGTTTGTTTTGTACCATGCCACTGATTGATTTGAAGTCACACAAACGACTTCTAGGATAGCAGGTTGAGACTGAATGTAGAATGTATGTAGCAATCGATAGAGCAGTAGAAATTAATTCAGCGTGAGTCGTCAGGCAACGTAAGCTAGGTAACGGCAGAAGGTCTGGGGAGGATGTCGGCTGCTCTCTGACAATTCGAAATGGGTAAAAAAATATTTTAGGGGAGGATCCTCTTCAGACAGATAACTCTCAACAAATCAAGAGTTTGGGTAGGCAGGGTTCAAAATGCAGGCAGGAATTCTGCTCATGTTTAGCTAGGGCAAGAAGTGGATCCGGCAGCGAGGTTACCGGTGACGTGTTTCCCATTTCCGACTTGTCCTCTTTGTCTCAACTGAGGCAGAAACATCTACACACATGTTAAACTGGAGTATTGGTACATTGCCGAAGCAACCAGTCTGTATAGAGCGAGATGACACAGTCTCAAGCCCAAGCCGAAGTCGTCCTGTATGTGACAATGGGTTTTGGTGTTGATCAATATTTCATACTGCATTTTCATTATAATTTGTATGTATAATTGTTCATTTCTGAAAGTTGTAATGGAACCATCGTTAAGACATGGCGCAACAGATTCTCATCAAATGCTGTCTAAATTTTTTTTATCTTCAAGTAAAAAAATTAATCTGATTAATCTAATTTTATTGGTCACATGCCCCGAATACATGTACACCTTACAGTGAAATGCTTACTTACGAGCCCCTAACCAACAATGCAGTTTCAAAAAAAATATGAATAAGAAATAAAAGTAACAAATAATTAAGGAGCAGCATTAAAATAACAATAGAGAGACTATATACAGGGGGGTACACCGGTTAGTTGAGGTAATATGTACAGTACCGTTCAATAGATTATACATTTTTTGTCCATTAAAATAACATAGAATTGATCGGAAATACAGTGTAGACACTGTTCATTTTGTAAATGACTATTGTAGCTGTAAATGGCAAAACATTTTATGGAATAACTACGGAGGCCCATTAACAGAACCCATAACTCCTGTGTTCCAATGGCACGTTGTGTTAGCTAAATCAAGTTTATAATGTTAAAAGGCTAAAAGTTGAAAACTGTTGTGCTATTAAAAAAACAATTTAACTGGCCTTCTTTAGACTAGTTGAGTATCTGGAGCGTCAGCATTTGTGGGTTCGATTACAGGCTCAAAATAGCCAGAAACAAAGAACTATATTCCGAAACTCGTCAGTCTATTCTTGTTCTGCGAAATGAAGGCCATTCCATGCGAGAAACTGCCAAGAAACTGAAGATCTCGTACAACACTGTGTACTACTCCCTTCACAGCACAGCGTAAACTGGCTCTAACCAGAATAGAAAGAGGAGTGGAAGGCCCCGGTGCACAACTGAGCAAGAGGACAAGTACATTAGAGTGTCTAGTAAGACAAAGACGCCTCACAAGTCCTCAACTGGCAGCTTCAATAAATAGTACCCGCAAAACACCAGTCTCAACGTGAACAGTGAAGAGGCGACTCCGGGATGCTGGCCTTCTAGGCAGATTTGCAAAGTAAAAGCCATATCTCAAACTGGCCAATAAAAATTTAATATTAAGATGGGCACTGGCTTACACCAGTGAGTCACCAGTAAGCCAGTGACTCAGCCCCTGTAAAAGGGTTAGAGGCAGAGAATCCCAGTGGAGAGAGGGGAACCGGCCAGGCAGAGACAAGAAGGGTGGTTCGTTGCTCCAGAGCCTTTCCGTTCACCTTCACACTCCTGGGCCAGACTACACTCAATCATATGACCCACTGAAGAGATGAGTCTTCAGTAAAGACTTAAAAGTTGAGACCGAGTCTGCTTCTCTCACATGGGTAGGCAGACCATTCCATAAAAATGGAGATCTATAGGAGAAAGCCCTGCCTCCAGCTGTTCGCTTAGAAATTCTAGGGATAATTAGGAGGCCTACGTCTTGTGACCGTAGCGTACGTGTAGGTATGTACGGCAGGACCAAATCGGAAAGATAGGTAGGAGCAAGCCTATGTAATGCTTTGTAGGTTAGCAGTAAAACCTTGAAATCAGCCCTTGCCTTAACAGGAAGCCAGTGTAGGGAGGCTAGCACTGGAATAATATGATAAAAAATGTTGGTTCTAGTCAGGATTCTAGCAGCCGTATTTAGCAATTTATTGAGTGCTTTATCCGGGTAGCCGGAAAGTAGAGCATTGCAGTAGTCTAACCTAGAAGTAACAAAAGCATGGATTAATTTTTCTGCATCATTTTTGGACAGAAAGTTTCTGATTTTTGCAATGTTACGTAGATGGAAAAAAGCTGTCCTTGAAACAGTCTTGATATGTTTGTCAAAAGAGAGATCAGGGTCCAGAGTAACGCCGAGGTCCTTCACAGTTTTATTTGAGACGACTTTACAACCATCAAGATTAATTGTCAGATTCAACAGAAGATCTCAACTGTTCCTGGATGATTGGGAGAAGTTGCTCTCGGAGGATGTGTTGATACCATTCTTTATTCATAGCTGTGGTCTTAAGCAAAATTGTGAGTGAGCCCACTCCCTTGGCTGAGAAGCAACCCCACACATGGATGATCTCAGGATGCTTTACTGTTGGCATGACACAGGACTGATGGTAGCGCTCACCTTGTCTTCTCCGGACAAGCTTTTTTCCGGATTCCCCAAACAATCGGAAAGGGGTTTCGTCAGAGAAAATGACTTTACCCCAGTCCTCAGCAGTCCAATCCCTGTACCTTTTGCAGTATAACAGTTTTTCTCTGATGTTTTTCCTGGAGAGAAGTGGCTTCTTTGCTGCCCTTCTTGACACCAGGCCATCCTCCAAAAGTCTTCGCCTCACTGTGCGTGCAGATGCACGCACACCTGCCTGCTGCCATTCCTGAGCAAGCTCTGTACTGGTGGTGCCCCGATCCCGCAGTTGAATCAACTTGAGGAGACGTTCTGGCGCTTGCTGGACTTTCTTGGGCGCCCTGAAGCCTTCTTCACAACAATTGAACCGCTCTCCTTGAAGTTCTTGATGATCCGATAAATAGTTGATTTAGGTGAAATCTTACTGGCAGCAATATCCTTGACTGTGAAGCCCTTTTTGTGCAAAGCAATGATGACGGCACATGTTTCCTTGCAGGTAACCATGGTTAACAGAGGAAGAACAATGATTCCAAGCACCTCCCTCCTTTTGAAGCTTCCAGTCTGTTATTTGAACTCAATCAGCATGACAGAGTGATCTCCAGCCTTGTCCTCGTCAACACTCACACATGTGTTAACGAGAAAATCACTGACATGATGTCAGCTGGTCCTTTTGTGGCAGGGCTGAAATGGAGTGGAATGTTTTGGGGGGGAATTCAGTTCATTTGCATGGCAAAGTGGGACTTTGCAATTAATTGCAATTCATCTGATCACTCTTCATAACATTCTGGAGTATATGCAAATTGCCAACATACAAACTGAGGCAGCAGACTTTGTGAAAAATAATAATTGTGTCATTCTCAAAACTTTTGGCCACGACTATTTGGCTGTGTATGTAAACTTCCAACTTCAACTGTATATAGTCTCAACGTCAACAGTGAAGAGGCGACTCCGGGATGCTGACCTAGGCAGAGTTCCTCTTTCCAGTGTCTGTGTTCTTTTGCCCATCTATATAAACGTAGTAAAAAAGAAATGTCCTCTCACTGTCAACTGCGTTTATTTTCAGCAAACTTAACATGTGTAAATATTTCTATGAACATAACAAGATTCAACAACTGAGACATAAACTGAACAAGTTCCACAGACATGTGACTAACAGAAATTGAATAATGTGTCCCTGAACAAAGGGGGGTCAAAATCAAAAATAACAGTCAGTATCTGGTGTGGCCACCAGCTGCATTAAGTACTGCAGTGCATCTCCTCCTCATAGACTGCACCAGATTTGCCAATTCATGCTGTGAGATGTTACCCCACTCTTCCACCAAGGCACCTGCAAGTTCCCGGACATTTCTGGGGGGAATGGCCCTAGCCCTCACCCTCTAATCCAACAGGTCCCAGACGTGCTCAATGGGATTGAGATCCGGGCTCTTCGCTGACCATGGCAGAATACTGACATTCCTGTCTTGCAGGAAATCATGCACAGAACGAGCAGTATGGCTGGTGGCATTGTCATGCTGGAGGGTCATGTCAGTATGAGCCTGCAGGAAGGGTACCACATGAGGGAGGAGAACGTCTTCCCTGTAACACACAGCGTTGAGATTGCCTGCAGTGACAACAAGCTCAGTCCGATGATGCTGTGACACACCACTCCAGACCATGACGGACCCTCCACCTCCAAATCGATCCCTCTCCAGAGTACAGGCCTCAGTGTAACGCTCATTCCTTCGACAATAAACACGAATCCGACCATCACCCTGTTGAGACAAAACCGCAAGTCGTCAGTGAAGAGCATTTTTTGCCAGTCCTGTCTGGTCCAGCGACGGTGGGTTTGTACCCATAGGCAACGTTGTTGCCGGTGATGTCTGGTGAGGACCTGCCTTACAACTGGTCTACAAGCCCTCAGTCCAGCCTCTCTCAGCCTATTGCGGACAGTCTGAGCACTGATGGAGGGATTGTGCGTTCCTGGTGTAACTTGGGCAGTTGTTGTTGCCATCCTGTACCTGTCCCGCAGGTGTGATGTTCGGATGTACCGATCTTGTGCAGGCGTTGTTACACGTAGTCAGCCACTGCGAGGACGATCAGCTGTCCGTCCTGTCTCCCTGTAGCTCTGTCTTAGGCATCTCACATTACGGACAATGCAATTTATTGCCCTGGCCACATCTGCAGTCCTCATGCCTCCTTGCAGCATACCTAAGGCACATTCACGCAGATGAGCAGGGACCTTGGGCATCTCTCTTTTTGTGTTTTTCAGAGTCAGTAGAAAGGCCTCTTTAGTGTCCTACGTTTTCATAACTGTGACCTTAATTGCCTACCGTCTGTAAGCTGTTAGTGTCGTAACGACCGTTCCACAGCTGTATGTTCATTAATTGTTTATGCTTCATTGAACAAGCATGGGAAACAGTGTTTAAACCCTTATCAATGAAGATCTGTGAAGTTATTTGGATTTTTACAAAATATCTTTGAAAGACAGGGTTCTGAAAAAAGGACGTTTCTTTTTTTGCTGTGTTGAAATACATATGTATATGTTTATGTATGTGTGAAAGACACCAAGAGATAGTGTAGATTTGGCCTTGTGGTTTCGGTTATTGTCCTGTTATAAGGTGAATTAATTTCCCAATGTGTGGTGGAAAGCAGACTGAACCAGGTTTTCCTCTAAGATTTTACCTGTGCTTAGCTCCATTCCATTTATGTTTTATCCTGAAAAACTCCCAAGTCCTTGGCGTAATGTGTTGTATTGGATTTGCCCCAAACATAACACCTTGTTTTTAGGACAAAAAGTTAATTGCTTTGCTACATTTTCTACAGGCATCCTTCTTTTCACTCTGTCAGTTTAGTTATTATTGTGGAATAACTGCAATGTTGTTGGTCCACCCTAAGTTTTCTCCTATCCCAGCCAATAAGCTTTGTAACTGTTTTACAGTCACCATTGGCCTCATGGTGAAATTCCTGAGCGGTTTCCTTCCACTGTAGCAACTGAGTTAGGAAGGACGGCAGTATCTTGGTAGTGACTGGGTGCATTGATACACCATATAAAGTGTAATTCATAATTTACCATGCTTAAAGGGCTATTCAATGTCTGTTTGTTTTCTTTAACCCATCTACCAATAGGTACCCTTCTTTGCGAGGCATTGGAAAACCTCCCTGGTGTTTGTGGTTGTACAGAGATGAGGAAGTAATTCCAAAATTATGTTAAATACTATTTTGAACACAGTGTGTCCATGCAACTTATTGTGTGACTTGTTATGTGAACGTATGTAAGCTTGCCATTACAAAGGGGTTGAATACTTATTTACTTTTACAATTATTTGTAAAAAATTCTAAAACATAATACCACTTTGACAGTATGGGATATTGTGTGTAGCCCATTGTCTCAAAATCTCAATTTAATCAATTTCAAATTCAGGCTGTAACACCATTTAACATTTTTTTTATTTAAGTCAAGGGGTGTGAATACATTCTGAGGGCACTGAATACAAAACACAAGAAAATCACGTTTTTTGACTGAACTGCATCTTTAATAAGGTTTGCATAGATTAAGGTGCCAGGTCGGACAATTTTGACTACTTTTGATGTGTAGATATGCTGTCTATAATCACCCTTTAGTCAAACCTTTTCATAAAATAATACTGGTTTGTATTTTCATTACAATTGTCAAACTATAAGTTGAAGAAACATGTACTGTATTGCAGTTTAAAATAAATTAGTTCATAGTTAATCAAGAGAGGAAATAACAAACAAAAAATAAATATTGGAATGAAGCTTATTATACATTAAATAAATAAATGATAACCGTTTTAGTCAGTGGACAGCACAGCTTGAAACCACAAATGACATGACTAATAAATATATAAACATACTTTGTTCAGCTCAGCTGTAACTTTGATTAACATTCAGATGCATAATATAAAAAGTAGTACATTGCACAAAAAACATGTCGCCTTTTAAGCCTATTATTAATTTTCACTTGATCTTCTCAGATGCAATGCTGTGTAGTCAAGTGATTTTCCATGCATTAAAGTGCCGTGATTAGCAAATATAGATGATTGGCTGTTCTTGTGATTACAATTGGCCACAGATGTTAGCGTTGTCACCTAAGAAGAGACCGTTTCTTCTGGTGTACTGTACATTGTAAGATCTGCGTCTGTGCCAGCGTCTCCTTATAGCTGCACATCCGCCACATAAAATGCACTGCAAAACAAGATGGAGAAGTATGTAAAATTAAATCATTGCAGAGATTTAGCATATTTTTTGAATAAATATGTAAACAGTATACACAGTACACAGGTGAACACAAGCCTATACGTACACATAGCAGGATCCACAGAGGTACCAAAATGATAGCGATGCCACAAGGGATGATAATGGCCAGAGCCCAGCCAGGAAAACCTCCACTTGTGGTATTGAAAGGAGTGGTCAGCAACAGAGTAGGAGGTGGTGTGGTTGCTTCTACAGTTGTCGTTGTGGGTGCTGCTGTTGTGGTGGTCGTAGCAGCTACATTTGTAGTTGTTGTAGCAGCTTTTGTTGTGGTTGTCGAAGGAGCTGGAGTTGTGGTTCTTGAAGGAGCTGCCATGGTAGTGGTTGTAGGAGCTACAGCTGTTGTAATTACAGCAGCATTATCAGCTGCAGTTGTAGGAGCTGCAGTTGTAGGAGCTGCAGTTGTCGGAGCTGCAGTCTTCGGAGCTGCAGTTGCAGTTGTAGGAGCTGCAGTTGTAGGAGCTGCAGTTGTAGGAGCTGCAGTTGTAGAAGCTGCAGTTGCAGTTGTAGGAGCTGCAGTTGCAGTTGTAGGAGCTGCAGTTGTAGGAGCTGCAGTTGCAATTGTAGGAGCTGTAGTTATCATAGGAGCTGCAATTGTGGTTTTCGTAAGAGCTGCAGTTGTTGTCGTAGTAGATGCTGCAGTTGTAGGGGTGGTAGGACCAATGGTTGTTGTAGTAAGAGCTGAATTGATTGTCGTAGCAGCTGTTGTGGTGCTGGTTGAAGGAGCTACAGTTATTGGAGTAAGAGCTTTAGTTGTTGTTGTTGTAGGTATGGTAGATGTAGTGGTCGTAGGCGCTACAGTTGCCGTAGCAGCAACAGTTGTCATTGTAGGTGCGGCTGTTGTAGTGGTCATAAGAGCTACAAATGTTATAGTAGGAGGTGCAGTTATGGTTGTAGCTTTAGCTGCAGCTGCGGTTGTTGTAAGAGCTGCAGTTGTAGTTATTGTAGCAGGTGCTGCAGTGGTTGTTGAAGTTGTGATGATCATAGGAGCTACAGTTGTTGTTATAGGTGCTGCTGTTGTAATGGTCGGAGTAGGTGTTGTGGTTATCGTGGGAGCTTCAGTTGTCATTGTAGGTGCTTCTGTTGTTGTGGTCGTAGGATCTAAAGTTGTTGTTGTAGGAGCTGCAGTTGTGGTTGTCATAGGAATTGCATTTGTAGTTGTCGTAGTAGGTGCTTCTGGGGTAGTGGTTGTAAGAGCTGCAGTGGTTGTTGAAGTAGGTGCTGCAGTTGTAGTGGTCACAGGAGCTACAGATGTTGTCGTATGAACTTCAGTTGTAGTTATTATAGCAGGTGCTGCATTGATTGTCGAAGTAGGTGGTGTAGTTGTGGTGGTCGTAGGAGCTACAGTTGTTGTAGTTGGACGTGTAGTTGTGGTGGTCGTAGGAGCTACAGTTGTTGTAGTTGGAGCTGCAGTTGTAATTGTTGTAGTAAGTGCTGCAGATGTACTTGCCGTAGTAGGTGCTGCAGTTGTAGTTGGTGCTGCAGTTGTGGTTGTTGTAGGAGCTTCGGTTGTAATTGTCGTAACAGGTGCCGCAGTGGTTGTTGAAGTAGGTGTTGCAGTTGTAGTGGTCATAGGAGCTACAGATGTTGTCGTTGGAGCTTCAGTTGTAGTTATTATAGCAGCTTTAGCAGCGATTGTCGAAGTAGATGGTGTAGTTGTAGTGGTCGTAGGAGCTACAGTTGTCGTTGTAGGTGCTACAGTTGTAGTTGTCGTAGTAGGTGCTGCAGTTGTGGTTATCGTAGGAGCTTTAGTTGTAGTTGTAGTATGTGCTGCAGTCGTAGTGGTTGTAAGAGCTACAGTTGTTGTAGTAGGAGTTGAAGTGATTTTCGCAGTAGCTGCTGACGTTGTAGTGGTTGGGGATAAATTTGTTGTCGTAGAAGCTACAATTGTTTTTGTAGGTGCTGCTGTTGTGGTTGTCGTAGGAGCTACAGTTGTCGTTGTAGGTGCTGCTGTTGTAGTGGTCGTAGTATCTAAAGTTGTAGTAGGAGTATCAGTTGTGGTTGTCGTAGGAGCTGCATTTGTAGTGGTCGTAGTTGGTGCTTCTGTTGTAGTGGTTATAGGAGCTGCAGTGGTTGTTGAAGTAGGAGATGCAGTGGTTGTTGAAGTAGGTTCTGCAGTTGTAGTGGTCGTAGGAGCTACAGATGTTGTAGTTGGAGCTGTAGTGATTGTCAAAGTAGTTGTTGTAGTGGTAGTAGGATAAATAGTTGTTGTCGTAGAAGCTACAGTTGTTATATGTGCTGCTGTTGTAATGGTCGTAGTAGGTGTTGTAGTTATCGTAGGAGTGTCAGTTGTCGTTGTTGTAGGAACTGCATTTGTAGATGTCGAAGTAGGTGCTGCTGGTGTAGTGGTTGTAAGAGCTGCAGTGGTTGTTGAAGTAGGTGCTGCAGTTGTAGTGGTCGTAGGAGCTACAGATGTTGTCGTAGGAGCAACAGTTGTAGTTATTTTAGAAGATGCTGCAGCGGTTGTCGAAGTAGCTGGTGTAGTTGTGGTCGTAGGAGCTACAGTTGTCGTTGTAGGTGCTGCAGTTGTGGTGGTCGTAGGAGCTACAGTTGGTGTAGTTGGAGCTGCAGCTGTGGTTGTCGTAGGAGCTACAGTTGTTGTCGTTGGAGCAGCAGTTGTGGTTGTCGTAGGAGTTACAGTTGTGGATGTCGTAGTAGGTGTTGTGGATGTCGTAGTAGTTGCTGCAGTTGTAGTGGTAGTAGGATAGAGAGTTGTCGTCGTAGAAGCTACAGTTGTTATAGGTGCTGCTGTTGTAATGGTCGTAGTAGGTGTTGTGGTTATCGTAGGTGCTTCAGTTGTTGTAGGAACTGCATGTGTAGTTGTCGAAGTAGATGCTGCTGGTGTCGTGGTTGTAAGAGCTGCAGTGGTTGTTGAAGTAGGTGCTGCGGTTGTAGTGATCGTAGGAGCTACAGTTGTTGTCGTTGGAGCAGCAGTTGTGGTTGTCGTAGGAGCTACAGTTGTTGTCGTTGGAGCAGCAGTTGTGGTTGTCGTAGGAGCTATAGTTGTGGTTGTCGTAGTAGGTGTTGTGGTTGTCGTAGTATGTGTTGTAGTTGTCGTAGTAGGTGTTGTAGTTGTTGTAGTAGGCGCTGAAGTTGTGGTTGTCATAGCAGCTTCGGTTGTAGTTGTCGTAGTAGGTGCTGCAGTTGTGGTTATTGTAGGAGCTTCAGTTGTAGTTGTTGAAGTAGGTGCTGCAGTTTTAGTGGTTATAGGAGCTACATATGATGTTGTAGGAGCGTCAGTTGTAGTAATTTTAGCAGATGCTGCAGCGTTTGTCGAAGTAGGTGGTGTAGTTGTGGTCGTAGGAGCTACAGTTGTTGTTGTAGGTGCTGCAGTTGTGGTGGTCGTAGGAGCTACAGTTGTTGTAGTTGGAGCTGCAGCTGTGGTTGTCGTAGGAGTTACAGTTGTGGATGTCGTAGTAGGTGTTGTGGATGTCGTAGTAGTTCCTGCAGTTGTAGTGGTAGTAGGATAGAGAGTTGTCGTCGTAGAAGCTACAGTTGTTATAGGTGCTGCTGTTGTAATGGTCGTAGTAGGTGTTGTGGTTATCGTAGGTGCTTCAGTTGTTGTAGGAACTGCATGTGTAGTTGTCGAAGCAGATGCTGCTGGTGTCGTGGTTGTAAGAGCTGCAGTGGTTGTTGAAGTAGGTGCTGCAGTTGTAGTGGTCGTAGGAGCTACAGTTGTGGTTGTGGTAGTGGTTGTCGTAGTAGGTGTTGTAGTTGTCGTAGTAGGTGTTGTAGTTGTCGTAGTAGGTGCTGCAGTTGTGGTTGTCGTAGCAGCTTCAGTTGTAGTTGTCGTAGTATGTGCTGCAGTTGTGGTTATCGTAGGACCAACAGTTGTTGTAGTAGATGCTGCAGTGGTTGTTGCATTAGGAGCTTCGGTTGTAATTGTTATAATAGGTGCTGCAATTGTGGTTATCGTAGGAGCTTTAGTTGTAGTATGTGCTGCAGTCGTAGTGGTTGTAAGAGCTACAGTTGTTGTAGTAGGAGCTGAAGTGATTGTCGAAGTAGCTGCTGACGTTGTAGTTGTTGGGGATATATTTGTTGTCGTAGAAACTACAGTTGTTGTTGTAGGTGTTTCTGTTGTTGTGGTTGTCGTAGGAGCTTCAGTTGTCGTTGTAGGTGCTTCTGTTGTAGTGGTTGTAGGATCTAAACGTGTTGTAATGGGAGCTGCAGTTGTGGTTGTCATAGGAGCTGCATTTGTATTTGTTTTAGTAGGTGCTGCTGTTGTAGTGGTTGTATGAGCTGCAGTGGTTGTTGAAGTAGGAGCTGCAGTGGTTGTTGAAGTAGGAGCTGCAGTGTTTGTTGAAGTAGGAGCTGCAATGGTTGTTGAAGTAGGAGCTGCAGTGGTTGTTGAAGTAGGAACTGCAGTGGTTGTTGCAGTAAGAGCTGCAGTGGTTGTTGAAGTAGGAGCTGCAATGGTTGTTGAAGAAGGAGCTGTAGTGGTTGTTGAAGTAGGAGATGCAGTGGTTGTTGAAGTAGGAACTGCAGTGGTTGTTGCATTAAGAGCTGCAGTGGTTGTTGAAGTAGGAGCTGCAATGGTTGTTGAAGAAGGAGCTGTAGTGGTTGTTGAAGTAGGAGCTGCAGTGGTTGTTGAAGTAGGAATTGCAGTGGTTGTTGAAGTATGTTCTGCAGTTGTAGTGGTCGTAGGAGCTACAGTTGTTGTAGTTGGAGCTGTAGTGATTGTCAAAGTAGTTGCTGCAGTTGTAGTGGTAGTAGGATATATCGTTGTTGTCGTAGAAGCAACAGTTGTTATAGGTGCTGCTGTTGTAATAGTCGTAGTAGGTGTTGTGGTTATCGTAGGAGCTTCAGTTGTTGTTGTTGTAGGAACTGCAGTTGTAGTTGTCATAGTAGGTGCTGCTGGTGTAGTGGTTGTAAGAGCTGCAGTGGTTGTTGAAGTAGGTGCTGCAGTTGTAGTGGTCGTAGGAGCTACAGATGTTGTCGTAGGAGCAACAGTTGTAGTTGTAGGTGCTGCAGTTGTGGTGGTCGTAGGAGCTACAGTTGTTGTAGTTGGAGCTGCAGTTGTGGTTGTCGTAGGAGCTGCAGTTGTGGATGTCGTAGTAGGTGTTGTGGATGTCGTAGTAGTTCCTGCAGTTGTAGTGGTAGTAGGATTTTTAGTAGTCGTTGTAGAAGCTACAGTTGTTATAGGTGCTGCTGTTGTAATGGTCGTAGTAGGTGTTGTGGTTATCGTAGGTGCTTCAGTTGTTGTAGGAACTGCATGTGTAGTTGTCGAAGTAGGTGCTGCTGGTGTCGTGGTTGTAAGAGCTGCAGTGGTTGTTGAAGTAGGTGCTGCAGTTGTAGTGGTCATAGGAGCTACAGTTGTTGCCGTTGGAGCAGCAGTTGCGGTTGTCGTAGGAGCTACAGTTGTGGTTGTCGTAGTAGGTGTTGTGGTTGTCGTAGTAAGTGTTGTAGGTGTTGTAGTTGTCGTAGTAGGCGCTGAAGTTGTGGTTATTGTAGGAGCTTCAGTTGTAGTTGTTGAAGTGGGTGCTGCAGTTTTAGTGGTTATACCACCTACAGATGTTGTTGTAGCAGCGTCAGTTGTAGTTATTTTAGCAGACACTGCAGCGGTTGTTGAAGTAGGTGGTGTAGTTGTGGTCGTAGGAGCTACAGTTGTTGTAGTTGGAGCTGCAGTTTTGGTTGTCGTAGGAGCTACAGTTGTGGTTGTCGTAGTATGTGTTGTGGATGTCGTAGTATTTGCTGCAGTTGTAGTGGTAGGATTTTTAGTTGTCGTCATAGAAGCTACAGTTGTTATAGGTGCTGCTGTTGTAATGGTCGTAGTAGGTGTTGTGGTTATCATAGGTGCTTCAGTTGTTGTAGGAACTGCATGTGTAGTTGTCATAGTAGGTGCTGCAGTTGTAGTGGTCGTAGGAGCTACAGTTGTTGTTGTTGGAGCAGCAGTTGTGGTTGTCGTAGAAGCTACAGTTGTGGTTGTCGTAGTAAGTGTTGTAGTTGTCGTAGTAGGTGTTGTAGTTGTCGTAGTAGGCGCTGAAGTTGTGGTTGTCGTAGGAGCTTCAGTTGTAGTTGTTGAAGTGGGTGCTGCAGTTGTAGTGGTTATAGGAGCTACAGATTTTGTTGTAGGAGCGGCAGTTGTAGTTATTTTAGCAGATGCTGCAGCGGTTGTTGAAGTAGGTGGTGTAGTTGTGGTCGTAGGAGCTGCAGTGGTTGTTGTAGGTGCTGCAGTTGTGGTGGTCGTAGGAGCTACAGTTGTTGTCGTTGGAGCTGAAGGTGTGGTTGTCGTAGGAGCTACAGTTGTTGTCGTTGGAGCTGAAGTTGTGGTTGTCGTAGGAGCTACAGTTGTGGTTGTCGTAGTAGGTGTTGTGGTTGTCGTAGTAGGTGTTGTAGTTGTCGTAGTAGGTGTTGTAGTAGTCGTAGTAGGCGCTGAAGTTGTGGTTGTCGTAGCAGCTTCGGTTGTAGTTGTCGTAGTAGGTGCTGCAGTTGTGGTTATTGTAGGAGCTTCAGTTGTAGTTGTTGAAGTAGGTGCTGCAGTTGTAGTGGTTATAGGAGCTACAGATGATGTTGTAGGAGCATCAGTTGTAGTAATTTTAGCAGATGCTGCAGCGGTTGTCGAAGTAGGTGGTGTAGTTGTGGTCGTAGGAGCTACAGTTTTTGTTGTAGGTGCTGCAGTTTTGGGTGTCGTAGGAGCTACAGTTGTTGTAGTTGGAGCTGCAGTTGTGGTTGTCGTAGGAGCTAGAGTTGTGGTTGTCCTAGTGGTTGTCGTAGTAGGTGTTGTAGTTGTCGTAGTAGGTGCTGCAGTTGTGGTTGTCGTAGCAGCTTCAGTTGTAGTTGTCGTAGTAGGTGCTGCAGTTGTGGTTATCGTAGGAGCTTTAGTTGTAGTTGTAGTATGTGCTGCAGTCGTAGTGGTTGTAAGAGCTACAGTTGTTGTAGTAGGAGCTGAAGTGATTGTCGAAGTAGCTGCTGACGTTGTAGTTGTTGAGGATATATTTGTTGTCGTAGAAGCTACAGTTGTTGTTGTAGGTGCTTCTGTTGTTGTGGTTGTCGTAGAAGCTTCAGTTGTCGTTGTAGGTGCTTCTGTTGTAGTGGTTGTAGGATCTAAACGTGTTGTAATGGGAGCTGCAGTTGTGGTTGTCGTAGGAGCTGCATTTGTAGTTGTTTTAGTAGGTTCTGCTGTTGTAGAGGTTGTAGGAGCTGCAGTGGTTGTTGAAGTAGGAGCTGCAGTGGTTGTTGAAGTAGGAGCTGCAGTGGTTGTTGCAGTAGGAGCTGCAGTGGTTGTTGAAGTAGGAGCTGCAATGGTTGTTGAAGTAGGAGCTGCAATGGTTGTTGAAGTAGGAGCTGCAGTGGTTGTTGAAGTAGGAGCTGCAGTGGTTGTTGAAGTAGGAGCTGCAGTGGTTGTTGAAGTAGGAGCTGCAGTGGTTGTTGAAGTAGGTTCTGCAGTTGTAGTGGTCGTAGGAGCTACAGATGTTGTAGTTGAAACTGGAGTGATTGTCAAAGTAGTTGCTGCAGTTGTCGTGGTAGTAGGATATATCGTTGTTGTCGTAGAAGCTACAGTTGTTATAGGTGCTGCTGTTGTAATAGTCGTAGTAGGTGTTGTGGTTATCATCGGAGCTTCAGTTGTTGTTGTTGTAGGAACTGCAGTTGTAGTTGTCATAGTAGGTGCTGCTGGTGTAGTGGTTGTAAGAGCTGCAGTGGTTGTTGAAGTAGGTGCTGCAGTTGTGGTTGTCGTAGGAGCTACAGTTGTGGTTGTCGTAGTAGGTGTTGTGGTTGTCGTAGTAGGTGTTGTAGTTGTCGTAGTAGGTGTTGTAGTAGTCGTGGTAGGAGCTGAAGTTGTGGTTGTCGTAGGAGCTACAGTTGTGGTTGTCGTAGTAGGTGTTGTGGTTGTCGTAGTAGGTGTTGTAGTTGTCGTAGTAGGTTTTGTAGTAGTCGTAGTAGGCGCTGAAGTTGTGGTTGTCGTAGCAGCTTCGGTTGTAGTTGTCGTAGTAGGTGCTGCAGTTGTGGTTATTGTAGGAGCTTCAGTTGTAGTTGTTGAAGTAGGTGCTGCAGTTGTAGTGGTTATAGGAGCTACAGATGATGTTGTAGGAGCATCAGTTGTAGTAATTTTAGCAGATGCTGCAGCGGTTGTCGAAGTAGGTGGTGTAGTTGTGGTCGTAGGAGCTACAGTTTTTGTTGTAGGTGCTGCAGTTTTGGGTGTCGTAGGAGCTACAGTTGTTGTAGTTGGAGCTGCAGTTGTGGTTGTCGTAGGAGCTAGAGTTGTGGTTGTCGTAGTGGTTGTCGTAGTAGGTTTTGTAGTTGTCGTAGTAGGTGCTGCAGTTGTGGTTGTCGTAGCAGCTTCAGTTGTAGTTGTCGTAGTAGGTGCTGCAGTTGTGGTTATCGTAGGAGCTTTAGTTGTAGTTGTAGTAGGTGCTGCAGTTGTGGTTGTCGTAGCAGCTTCAGTTGTAGTTGTCGTAGTAGGTGCTGCAGTTGTGGTTATCGTAGGAGCTTTAGTTGTAGTTGTAGTATGTGCTGCAGTCGTAGTGGTTGTAAGAGCTACAGTTGTTGTAGTAGGAGCTGAAGTGATTGTCGAAGTAGCTGCTGACGTTGTAGTTGTTGAGGATATATTTGTTGTCGTAGAAGCTACAGTTGTTGTTGTAGGTGCTTCTGTTGTTGTGGTTGTCGTAGAAGCTTCAGTTGTCGTTGTAGGTGCTTCTGTTGTAGTGGTTGTAGGATCTAAACGTGTTGTAATGGGAGCTGCAGTTGTGGTTGTCGTAGGAGCTGCATTTGTAGTTGTTTTAGTAGGTTCTGCTGTTGTAGAGGTTGTAGGAGCTGCAGTGGTTGTTGAAGTAGGAGCTGCAGTGGTTGTTGAAGTAGGAGCTGCAGTGGTTGTTGCAGTAAGAGCTGCAGTGGTTGTTGAAGTAGGAGCTGCAATGGTTGTTGAAGTAGGAGCTGCAATGGTTGTTGAAGTAGGAGCTGCAGTGGTTGTTGAAGTAGGAGCTGCAGTGGTTGTTGAAGTAGGAGCTGCAGTGGTTGTTGAAGTAGGAGCTGCAGTGGTTGTTGAAGTAGGAGCTGCAGTGGTTGTTGAAGTAGGAGCTGCAGTGGTTGTTGCAGTAGGAGCTGCAGTGGTTGTTGAAGTAGGAGCTGCAATGGTTGTTGAAGTAGGAGCTGCAGTGGTTGTTGAAGTAGGAGCTGCAGTGGTTGTTGAAGTAGGAGCTGCAGTGGTTGTTGAAGTAGGTTCTGCAGTTGTAGTGGTCGTAGGAGCTACAGATGTTGTAGTTGAAGCTGGAGTGATTGTCAAAGTAGTTGCTGCAGTTGTCGTGGTAGTAGGATATATCGTTGTTGTCGTAGAAGCTACAGTTGTTATAGGTGCTGCTGTTGTAATAGTCGTAGTAGGTGTTGTGGTTATCATCGGAGCTTCAGTTGTTGTTGTTGTAGGAACTGCAGTTGTAGTTGTCATAGTAGGTGCTGCTGGTGTAGTGGTTGTAAGAGCTGCAGTGGTTGTTGAAGTAGGTGCTGCAGTTGTGGTTGTCGTAGGAGCTACAGTTGTGGTTGTCGTAGTAGGTGTTGTGGTTGTCGTAGTAGGTGTTGTAGTTGTCGTAGTAGGTGTTGTAGTAGTCGTGGTAGGCGCTGAAGTTGTGGTTGTCGTAGCAGCTTCGGTTGTAGTTGTCGTAGTAGGTGCTGCAGTTGTGGTTATTGTAGGAGCTTCAGTTGTAGTTGTTGAAGTAGGTGCTGCAGTTGTAGTTGTCATAGGAGCTACAGATGTTGTCGTAGGAGCTACAGTTGTCGTTGTAGTATGTGCTGCAGTCGAAGTGGTTGTAAGAGCTACAGTTGTTGTAGTAGGAGCTGAAGTGATTTTCGAAGTAGCTGCTGACGTTGTAGTTGTTGGGGATATATTTGTTGTTGTTGTTTGTTTTGCTGTTGTGGTTGTTGTAGGAGCTTCAGTTTTAGATGTAGGTGCATCTGTTGTAGTGGTTGCAGTATCTAAAGTTGTAGTAGGAGCTGCGATTGTGGTTGTCGTAGGAGAAACAGTTGTTGTAGTAGATGCTGCAGTGGTTGTCGAAGTAGGTGCTGAAGCTGTCGTGGTCATTGGAGCTACAGTTGTTGTAGTCGGAGCTGCAGTGGCTGTCGTAGAAGGTGCTGCAGTTGTGGTTGTTGTAGTAGGTGCAGCTGGTGTAGTGGTCGTAGGACCTACAGTTGTAGGAAGAGCTGCATTGGTTGTCGTAGGAGCTACAGTTATTTTCATAGGATCTACAGTTGTTGTCGTAGGAGCTACAGTTGTCGTAGGAGCTACAGTTGTCGTAGGAGCTTCAGTTGTCGTAGCAGCTTCAGTTGTCGTAGGAGCTTTAGTTGTCATAGGAGCTTTAGTTGTCGTAGGAGCTTCAGTTGTCCTAGGAGCTTCAGTTGTCGTAGGAGCTTCAGTTGTCGTAGGAGCTGCAGTTGTGTAAACTGCAGTTGTGGTCAGAACTCCATGGATATTCCAGCATAAAAACACTGTGGTTTATGAGATGAATGGTTAGTATGTTTATTGCGCACAATATCAAGATTTCCAAGATTTCCCTTCATCAGCATGGTGCAGTTTTTGACATCTTATTATGTACAATATACAATTATAATTTATAGCTACATAAATTAAATACTGAAATGATTCCCTTGATTGTTAATACTATTACCTATAAAACAGTATTGAGATTACCACACTTGAGTTGTATTTTTTTGTTGTTGAAAAGATGGTACATTTTTCATTACAGTAGTGTGGTAATATAATTCAAGTAATAAGAGGTTACAGCAGTGTGATAATGTTTACCGCTTACAATTGAGTCATTTTCCTTTTTTATATTTTGGAAATGTATTTAATCGAGGTGAGACATTTGACATTAGACTAGGCAAAATGTAAAATTGCCTCCATGAAATGTCAAAATAAACATTTAGAAAAATCATAAGCATTGTAACAACATATGCAAAGAATATATACATAATTTCTCATTATTCTAATTACATTATCCAAATGTATATGGTCTATTTTGTCATCATTTTGCCTTTTTGGTTGTTAATATTTTGATTCAGGATTAATACACGAGTTGGAATGAAGTTAGCAAATAGTAAAAAATGAACACAGAATGAACTTCAGTGTACTACATACCCATGGTAAAAAAGGTAGCTGTCAGTTTCTGTGTCTTCATTTTGGACTCAGTTGATGCAGTTGTTTTCTGAATAGAAAGAAAAATATAAATTTAATTGACAGGTCATAAACCACTATTAATGTGCAGCGGTGGACACTTTTCAACTTAATCTGCATCTTGTTCAGCAAATTTATGCAACTCATTTAGGTGTGCCAGATCAAGAGGTGTGAATAATTATTAATTCAAGACATCTCTGTGAATAAAAGTAGCTTGTGAAGAATAATGTAAAAAAATAAGGAAACAAAATGTGAAAACTTTGCAAGGGTGGGAATAATTTCACAATAGTCACTATAACTGCTGTCAACATGGATTTATACACTTTAGTGAAATTACACAGTAAAATCCAGATTAGCGTTGCATTTGTTCCCATCAGAAATCAGCCTATTACTGCATCCCACCAATCATGTTACTTCATGAAAGAGGAAAGGGCATTTCAAATTTGCAAATGGTCTGCCAGCGACCAGCAATTCATTCTGAATTCTATACATATTCTGTGAAAGTAATCGGTGTAGTTCATCAAAAGTGGATGTTTTTTCAAATATATAACATAATACATGAAATAGTCAAATCCACATTAGCGTTGCAATTTTTCAAGAGAAATCCGCATTTTGCTGCTTAAAAAACATAAGTATTTAAACTTGGCTTTCAAAAGTTGACCAATCCATTTTCTACATTCTTAAAAAGATGGGAAAAAATAAGAAACCTGCACACTGCTCTTGCTAATATCACTGCTCTATTAAGTTCACATATAGGCCTCAAGCATTAAACGCATTGAACGGATGTGGCTGGAGCAATGTCTACATAAGGGTGCAAATTAAAAACACTCACAAAATCCTGGAGTATAAGGAAAACAAGCATATGTTACAAATATTTATATTTTATATTGAACCTTCATTTAGCTAGGCAAGTCAGTTAAGAACAAATTCTTACGTACAATGACAGCCTAGGAACATTGGGTTAACTGCCTTGTTCAGGGGCAGAACAACAGATTTTTACCTTGTCAGCACAGGGATTCAATCTAGCAACCTTTTGGTTACTGGCCCAATATTCTAACCACTAGGCTACCTGACACCCCTATAATATAACAATGTGCATTTCATAAGTATTCTAATAATTATAATAAAGTGTGTACATAAAACATATTAAACAAGACTGTGAAACCACAATGAGGACATCGACCTATCAAGGAAGTTTTCATAAATCATTGGGTACTGTACAACAAAACACGTCAGAGTGATCTAAAGTGGCGGAATAAACTCATGTTCACATTTACATAACATGCATGGGCATTTCATCATTAAGACCAGGCTGTAACACAACAAAATGTGGAATAAGTCAAGAGGTATGAATACTTTCTGAAGGCACTGTAAATCATGTAAATTTAAAGTTTTCAAATGGTCTGCCAGCAATGAACTACATGTTCCTATACATATCCTGTGACAGCTTAGTAGTTAATCAAAAGTGTATGGGTGTTTACATATAACGTGTACATAATAACCATAATCTTCATAGTTTCAATGTTTTTGCTTTACATTATCAATTGTGGATTTTGATCTTTTCTTATAAGACTATTTTACCTTGTTATATTTGTATGTATTAAAAAATGTTGTGCTGTGTGCAATTTATTTGAAAAAGATGTATCAAATATTTTCCATTAATATATTCCATTATACAGTAAATATTATTACTTACCTACAGCAAACACTTCAATGCCAGCCACCAATTTCTGTAATTTCTCCAAATATCAATTGAGGAAGGTCTTGGTTAAAGACAATAAACAATCACAATATCTAGCTTATATCTACTATAAAATCTAATTTGTCTAGTTCTGTTAACCCTTTCAAGATTACAACTGAACTGTGCCCGTGTATACTGTAATGCCAATGTATTCCTAGTTTGTATTTATATTACTATAGGGCTGGTTTGATGCCACAAATTGTCTGTCTTTCAGGTGACGTTATATTTTGGGAGGCACCAAAGATAATAAGATAAAGATGACGAAAAAGGGAGGGACAGAGGAATGCAAGTGGGAGGTTCTTAGCTGAAAAATGTTTTCGTTTTTTCCCCAGGTACTGACGTGGTATAGAAAACTGGTTAGGTGTTCTGACAAAAAATGTGGGATGGACAAAAAAGAATTGAAAAAAGGAAGGGGCAAAGAATCTGTTTGAGAGTATAATAACAGTTATGTACTGACCTTATTTTATTGTAAACTGTTTAGGTGACAAATACATTTTTTTAAAGATTTTCTGTAGCCAGAAACTTGCTTAATTGTACTTAATTGACTTAACTTTGGAGCCATTCCATTTAATTTAGTCAATTGCCTAAAGTAAGCAGTCAGCATTTTTCTATTTAACAGTTCTACACTCACACATGTGCTACTTCCCATATCTTTTCAAAAACATTGTTGTTTCTTTTAACAGTAGATTCACTTTATGAATCTCTAACAAAAGTGGTGTCAAGATATGTTGTAATCAGCTGGTAAATATGATTGAGGGTCACAATGACCCCACATGCTGAGACCAACAATGGAGGAAATCATCTTGGATTTCTGGTTTCTGGTTTTATGGGGAGCATGTTCCAGATGCTATAATAATTCAAAAATGATTGCTTACAATGAAGAATGTTGACACCTAAACATTTGTGTATCTGCTGAAAAGCAAGAAAGAAATGTATAACAATATAAACATTTAAAAAATCTGATAAAATATTGTGTGCAAAATACCTTACATTTTTGGGATTTTACAGTTGATATATTTGGAGAAATTAATACAAATCTGTATCTTGTGGCTGGATAAAAAAAATACATATTTAAAGACTTGTATCTCTCTATGATAATGAAATGTGTTCAGGTTTTTTTATATAATTTCTATTGAACATTAACATGACACTACAATAATGTTTCAGTATTTTGAAGAGTGCCTTGGTCCTTGATATCATGGATGGTCAGTCCATTGCTACATCTATGAATTTGAGAGTGGTTACGTTTACTTAAGTGGGGGGGTGTCCGCTTTGTTGTTTGAATCACAGATTTCCCCTTTAAGTACTCAGGGTCTAAGTACTAAAATCTTAATTAAAGCTATCAAAAAATAAATGCATGATAGTATTGACCTATTTCTGGGTGCATATTTAACCTCTGCAAGGTTCATGGCAACACTAATGTGAAGTAATGTGAATGTGAAGTATGAAGGTTTTCCCTCTCCAGCTGACCGTCAGTGTCACTTTATTTAGGGTTAAACCTTGATGCACAGTTTTCCTGTCTTCCTCAGGGAGTTCCTCTTTTTATTCAGGACTCTCGACCAAGGGGAATCTTCTGCATGCCAATGTTGCATTAGTTGATCTAAAACAAATGGGGGGTATACATAACACCTTGATGAGTGTTCCAGTGTCATTCATAACAACTATTAGAACACATTTATTCAACATCATTCATGAGGAATTTGATAAATATTTTATTTATTCTGTCAAAGTACCCAACTCCCTGACATACTAATCACACAACAGTCTGGGAGCACCAGGTAAACCTCAGAGCAGTACCCAGGTAGCAGATTAGGGGTATTGTGACTTGCTCAAGGCCACAAGAGCAGAAGGGTTGGGAACCAGAACTGGCTGTAAATAGAATATTTCAAATACTCTAACTAGCTGTGGTTGATGATTTAGCTTGCCTGGCACAATGGAACCATTGTAGTAGCCCCAAAAGAGCAAACCCCATCTTTCTGGCACTCACTCCAGACAGGCTCAATACTATTTGAACCCAGGTCAGAGCAATTGATGGCATTGTAACGTGTTGGGTAACTTTGCCTGATATCTGAAAACATATATTAGATCAAATCAATCACATTTGATGTAAAAAGGGCTTTATAAATTAGGGTTTGTCAGGAATTGCTTTACTGATACCGACCTAAACCCCATCGAGCCAGAAGCTTATGCCTTGGCTTTAGCTCAGCAAAGACTAATACAGCCTTGAAGTGCGCAGGACTAATCCAGTCAGTGACACCAGCAACAATACTGTTCACTCAGACCAGATTATTTCAACTAAAATAATTTAACTCATAATAATTAACTTTCTGTAATGAAAAATAATGTATTTTGAAGGTTCCTTATGAATAATGTTCAAATATTAAGGTTGTTATGCATGATACCTTAAACATTCACAAAGTTTTACCCAAACTATTTATTTACACAATTTGGGGGAGGAGCTTCATTCTAACCAGCAACATGTGGGTATCACTTGTGAACATGTACATTCCTGAGTGTGATGCCTGACTCAACATGTCTAATTGTTACTATCTCACACTGCCTTGACTAATAAGGACTGTTATAGGACATATACTGGATATTTCCAAAAACTTAAACTGTCAGGTGCATTATAACCTTTATTTATACTATTGTACTATCAAAATTGTTCTGATGCATGCCGTTACACCTCTGTGAAGTGGATTATTTCCATAGAATTCCGTCCTTATTATATAACGGCTACTTGCCATAGTAAACTAACCTAACTACTGGTAGAAATGTATTAATCTTAAAGAAAACGTATTGTTATCTTACGGAGAGCACTATCCCCAGTCAGAAAGTGTTGGCAAGTTGCCTCACGTGTCAGTGTTTTGATCAGTGATTTTTTTTGGCACACATCCCAACTGTCAAGTCTACACCCACTCCCCCTCTCCTGCGCTCGACGTCGCCAGTTTATTCATTATTATGTACAACTGCCACCATCGTAACGCGCACCTGCGCCTTATGATGCTCCATCACCTTCCTGATTACCTCCGCTATATCTGTCACGTACTTTCCTTCTTTCCCCAAGCTTTATTGATTCTGTTAATGTTTTTATGGCTTTACGCTACTCGTGGTTCTTGTTATGTTTAATTTATTATTAAATTCACTCCCTGTGCTTGCTTCCCAATTCTTAGCGAACACGTTACACCAACTAACGATTTGTATTGAACCAATCGTAAAAATGTATATTTATCAGATGTGAATTGTACAACTTACACTGAACACAATTTGGATATTTGAACTGTGATTTCATGTTTTCCATTGATTTATTGTTGTCTTAGGTGTTTACGTCCACCAATAACTACACTGTGACTTGCCACACCCTGAACAATCATTGTTGATTAAACACTGGTCTGGTTTGTCATTAGATTACACATGATAAAATGGAATGTTTTTTCATGAGTTGTATCAGTCCATGACGTCTTCCTGACGTCTCCCATGACGTTGAAAGGTGTTTGAGTTTCTTTTAGAATCTGCTCTATTGAACATACCTCTACATCCACAACAAGGAACATCCTACTTGTTTTATGTTTGAATGCCATGGTATGACATGGAAGATGGTATTAGTGCTTAGTTTATAATATTATTTAGTAGATTATTTTATCAAAAGCAACATACAGTAGAGCATGCATGTATTTTTGTGTGGCTCACTCCAGTAGGAACCAAACCAACAACCTTGGCATTGCAAGCACTTTACTCTACATAATTGTACATGATGGAACTTTGAAAACTTTTAATGCTAGTTTTCATCAATTCAATGTACAATGTACTAGTTATTACACAGGATTTAGCTGGTTAAAATGAAGTGTATCTTGAGGAGTACGTATTTGTAATTAATATGTACTTTTACAGTACATTACTCATCCTGAGAACCTGGCCCTCAGTTTAAAGCTTCTGGAAGTGCCATCCAAGTGGCAGAATAAGAATACCATAGAGTACATGTAATGTTCACATAAAGTACAATGTAATGACTAGTTGTTACACAGGATTTAGCTAGTTAAAATTAAGTGTATGTTGAGGGGTACCTGTAATTATAGTGTACCTACAAAGTGCGTTACCCATCCTGACAATCTAATTGTCAGCTTCTGAAAGCGCCAACCAAGTGAGAAATAAACACACTAGCACACCGCAGAATAAATGTAATATCTTCATAAATACAATGCATTTCCTAGGCATTACACAGGATTTAGGAATTTCCATATATATACTTAGGGCTACTACTCATTACCAAGTGAAAAAACCTACAAACAATAGATGAGTTTCTACTTTAGTCAAATGTATTGCACCACCATTTCTTACAAAACAATAAGGATTGTTATTGTTGGATCAATAATTTGATTAATTAGATTAAACAATGTTATAACTACAATAGTGGTGACTCAAAGCTGTAACCTATAGAATGTTGAGTAGCCTAAGTAGATATTTTGGAAAACTAGGATTTTCTTTCCCCCCCTTTTTTAACATTACAGGTAACAATGGAAATATCTGTCTTCAGTATTTTCCAATCCTGGAGTCTGAGACATTGTGGAAATCTGTGGTAGAGAAGAAGATTTTATGATAATTTAACGTTAGACACTATGTTACCCTATACTAGTTATGATCCTCATGGTTTCTATAGTTTAGGCCTACAGCTAGCTAGGTCTAGCTAGCACAGTTCCATCTCACTCCATACTCTCCCACTGCCGGCCACTGACCTTTCTTCCCCACCATATTTGGAGGGGAGAGGAAACTCCAACCAGATGCTTCACATTGATACTTGCGTTGAAACATCTGGACCATTGATCTCTCTGCGCTAACACTAATAAGTTAGCTAGTGTTTAGCTACATTGAAAATAAACTAATGTTACTCATAGTGTCTGTTAACACACATAGCTAGCTAATGTTAACATGCTGGTTTTCCATCACTTTCAACGGGGGACTATTACTATGGGAACCGTTTATTATACTGTTGTGGATAATCATTATTGTGGCTAGCTTCACACAAACGTGAGCCCAGCTAGCTAGCTAATTAGCTAGTGATTAGGAACCATAGCATAGCTATATGCCAGCTTTAGTTTAGGTAACTTAGCTAGCTAGTCGAGGTTAGAAAACTAGCTAGCTAGCGTGCCACATAATCCAAACAAAATTCAACAGATTGCATGGAAAGTCTATTCTGTAGATTGTGCTATGGTAACTACACTGATCAAAAATATAAGCACAACACGCAACAATTTCAAAGATGTTATCAATCGATCATTCAAATGTATTTATAAAGCCCTTTTTACATCAGCCGATGTCACCAAGTGATGTACAGAAACCCAGCCTAAAACCCCCAACAGCAAGCAATGCAGATGTAGAAGCACGGTGGCTAGAAAAAACTCCCAAGAAAGGCAGAAACCTAGGAAGAAACCTAGAGAGGAACCAGGCTCTGAGGGCTGGCCAGTCCTCTTCTGGCCGTGCCGGGTGCAGATTATAACAGTACATGGCCAAGATGTTCAAACATTCATAGATGACCAGCAAGGTCAAATAGTAATAATCACAGTGGTTGTAGAGGGTGCAACAGGTCAGCACCTCAGGAGTAAATGTCAGTTGGCTTTTCATAGCCGATCATTCAGAGTTAGAGACAGCAGGTGCGGTAGAGAGACAGAATCAAAAACAGCAGGTACAGGACAAGGCAGCACAGATGAGCTTCCATGAGACGGTTTCTGACAGTTTGAGCAGAAATTCTTTGGTTGTGCAAACCCAGTTTCATCAGTTTTCCAGATGACTGGTCTCAGACGATCCCGCATGTGAAGAAGCCGGATGTGGCGGTCCTGGGCTGGCATGGTTACATGTGATCTGCGGAGAAACGAACATTCAATTCTCTGGTGGACATTCCTGCAGTCAGCATGCCAATTGCACGCTCCCTCAAAACTTGAGACATCTGTGGCATTGTGTTGTGTGACAAAACTGCACATTTTGGAGTGGCTTTTTACTGTCAACAGCACAAGGTGCACCTGTGTAATGATCATGCTGTTTAATCAGCTTCTTGATGTGCCACACCTGTCAGGTGGATGGATTATCTTGGCAAATGAGAAATGCTCACTAACAGGGATATAAACAAATTACTGCACAAAATTTGAGAGAAATAAGCTTCTTGTGCGTGTGGAACATTTCTGGGATCTTTTCTTTCAACTCATGAAACATGGGACCAACACTTTACATGTTGCGTTTAGGCCTACCAACTAGCCTAGCTAGCTAATAAAAACACCAGCTAACGTTTTCTACTTAGCTAGATACGGCTCTGCAGTTACGTAGCTAGTTCGCTAGCCAACACTTGGCTAGGTGGCAGGCTAATGTTAGATACTGTAGATTGGTTACTTCCTACACTAAATTGTCCAGCAGAATTAATGTATCCCCCAAAAAACAAAAATGCATTGAAAAGGTTCTTCCATCTTGACGTTTTTCTCTCTTCTCCAACACTTTTTTTCCGAATGCAATTTATTATGTCTACTTTTTGCACATTGACCTTCTTCTTGACCTTGTTCTTTTACAAAGGGACATGTTCGAGGTCATCGTTGTTTTAAACGTGTGGCACAAATTGGGAGACATTAAACGTTAAATACTTGACATGCCTTATATCCTGGGATAAATAAATAATTGCACAAATGCATCACATCCAAAAGTGAGAATGTTCTTCAATATTGCAAGGTTAAATGATAGAATAAGAGTTTGTCTTATGACCATTTTAAGTGCATTCATAAGCCATTATTCAACCAAGCTTACAATTTGGCAAGCACAAATTACTATCTCAGAATTGTAACCATAACTGTTTATTAGTAATGTGTCATTTTTTTTATTGATGGTTAAAGCATTGTCAAATATACCGTTAAATGATTTAACAATTTAAACTTTTTTTGATATGAGCCGTTTTATGAACCCATTTTTGCCATTGCGCTCATAACCTTCCCATTATAGGGTCTTTGCAGAACGTTCCTTCCATATTTAGTAAACAGTACCCATAATACCCTTCACTAACAACTAGTAATCACATTAATCTGTACTTATGTGAATATTACATGTACTCTATGGTGTACTATTGTGTTTATTCTCCCACTTGGATCACACTTCCAGAAGCTTCAAATTAAGGGACAGGTTGTCAGGATGGGTAATGTTCTGCCATTTTTACTAGCTACATTCTACTTAGGCAAATATTACATGTGCTTTAAAATAGTGTCTTGTTCCTCATCTGGGATGACACTCGTATTCTCTATTTTTAACATAAACTCAACCAAGTTAACCCAGATGGTACACTTTATTTTTGAGACAAGTGCTAGCAACAACGTTGACTGGAGAAATATTTTGAACAGTTCATATTCATGGTTAAGTAATTAGAGTTTATTGAGCATAGACACCCAGCGAATCCACAAGATATCCAAACCTTTGTCACAGTTGGTAATGAATCAGATGCAGCTGAGAAAAAAATAAACATTAAGTTGGTGAATTTAGTGGAACACTGCCCATTTGTAAAAAGCATGGTAACAAGCATTCTTTGCTACACTTCTGTAATTACAGACCACAACTACCAGGTACATGTTGTTATTACATTGTAACTATGAGTCGCTACAACGCTTGTTAGTGTAATTACACATGTACAGTAGATGCACTGTGATAAGGACCCCTTAAATGGAAGTGTTACTGTGAATTTGTCCCAATACTTTTGGTCCCATCAAATAGGGGACTATGTACAAAAAGGTTGTAATTTTGTAAACGGTTCACCCGATATGGATGAAAATCCCCTCAAATTATAGCTGACACTTTAACCTCATAGTCATTGTATCATTTCAAATCCAAGGTGCTGGGGTAGAGAGCCAATCACAAAGACATTTGTCACTGTCCCAATACTTTTGGAACTCACTGTATGTTGAACAACAACTAAACAGACCCTGATTATTTGGCGCCCTCTTGCTGTAGAGACAAAATATGACTACAATAATGAAATATTCTGTTTTGTCAGACTGATGGAGGCGATCTTTATCCATTCACCATTTCTTCACATAAACCTTTCAGGAGACTGAGTTAAAGTGGCACTTGTTCAGTCTTAAACTTACAACTCGTGTTAAGTTCAGATATTATGCTGAATTAAATCAACCAGACTCAGAGGTCAACTTCAACATGTCTTTACTCCATCACTGTCTGTGTAATCCCTTCACATTCCTTTACTGACGTGGTGACATCCTATGTCAGTACGTCACATCAATACACGACAGCACTCCAGTCTCCTTTTCACCTCAGTTAACACCTGATTTACTTAATTAACAAAAGGCACATCTGAATTGAGTACCACAGTATGAGTCATAATACCCATAAAACCAAGCGGTAAAGCCCGGAAATGGTTCCAATCGTTTTTCCACCATTCATTTTTCCATAGGGGATTTTAGAACTATTTCATTAAAGTTTCTTAGTGTTGGGGGTAACTTAACGCATTAGCTTTTCACTTTAAGTAATTAGTTACTATTTAAAATAATAACTCGTTACTTTTAAATCTGATTTCCAGTTTTCTTTTTTACCCCCCAAAAATGTAAATCCTTTACTCTAAGTTCACGCTCTTCCTGTTTCTTCAAGAAAATTGTGGCGGGAAGCCAGCTAGCAAGATGGCAGAGACAACAGCCTTAACATCGTGGAAGTATTCACATTATTTTTAATTGGTAGAAGAAAATGAGAAAAACAACAGGGATAAGCACCTGTCAGCTGCAAAGAACTCAACTTCAAATATCAAGAAGCACCTTCAGGCCAAGCACAGCTCCACAAGACTGGTGGGGGAAAAAACACGCCAGTCGATTGACATTGATGCTGAGTATGACGTTTTTTCTGCTCCAAAACAGCAAAAGTTCGATTTCTGTTCGGTTAAACCTGTCACTCCGAGAACTAAATTAAATTGTATGCTCTTTAATAAGTGTAAGTAATTCCTGTGATCGCATGCCATTTATTTCAGTGCATTATGTTCTGGATATATTTGACAGTTTGCATTCGTAGTCATCAATTTAGTGCGCAGGTTATTTAAATGTTCATGTCGATACTTCAAGTCGGGTTTGTTGTGACTTTGTAGGCTGTATTTAGTGACTTTCATAAAGCTGCCTAAATGTTGTTTTTGATTCAAGGACAATGTTCCTTTGATGCGTTGGATAGCAAGATTTATTTAGTTGTGATGCAACACTTTTCTTTGCATTCATCAGACAGTCGATGGTTTAATGTAGAATTTTGTCAGAACACTTGGACAAAGGCTATTATTTATACATCTTTCTTTATTATCATAATGTGTATACATTTCTCCCACATCACACATTTTTTGTGGAACAGTTACATTTCAATAGGCTGCTGAACTACAAAGGCCAAATAATAATGAGATAAAAAAATAAGACTTTGTTTCTTGCAAAATACCCAGTTCAATTTACTGAAAAAAATATAAGGAAATATGTCAGTTCTCGGTCTTGAGCTCTCCCGTGATATCCGATTACATCAGTGCTGCCTACAGTGTGGCGCATTGACAACCCTTTAGGTGTTAAGCGTAACGTTCCACTTTGAATATCCCGCGAGTACTAAGTAGCCAAGCCATTCTAAGGTAGTGTGCACCCTCTACTGGTCATAACAATGACCAACACGCCCAAGGCATTTTAAGAGGGTTATCTGTTTTTGGTAACACAAAAGTAATGTAACGACTAACGAGTTACTTTCCACAGTAAGTAACAGTGTAATGTATCAAATTACTTTTAATGGCAGTATACTGTTGGGAAAGCATTCCTCATGAAGCTGGTTGAGAGAATACCAAGTGTGTGCAAAACTGTCATCCTTGCAAAGGGTGGCTACTTTGAAGAATCTAAAATATATTTGTAAGATTTGTTTAACACTTTTTTGGTTACTACATGATTCATATATGTTGTTTCAGAGTTTTGATGTCTTCACTATTTTTCTACAATGTACAAAATAGTAACAAATAAAGAAAAACAATCGAATGAGTAGGTGTGTCCAAACTTTTGACTGGTACAAAATATTAATTTAATGAAAAAACAAGTGCCATTGGAGATACATTTATTGAAACTGTATTATCAACTGGTTATATCCTGGAACAAAAAGGTAGTAAACTCAGCAGTGTGGCGTCTGCTTGTAGAAGCCTATGGCTGTAAAAATGTCATAGCCTTGTTTTGTTAATTTAGCTCTTATTTACAGAGCCCCTTATCACAGTCAAGACATCTATTTTATAGTAAAAACATGATGTAATATAATATCTTCTTATGGCTGAGATCCCGTTAACGGGATCGACTTGACAACAGCCAGTGAAAGGGCAGGGCGCCAAATTCAAACAACAGAAATCTCATAATTATAATTCCTCAAACATACAAGTATTTTACACCATTTTAAAGATAAACTTGTTGTAAATCCAGCCACAGTGTCTGATTTCAAAAAGGCTTTACGACGAAAGCACACCAAACGATTATGTTAGGTCAGTACCTAGTCACAGAAAAACACAGCCATTTTTCTAGACAAAGAGAAGAGTCACAAAAAGCAGAAATAGAGATAAAATGAATCACTAACCTTTGATGATCTTCATCAGATGACACTCATAGGACTTCATGTTACACAATACATGTATGTTTTGTTGATAAAGTTCATATTTATATCCAAAAATCTTAGTTTACATTGGCGCGTTATGTTCAGTAATGTTTTGCCTCCAAAACATCCGGTGATTTTGCAGAGAGCCACATCAATTTAGAGAAATACTCATAATAAACATTGATAAAAGATACAATTATTAAACATGGAACTTTAGTAAAACTTCTCCTTAATGCAACCGCTGTGTCAGATTTTTAAAAAACTTTACGGAAAAAGCACACCATGCTATAATCTGAGTACAGCGCTCAGAGCCCAAACAAGCCATACAAATATCCACCATGTTGTGGAGTCAACAGAAGCCAGAAATAGTATTATAAATATTCACTTACCTTTGATGATCTTCACCAGAATGCACTCCCAGGAATCCCAGTTCCACAATAAAATGTTTGTTTTGTTCGATAACGTCCATAATTTATGTCCAATACCTCCTTTTTGGTCGCTCGTTTAGTACAGTAATCCAAATGCGCAGGCACTAGGTCCAGACAAAGTCAGAAAAGTCCTTTACAGTTCGTAGAAACATGTCAAACGATGTATAGAATCATCCTGTAGGATGTTTTTAACATAAATCTTCAATAATGTTTCAACCGGAGAATTCCTTTGTCTTCAGAAATGCAATGGAACGCAGGTAGCTCTCATGGGAGGTCGCTCTCATGGGAGCGCGCGTGGTCAACTCATGCCAGACACCTGACTCAAAGAGCTCTCCTTCCCTCATTCTTCACAGTAGAAGCATCAAACAAGGTTCTAAAGACTGTTGACATCTAGTGGAAGCCTTGGAAAGTGCAATATGACCCCAAAGACACTGTATATTCGAAAGGCAAACCTACAAACCTCAGATTACTCACTTCCTGGTTGGATTTTTTTCTCAGGTTTTTGCCTGCCATATGAGTTCTGTTATACTCACAGACATCATTCAAACAGTTTTAGAAACTTCAGAGTGTTTTCTATCCAAATCTACTAATAATATGCATATCTTAGCTTCTGGGACTGAGTAGCAGGCCGTTTACTCTGGGCACCTTATTCATCAAAGCTACTCAATACTGCCCCCAGCCATAAGAAGATAAGGGAATAAAATAGAACAGAAAAGTGTGAAGTGATTTGCATCTTGCTTCTTGAACAGTTATTCTCAAAGAGTGATCATTTGAAACGAGGCTCAATTTGGCAAGTTGAAAGACATTTTTCAAGGTTACAAACCAAAATTGACTGTATCATGGCACCGGAGAAGATGGCTGACGTTTTTGTTCATTTTTTTGTATTGTTTGTAAAAAATGTTTTAACTTATTCTGTACATAATGTTGCTTCTACCGTCTCTTATGACCGAAAATATATTTTGGACATCAGAACAGTGATTACTCACCACGAACTGGCAGAAGCTTTTTTTTTGTTTAACGAGTCTGATGAGCCCGACGTGAAGGACATACTGCTTTCCCGGGAACAGGCCCAAATCCCTGTCATTTGCGTGAAGAGAAGACGGAGAAAAAGAAGACGGAGGTTGGGCTGCCTTCTGAGAATGCGTAGGCGGTCGAATAAACCACCTCTGCCTTCCGTTCTACTAGCTAACATGCAATCATTGGAAAAGAAAATCGACGGCCTATGGGGAAGATTAAACTACCAACGGGACGTTAAAAACTGTAATATCTTATGCTTCACGGAGTCGTGGCTGAACGACGACATTATCAACATACAGCTGGCTGGTTATACTCTGTATCGGCAGGAGAGAACAGCGGCGTCTGGTAAGACAAGGGGGGCGGTCTATGTATATTTGTAAACAACAGCTGGTGCACGCTATCTAAGGAAGTCTTGAGGTTTTGCTCACCTGAGTTGGTGTGGTCTACAGCTTATCATGAAATACTCCATCTAAATAGAGAGTTTTCATCTGTATTTTTCGTTGCTGTCTACATACCACCACAGACCGATGCTGGCACTAAGACCACACTCAATAAGCTGTATTCTGCCATAAGCAAACAGGAAAACGCTCATCCAGAGGTGGCGCTCCTAGTGGCCGAGGGACTTTAATGCAGGAAACTTAAATCAGTTTTACCAAATTTCTATCAGCATGTTAAATGTGCAACCAGAGGGAAAAAACCTCTAGACCACCTTTACTACACACACAGAGACGCGTACAAAGCTCTCCCTCGCCCTCCATTTGGCAAATCTGACCACAATTTTATCCTCCTGATTCCTGCTTACAAGCAAAAATTAAAGCAGGAAGCACCAGTGACTCGGTCAATGAAAAAGTGGTCAGATGAAGCCGATGCTAAGCTACAGGACTGTTTTGCTAGCACAGACTGGAATATGTTCCGGGATTCTTCCGATGGCATTGAGGAGTACACCACATGCTTCATTGGCTTCATCAATAAGTGCATCGATGACGTCGTCCCCACAGTGACCGTAAGTGCATACCCCAACCAGAAGCCATGGAATACAGGCAGCATCTGCACTGAGCTAAAGGCTAGAGCTGCGCTTTCAATGAGCGGGACTCTAACCCGGAAGCTTATAAGAAATCCCACTATGCCCTCCGACGTACCATAAAAGCATCAATACAGGATTAAAATTGAATCGTACTACACCGGCTCCAACGCTCGTCGGATGTGGCAGGGCTTGCAAACTATTACAGACTATAAAGGGAAGCACAACCGAGAGCTGCCCAGTGACACGAGCCTACCAGACGAGCTAAACTACTTCTATGCTCACTTCGAGGCAAATAACACTGAAACATGCATGAGAGCACCAGCTGTTCCAGACGACTGTGTGATCACTGTCTCCGCAGCCGATGTAAGACCTTTAAACAGGTCAACATTCACAAGGCCGCAGGGCCAGACACGGCCAGGCACGACTCCAACCCAATAATTACGTTTTCCGATGACACAACAGTGGTAGGCCTTTACAGTAAGACCTTTAAACAGGTCAACATTCACAAGGCCGCAGGGCCAGACAGAATACCAGGACGTGTACTGCGAGTATGCGCTGACCAACTGGCAAGTGTGTTCACTGACATTTTCAACCTCTCCCTGTCCGATTCTGTAGTACCAACATGTTTTAAACAGACCACCATAGTGTCTGTGCCCAAGAACACTAAGGTAACCAACCTGCCTAAATGACTACTGACCCATAGCAATCACGTCTGTAGCCATGAAGTGCTTTGAAAGGCTGGTCATGGCTGAAATCAACACCATCATCCCAGAAACCCTAGACCCACTCCAATTTGCATACCGCCCCAACAGATCCACAGATGATGCCATCTCTATTGCACTCCACACTGCCCTTCCCACCTGGACAAAAGGAACACCTATGTGAGAATGTTATTCATTGACTAAAGCTCAGCGTTCAACACCATAGTGCCCTCAAAGCTCATCAATAAGCAAGGACCCTGGGACTAAACACCTCCCTCTGCAACTGGATCCTGGACTTCCTGACGGGCTGCCCCCAGGTGGTAAGGGTAGGTAATAACACATCTGCCACGCTGATCCTCAGCCCCTCAGGGGTGCGTGCTCCGTCCCCTCCTGTGCTCCCTTTTCACTCATGACTGCACGGCCAGGCACGACTCCAACACCATCATTTAATTTGCCGATGACGCAACAGTGGTAGGCCTGATCACCGACAACGACGAGTCAGCCTATAGGGAGGAGGTCAGAGACCTGGCCGTGTGGTGCCAGGACAACAACCTCTCCCTCAACGTGATCAAGTCAAAGGAGATGATTGTGGACTACAGGAAAAAGAGGACTGAGCACTACAGAGGGTAGTGCGAACGGCCCAGTACATCACTGGGGCCAAGCTTCCTGCCATCCAGGACCTCTATACCAGGTGGTGTCAGAGGAAGGCACTCCAGACACCCTAGTCATAGACTGTTCTCTCTGCTACTGCACTGCAAGCGGTACCGCAGCGGTACCGGAGGTCCAAGAAGCTTCTACACCGCTTCTACCCCCAAGCCATAAGACTCCTAGACATCTAGTCAAATGGCTACCCAGACTATTTGCATTACCCCCCTCCCCTTTACAGCCCTGCTACTCTCTGTTGTCATCTATGCATAGTCACTTTAACTCTACCTACATGTACCTACTACCTCAACTAACCGGTGACCCCGCACATTACGCTACTGCTACTCTCTGTTCATCATATATGCATAGTCACTTTAACCATACCTACATGTACATACTACCTCAATAAGCCTGACTAACCGGTGTCTGTATATAGCCTTGCTACTCTTATTTTCAAATGTATTTTTACTGTTGTTTTATTTCTTTACTTACCTACACACACATACACACACATACCTTTTTTTCGCACTATTGGTTAGAGCCTGTAAGTAAGCATTTCACTGTAAGGTCTACACCTGTTGTATTCGGTGCACATGACAAATAAACTTTGATTTGATTTGACATTGACACTGCATCGGTACCCTCCTGTAGATTTTCTCGCTATTGTTATTTTACTGCTGCTCTTTAATTAATGTTAATTATCTCTTATTCTTTACATATTTTTTTGAAACTGCATTGTTGGTTAGGGGCTCGTAAGTAAGCATTTCACTGTAAGGTCTACACCTGTCCTTTTCGGCGCATGTGACTAATAAAATTTGATTTGATCTTGACTACTGCAATGCACTGCTGACAGGAATCTCAGTAAGGCTCCTGTCTCAACTCCGATTATCCAGAATGCAGCTGCCAGAATATTCTCACACACCACCCAAAAAAACAACACATCACCCCTGTTTTATTCAACCTCCCATGGATGCCTGTTCAATATAGGATAAAATTCAAGATTATTCTGCTCACGTTTCAGGCCCCCAAGGGTGATGCACCTAAATATACAGTATATGCCAACTTCTAGAGAACTATTCACCAGCACGCAACCTACGATCATCAGGCTCAAACAGCCTGGTCATACCAGCCACAACCCTGCACTGCATGAGTGACAGAACCTCCTCACATCAGCTCTAGAACACTCTAGCTGTATATGTCAAGGAGGCAGCTTACATTTCCTCCTTTAAAAAACAACTAAAGTCCCACCCATTCAGGCTAGCTTTTAATATTTGATTAAAGTCTATGTTTTGCATTAGTAGGTCATGTTTTTATGTATTGTGATAGTTGTTTCTACATTTTGATGTATTGATGCTGTTTTTGTTTTACACCTTATGTTCATTGAGCTTGGGAAATGTGCTCTACAAATGAAATGTTGTTATTATTATCATTATTATAACCCAGACTGTCACGCCCTGACCTTAGAGTTCCTTATTATTTTCTATGTTTGGTTAGGTCAGGATGTGACTCGGGTGGGAAAGTCTATGTTTTCTATTTCTTTGTTTTTTGCCATGTGTGTCTCCCAATCAGAGGCAGCTGTCTATCGTTGTCTCTGATTGGGGATCATACATAAGTTGTCATTGTCCTTTTGGGTTTTGTGGGATCTTGTTTTCTGTTTCGTGTCTGTACCTGACAGAACTGTGCGCTTTCGTTTTCACTTTGGTTATTTTATTTGAGTGTTTTTTGAAAATAAATATCATGAACACTTTCCAGCCTGCGCTTTGGTCCACTCCTTTCGACGAGAGTCGTAACACAGACGTAATAATGGGTTGCAAAAATGGAGCAGTAGCTTTTGAAGATTGTGCCCTTTAGCTGGGCACTATGCCCAAAAGTGATCAATACAATAGTTGATCTAAAAACAAATGATTTTGTGCAACTTGTTTCTAACCAGCATCATGTATCACTTCTGAACATCTACATGCTCCCTGAGAGGGATGGCTGACTCAACCTGTCAAGTTGTTCAAATCAGAGCCTTCTTGGCTGTTAAGGAACGTTGCCGTGGATGTAAAGTGTGTGCAATTCTGGTTATACTTGCTAGACGAAGAGAACATGTTAGTTTTTTTAGGCTGTAATTTTTTAGGGTGTGACAGAAATAGTTTGTAAGGCTCATATTGCGCAACCTATTCACAGAAACAGTGCAGGGAAACAATATCATTGTGGTAATATGACATTTCACATTCAACAAAACCTGAGATGTCATAGTCTCGGATATCCTAGACCTTGTAGCATCGTAAGCTATTGCCTGGTTACCCATCCACATCTTTCCGGCCAACTGAAGTTTCTTCTCTATGAGTCTGAATTTGCTTCCCTCCCTGATGATTTTTAGAACGCAAACACATTCTGACCGTTCTGATTGGCCAATGGGTTGGGCCAGTGCCGGTCTAAATGATGACGTTATCAACTTTGAGCCTCTGATTGGTTAGATTTGTTAAAGACCATCCAATCGCTGATGAGTTTGTTTTGTACCATGCCACTGATTGATTTGAAGTCACACAAACGACTTCTAGGATAGCAGGTTGAGACTAAATGTAGAATGTATGTAGCAATCGATAGAGCAGTAGAAATTAATTCAGCGTGAGTCGTCAGGCAACGTAAGCTAGGTAACGGCAGAAGGTCTGGGGAGGATGTCGGCTGCTCTCTGACAATTCGAAATGGGTAAAAAAATATTTTAGGGGAGGATCCTCTTCAGACAGATAACTCTCAACAAATCAAGAGTTTGGGTAGGCAGGGTTCAAAATGCAGGCAGGAATTCTGCTCATGTTTAGCTAGGGCAAGAAGTGGATCCGGCAGCGAGGTTACCGGTGACGTGTTTCCCATTTCCGACTTGTCCTCTTTGTCTCAACTGAGGCAGAAACATCTACACACATGTTAAACTGGAGTATTGGTACATTGCCGAAGCAACCAGTCTGTATAGAGCGAGATGACACAGTCTCAAGCCCAAGCCGAAGTCGTCCTGTATGTGACAATGGGTTTTGGTGTTGATCAATATTTCATACTGCATTTTCATTATAATTTGTATGTATAATTGTTAATTTCTGAAAGTTGTAATGGAACCATCGTTAAGACATGGCGCAACAGATTCTCATCAAATGCTGTCTACATTTTTTTTAATCTTCAAGTAAAAAATTCATCAAATCTAATTTTATTGGTCACATGCGCCGAATACATGTACACCTTACAGTGAAATGCTTACTTACGAGCCCCTAACCAACAATGCAGTTTCAATAAAAACAAATAATTAAGGAGCAGCATTAAAATAACAATAGAGAGACTATATACAGGGGGGTACACCGGTTAGTTGAGGTAATATGTACAGTACCGTTCAATAGATTATACATTTTTTGTCCATTAAAATAACATAGAATTGATCGGAAATACAGTGTAGACACTGTTCATTTTGTAAATGACTATTGTAGCTGTAAATGGCAAAACATTTTATGGAATAACTACGGAGGCCCATTAACAGAACCCATAACTCCTGTGTTCCAATGGCACGTTGTGTTAGCTAAATCAAGTTTATAATTTTAAAAGGCTAAAAGTTGAAAACTGTTGTGCTATTAAAAAACCAATTTAACTGGCCTTCTTTAGACTAGTTGAGTATCTGGAGCGTCAGCATTTGTGGGTTCGATTACAGGCTCAAAATGGCCAGAAACAAAGAACTATATTCCGAAACTCGGCAGTCTATTCTTGTTCTGCGAAATGAAGGCCATTCCATGCGAGAAACTGCCAAGAAACTGAAGATCTCGTACCACACTGTGTACTACTCCCTTCACAGCACAGCGTAAACTGGCTCTAACCAGAATAGAAAGAGGAGTGGAAGGCCCCGGTGCACAACTGAGCAAGAGGACAAGTACATTAGAGTGTCTAGTAAGACAAAGACGCCTCACAAGTCCTCAACTGGCAGCTTCAATAAATAGTACCCGCAAAACACCAGTCTCAACGTGAACAGTGAAGAGGCGACTCCGGGATGCTGGCCTTCTAGGCAGAGTTGCAAAGTAAAAGCCATATCTCAAACTGGCCAATAAAAATTAAATATTAAGATGGGAAAAAGTACACAGACACTGGATAGAGGAACTCTGCCTAGAAGGTCAGCATCAAGGAGTCGTCTCTTCGCTATTGACGTTGAGACTATATATACAGTTGAAGTCGGAAGTTTACATACACTTAGGTTGGAGTCATTAAAACTATTTTTTCAACCACTCCACACATTTCTTGTTAATAAACTATAGTTTTGGCAAGTCAGTTAGGACATCTACTTTGTGCATGACACAAGTCAATTTTCCAACAATTGTTTACAGACAGATTATTTCACTTATCATTCACTTTATCACAATTCTAGTGGGTCAGAAGTTTACATACACTAAGTTGACTGTGCCTTTAAAGAGCTTGGAAAATTCCAGAAAATGATGTCGTGGCTTTAGAAGCTTTTGATAGGCTAATTGACATCATTTCCAATCAAATGTATCAAATCAAATGTATTTATATAGCCCTTCTTACATCAGCTGATATCTCAAAGTGCTCTACAGAAACCCAGCCTAAAACCCCAAACAGCAAGCAAAGCAGGTGTAGAAGCACGGTGGCTAGGAAAAACTCCCTAGAAAGGCCAAAACCTAGGAAGAAACCTAGAGAGGAACCAGGCTATGAGGGGTGGCCAGTCCTCTTCTGGCTGTGCCGGGTGGAGATTATAACAGAACATGGCCAAGATGTTCAAATGTTCATAAATGACCAGCATGGTCAAATAATAATAATCACAGTAGTTGACGAGGGTGCAGCAAGTCAGCACCTCAGGAGTAAATGTCAGTTGGCTTTTCATAGCCGATCATTAAGAGTATCTCTACCGCTCCTGCGGTCTCTAGAGAGTTGAAAACAGCAGGTCTGGGACAGGTAGCACGTCCGGTGAACAGGTCAGGGTTCCATAGCCGTAGGCAGAACAGTTGAAACTGGAGCAGCAGCACGGCCAGGTGGACTGGGGACAGCAAGGAGTCATCATGCCAGGTAGTCCTGAGGCATGGTCCTAGGGCTCAGGTCCTCCGAGAGAGAGAAAGAAAAAGAGAGAAAGAGAGAATTAGAGAGACCATACTTAAATTCACACAGGACACCGGATAAGACAGAAGTACTCCAGATATAACAAACTGACCCTAGCCCCCCGACACATAAACTAATGCAGCATAAATACTGGAGGCTGAGACAGGAGGGGTCAGGAGACACTGTGGCCCCATCCGATGATACCCCCGGACAGGGCCAAACAGGAAGGATATAACCCCACACACTTTGCCAAAGCACAACCCCCACACCACTAGAGGGATATCTTCAACCACCAACTTACCATCCTGAGACAAGGCCGAGTATAGCCCACAAAGATCTCCGCCATGGCACAACCCAAGGGGGGGCGCCAACCCAGACAGGAAGATCACGGTAGTGACTCAACCCACTCAAGTGGGTTGAGTCACGCACCCCTCCTAGGGAAGGCATGAAAGAACACCAGTAAGCCAGTGACTCAGCCCCTGTAATAGGGTTAGAGGCAGAGAATCCCAGTGGAGAGAGGGGAACCGGCCAGGCAGAGACAACAAGGGTGGTTCGTTGCTCCAGAGCCTTTCCGTTCACCTTCACACTCCTGGGCCAGACTACACTCAATCATATGACCCACTGAAGAGATGAGTCTTCAGTAAAGACTTAAAAGTTGAGACCGAGTCTGCTTCTCTCACATGGGTAGGCAGACCATTCCATAAAAATGGAGATCTATAGGAGAAAGCCCTGCCTCCAGCTGTTCGCTTAGAAATTCTAGGGATAATTAGGAGGCCTACGTCTTGTGACCGTAGCGTACGTGTAGGTATGTACGGCAGGACCAAATCGGAAAGATAAGTAGGAGCAAGCCTATGCAATGCTTTGTAGGTTAGCAGTAAAACCTTGAAATCAGCCCTTGCCTTAACAGGAAGCCAGTGTAGGGAGGCTAGCACTGGAATAATATGATAAAAAATGTTGGTTTTAGTCAGGATTCTAGCAGCCGTATTTAGCAATTTATTGAGTGCTTTATCCGGGTAGCCGGAAAGTAGAGCATTGCAGTAGTCTAACCTAGAAGTAACAAAAGCATGGATTAATTTTTCAGCATCATTTTTGGACAGAAAGTTTCTGATTTTTGCAATGTTACGTAGATGGAAAAAAGCTGTCCTTGAAACAGTCTTGATATGTTTGTCAAAAGAGAGATCAGGGTCCAGAGTAACGCCGAGGTCCTTCACAGTTTTATTTGAGACGACTTTACAACCATCAAGATTAATTGTCAGATTCAACAGAAGATCTCAATTGTTCCTAGATGATTGGGAGAAAATGCTCTCGGAGGATGTGTTGATACCATTCTTTATTCATAGCTGTGGTCTTAAGCAAAATTGTGAGTGAGCCCACTCCCTTGGCTGAGAAGCAACCCCACACATGAATGGTCTCAGGATGCTTTACTGTTGGCATGACACAGGACTGATGGTAGCGCTCACCTTGTCTTCTCCGGACAAGCTTTTTTTCCGGATTCCCCAAACAATCGGAAAGGGGATTCATCAGAGAAAATGACTTTACCCCAGTCCTCAGCAGTCCAATCCCTGTACCTTTTGCAGAATATCAGTTTTTCTCTGATGTTTTTCCTGGAGAGAAGTGGCTTCTTTGCTGCCCTTCTTGACACCAGGCCATCCTCCAAAAGTCTTCGCCTCACTGTGCGTGCAGATGCACGCACACCTGCCTGCTGCCATTCCTGAGCAAGCTCTGTACTGGTGGTGCCCCGATCCCGCAGTTGAATCAACTTGAGGAGACGTTCTGGCGCTTGCTGGACTTTCTTGGGTGCCCAGAAGCCTTCTTCACAACAATTGAACCGCTCTCCTTGAAGTTCTTGATGATCCGATAAATAGTTGATTTAGGTGCAATCTTACTGGCAGCAATATCCTTGACTGTGAAGCCCTTTTTGTGCAAAGCAATGATGACGGCACATGTTTCCTTGCAGGTAACCATGGTTAACAGAGGAAGAACAATGATTCCAAGCACCTACCTCCTTTTGAAGCTTCCAGTCTGTTATTTGAACTCAATCAGCATGACAGAGTGATCTCCAGCCTTGTCCTCGTCAACACTCACACATGTGTTAACGAGAAAATCACTGACATGATGTCAGCTGGTCCTTTTGTGGCAGGGCTGAAATGGAGTGGAAATGTTTTTTGGGGAATTCAGTTCATTTGCATGGCAAAGTGGGACTTTGCAATTAATTGCAATTCAGCTGATCACTCTTCATAACATTCTGGAGTATATGCAAATTGCCAACATACAAACTGAGGCAGCAGACTTTGTGAAAAAATAATAATTGTGTCATTCTCAAAACTTTTGGCCACGACTATTTGGCTGTGTATGTAAACTTCCGACTTCAACTGTATATAGTCTCAACGTCAACAGTGAAGAGGCGACTCCGGGATGCTGACCTAGGCAGAGTTCCTCTTTCCAGTGTCTGTGTTCTTTTGCCCATCTATATAAACGTAGTAAAAAAGAAATGTCCTCTCACTGTCAACTGCGTTTATTTTCATAATATTTCTATGAACATAACAAGATTCAACAACTGAGACATAAACTGAACAAGTTCCACAGACATGTGACTAACAGAAATGGAATAATGTGTCCCTGAACAAAGGGGGGTCAAAATCAAAAATAACAGTCAGTATCTGGTGTGGCCACCAGCTGCATTAAGTACTGCAGTGCATCTCCTCCTCATGGACTGCACCAGATTTGCCAATTCATGCTGTGAGATGTTACCCCACTCTTCCACCAAGGCACCTGCAAGTTCCCGGACATTTCTGGGGGGAATGGCCCTAGCCCTCACCCTCTAATCCAACAGGTCCCAGATGTGCTCAATGGGATTGAGATCCGGGCTCTTTGCTGACCATGGCAGAATACTGACATTCCTGTCTTGCAGGAAATCATGCACAGAACGAGCAGTATGGCTGGTGGCATTGTCATGCTGGAGGGTCATGTCAGTATGAGCCTGCAGGAAGGGTACCACATGAGGGAGGAGAACGTCTTCCCTGTAACACACAGCGTTGAGATTGCCTGCAGTGACAACAAGCTCAGTCTGATGATGCTGTGACACACCACTCCAGACCATGACGGACCCTCCACCTCCAAATCGATCCCTCTCCAGAGTACAGGCCTCAGTGTAACGCTCATTCCTTTGACAATAAACACGAATCCGACCATCGCCCTGTTGAGACAAAACCGCAAGTCGTCAGTGAAGAGCATTTTTTGCCAGTCCTGTCTGGTCCAGCGACGGTGGGTTTGTACCCATAGGCAACGTTGTTGCCGGTGATGTCTGGTGAGGACCTGCCTTACAACTGGTCTACAAGCCCTCAGTCCAGCCTCTCTCAGACTATTGCGGACAGTCTGAGCACTGATGGAGGGATTGTGCGTTCCTGGTGTAACTTGGGCAGTTGTTGTTGCCATCCTGTACCTGTCCCGCAGGTGTGATGTTCGGATGTACCGATCTTGTGCAGGTGTTGTTACACGTAGTCAGCCACTGCAAGGACGATCAGCTGTCCGTCCTGTCTCCCTGTAGCTCTGTCTTAGGCATCTCACATTACGGACAATGCAATTTATTGCCCTGGCCACATCTGCAGTCCTCATGCCTCCTTGCAGCATGCCTAAGGCATATTCACGCAGATGAGCAGGGACCTTGGGCATCTCTCTTTTGGTGTTTTTCAGAGTCAGTAGAAAGGCCTCTTTAGTGTCCTACGTTTTCATAACTGTGACCTTAATTTCCTACCGTCTGTAAGCTGTTAGTGTCGTAACGACCGTTCCACAGCTGCATGTTCATTAATTGTTTATGGTTCATTGAACAAGCATGGGAAACAGTGTTTAAACCCTTATCAATGAAGATCTGTGAAGTTATTTGGATTTTTACGAAATATCTTTGAAAGACAGGGTTCTGAAAAAAGGACGTTTCTTTTTGCTGTGTTGAAATACATATGTATATGTTTATGTATGTGTGAAAGACACCAAGAGACAGTGTAGATTTGGCCTTGTGGTTTCGTTTATTGTCCTGTTATAAGGTGAATTAATTTCCCAATGTGTGGTGGAAAGCAGACTGAACCAGGTTTTCCTCTAAGATTTTACCTGTGCTTAGCTCCATTCCATTTATGTTTTATCCTGAAAAACTCCCAAGTCCTTGGCGTAATGTGTTGTATTGGATTTGCCCCAAACATAACACCTTGTTTTTAGGACAAAAAGTTAATTGCTTTGCTACATTTTCTACAGGCATCCTTCTTTTCACTCTGTCAGTTTAGTTATTATTGTGGAATAACTGCAATGTTGTTGGTCCACCCTAAGTTTTCTCCTATCCCAGCCAATAAGCTTTTATAACTGTTTTACAGTCACTATTGGCCTCATGGTGAAATTCCTGAGCGGTTTCCTTCCACTGTAGCAACTGAGTTAGGAAGGACGGCAGTATCTTGGTAGTGACTGGGTGCATTGATACACCATATAAAGTGTAATTCATAATTTACCATGCTTAAAGGGCTATTCAATGTCTGTTTGTTTTCTTTAACCCATCTACCAATAGGTACCCTTCTTTGCGAGGCATTGGAAAACCTCCCTGGTGTTTGTGGTTGTACAGAGATGAGGAAGTAATTCCAAAATTATGTTAAATACTATTTTGAACACAGTGTGTCCATGCAACTTATTATGTGACTTGTTATGTGAACGTATGTAAGCTTGCCATTACAAAGGGGTTGAATACTTATTTACTTTTAAAATTATTTGTAAAAAATTCTAAAACATAATACCACTTTGACAGTATGGGATATTGTGTGTAGCCCATTGTCTCAAAATCTCAATTTAATCAATTTCAAATTCAGGCTGTAACACCATTTTTTAATATTTTTTTAAGTCAAGGGGTGTGAATACATTCTGAGGGCACTGAATACAAAACACAAGAAAATCACGTTTTTGACTGAACTGCATCTTTAATAAGGTTTGCATAGATTAAGGTGCCAGGTCGGACAATTTTGACTACTTTTGATGTGTAGATATGCTGTCTATAATCACCCTTTAGTCAAACCTTTTCATAAAATAATACTGGTTTGTATTTTCATTACAATTGTCAAACTATAAGTTGAAGAAACATGTACTGTATTGCAGTTTAAAATAAATTAGTTCATAGTTAATCAAGAGAGGAAATAACAAACAAAAAATAAATATTGGAATGAAGCTTATTATACATTAAATAAATAAATGATAACCGTTTTAGTCAGTGGACAGCACAGCTTGAAACCACAAATGACATGACTAATAAATATATAAACATACTTTGTTCAGCTCAGCTGTAACTTTGATTAACATTCAGATGCATAATATAAAAAGTAGTACATTGCACAAAAAACATGTCGCCTTTTAAGCCTATTATGAATTTTCACTTGATCTTCTCAGATGCAATGCTGTGTAGTCAAGTGATTTTCCATGCATTAAAGTGCCGTGATTAGCAAATATAGATGATTGGCTGTTCTTGTGATTACAATTGGCCACAGATGTTAGCGTTGTCACCTAAGAAGAGACCGTTTCTTCTGGTGTACTGTACATTGTAAGATCTGCGTCTGTGCCAGCGTCTCCTTATAGCTGCACATCCGCCACATAAAATGCACTGCAAAACAAGATGGAGAAGTATGTAAAATTAAATCATTGCAGAGATTTAGCATATTTTTTGAATAAATATGTAAACAGTATACACAGTACACAGGTGAACACAAGCCTATACGTACACATAGCAGGATCCACAGAGGTACCAAAATGATAGCGATGCCACAAGGGATGATAATGGCCAGAGCCCAGCCAGGAAAACCTCCACTTGTGGTATTGAAAGGAGTGGTCAGCAACAGAGTAGGAGGTGGTGTGGTTGCTTCTACAGTTGTCGTTGTGGGTGCTGCTGTTGTGGTGGTCGTAGCAGCTACATTTGTGGTTGTTGTAGCAGCTTTTGTTGTGGTTGTCGAAGGAGCTGGAGTTGTGGTTCTTGAAGGAGCTGCCATGGTAGTGGTTGTAGGAGCTACAGCTGTTGTAATTACAGCAGCATTATCAGCTGCAGTTGTAGGAGCTGCAGTTGTAGGAGCTGCAGTTGTCGGAGCTGCAGTTGCAGTTGTAGGAGCTGCAGTTGTAGGAGCTGCAGTTGAAGAAGCTGCAGTTGCAGAAGTTGCAGTTGTAGGAGCTGCAGTTGCAGTTGTAGGAGCTGCAGTTATCATAGGAGCTGCAATTGTGGTTTTCGTAAGAGCTGCAGTTGTTGTCATAGTAGATGCTGCAGTTGTAGGGGTGGTAGGACCAATGGTTGTTGTAGTAAGAGCTGAATTGATTGTCGTAGCAGCTGTTGTGGTGCTGGTTGAAGGAGCTACAGTTATTGGAGTAAGAGCTTTAGTTGTTGTTGTAGGTATGGTAGATGTAGTGGTCGTAGGCGCTACAGTTGCCGTAGCAGCAACAGTTGTCATTGTAGGTGCGGCTGTTGTAGTGGTCATAAGAGCTACAAATGTTATAGTAGGAGGTGCAGTTATGGTTGTAGCTTTAGCTGCAGCTGCGGTTGTTGTAAGAGCTGCAGTTGTAGTTATTGTAGCAGGTGCTGCAGTGGTTGTTGAAGTTGTGATGATCATAGGAGCTACAGTTGTTGTTATAGGTGCTGCTGTTGTAATGGTCGGAGTAGGTGTTGTGGTTATCGTGGGAGCTTCAGTTGTCATTGTAGGTGCTTCTGTTGTTGTGGTCGTAGGATCTAAAGTTGTTGTTGTAGGAGCTGCAGTTGTGGTTGTCATAGGAATTGCATTTGTAGTTGTCGTAGTACGTGCTTCTGGGGTAGTGGTTGTAAGAGCTGCAGTGGTTGTTGAAATAGGTGTTATAGTGGTCACAGGAGCTACAGATGTTGTCGTATGAACTTCAGTTGTAGTTATTATAGCAGGTGCTGCATTGATTGTCGAAGTAGGTGGTGTAGTTGTGGTGGTCGTAGGAGCTACAGTTGTTGTAGTTGGAGCTGCAGTTGTAATTGTTGTAGTAAGTGCTGCAGATGTAGTTGTCATAGTAGGTGCTGCAGATGTAGTTGCCGTAGTAGGTGCTGCAGTTGTAGTTGTTGTAGGAGCTTCGGTTGTAATTGTCGTAACAGGTGCTGCAGTGGTTGTTGAAGTAGGTGTTGCAGTTGTAGTGGTCATAGGAGCTACAGATGTTGTCGTTGGAGCTTCAGTTGTAGTTATTATAGCAGCTGCTGCAGCGATTGTCGAAGTAGATGGTGTAGTTGTAGTGGTCGTAGGAGCTACAGTTGTCGTTGTAGGTGCTACAGTTGTAGTTGTCGTAGTAGGTGCTGCAGTTGTGGTTATCGTAGGAGCTTTAGTTGTAGTTGTAGTATGTGCTGCAGTCATAGTGGTTGTAAGAGCTACAGTTGTTGTAGTAGGAGTTGAAGTGATTTTCGCAGTAGCTGCTGACGTTGTAGTGGTTGGGGATAAATTTGTTGCCGTAGAAGCTACAGTTGTTTTTGTAGGTGCTGCTGTTGTGGTTGTCGTAGGAGCTACAGTTGTCGTTGTAGGTGCTGCTGTTGTAGTGGTCGTAGTATCTAAAGTTGTAGTAGGAGTATCAGTTGTGGTTGTCGTAGGATCTGCATTTGTAGTGGTCGTAGTTGGTGCTTCTGTTGTAGTGGTTGTAGGAACTGCAGTGGTTGTTGAAGTAGGTTCTGCAGTTGTAATGGTCGTAGGAGCTACAGATGTTGTAGTTGGAGCTGTAGTGATTGTCAAAGTAGTTGCTGCAGTTGTCGTGGTAGCAGGATATATCGTTGTTGTCGTAGAAGCTACAGTTGTTATATGTGCTGCTGTTGTAATAGTCGTAGTAGGTGTTGTAGTTATCGTAGGAGTGTCAGTTGTCGTTGTTGTAGGAACTGCATTTGTAGATGTCGAAGTAGGTGCTGCTGGTGTAGTGGTTGTAAGAGCTGCAGTGGTTGTTGAAGTAGGTGCTGCAGTTGTAGTGGTCGTAGGAGCTACAGATGTTGTCGTAGGAGCAACAGTTGTAGTTATTTTAGCAGATGCTGCAGCGGTTGTCGAAGTAGCTGGTGTAGTTGTGGTCGTAGGAGCTACAGTTGTCGTTGTAGGTGCTGCAGTTGTGGTGGTCGTAGGAGCTACAGTTGTTGTAGTTGGAGCTGCAGTTGTAGTGGTCGTAGGAGCTGCAATGGTTGTTGAAGTAGGAGCTGCAATGGTTGTTGAAGTAGGAGCTGCAGTGGTTGTTGAAGTAGGAGCTGCAGTGGTTGTTGAAGTAGGAGCTGCAATGGTTGTTGAAGTAGGAGCTGCAGTGGTTGTTGAAGTGGGAGCTGCAGTGGTTGTTGAAGTATGTTCTGCAGTTGTAGTGGTCGTAGGAGCTACAGATGTTGTAGTTGGAGCTGTAGTGATTGTCAAAGTAGTTGCTGCAGTTGTCGTGGTAGTAGGATATATCGTTGTTGTCGTAGAAGCAACAGTTGTTATAGGTGCTGCTGTTGTAATAGTCGTAGTAGGTGTTGTGGTTATCAGAGGAGCTTCAGTTGTAGTTGTCGTAGTAGGTGCTGCTGGTGTAGTGGTTGTAAGAGCTGCAGTGGTTGTTGAAGTAGGTGCTGCAGTTGTAGTGGTCGTAGGAGCTACAGATGTTGTCGTAGGAGCAACAGTTGTAGTTGTAGGTGCTGCAGTTGTAGTGGTAGTAGGATAGAGAGTTGTCGTCGTAGAAGCTACAGTTGTTATAGGTGCTGCTGTTGTAATGGTCGTAGTAGGTGTTGTGGTTATCGTAGGTCCTTCAGTTGTTGTAGGAACTGCATGTGTAGTTGTCGAAGTAGATGCTGCTGGTGTCGTGGTTGTAAGAGCTGCAGTGGTTGTTGAAGTAGGTGCTGCGGTTGTAGTGATCGTAGGAGCTACAGTTGTTGTCGTTGGAGCAGCAGTTGTGGTTGTCGTAGGAGCTACAGTTGTTGTCGTTGGAGCAGCAGTTGTGGTTGTTGTAGGAGCTATAGTTGTGGTTGTCGTAGTAGGTGTTGTGGTTGTCGTAGTATGTGTTGTAGTTGTCGTAGTAGGCGCTGAAGTTGTGGTTGTCGTAGCAGCTTCGGTTGTAGTTGTTGTAGTAGGTGCTGCAGTTGTGGTTATTGTAGGAGCTTCAGTTGTAGTTGTTGAAGTAGGTGCTGCAGTTTTAGTGGTTATAGGAGCTACATATGATGTTGTAGGAGCGTCAGTTGTAGTAATTTTAACAGATGCTGTAGCGGTTGTCGAAGTAGGTGGTGTAGTTGTGGTCGTAGGAGCTACAGTTGTTGTTGTAGGTGCTGCAGTTGTGGGGGTCGTAGGAGCTACAGTTGTTGTAGTTGGAGTTGCAGTTGTGGTTGTCGTAGGAGCTACAGTTGTGGTTGTGGTAGTGGTTGTCGTAGTAGGTGTTGTAGTTGTCGTAGTAGGTGCTGCAGTTGTGGTTGTCGTAGCAGCTTCAGTTGTAGTTGTCGTAGTATGTGCTGCAGTTGTGGTTATCGTAGGAGCAACAGTTGTTGTAGTAGATGCTGCAGTGGTTGTTGCATTAGGAGCTTCGGTTGTAATTGTTGTAATAGGTGCTGCAATTGTGGTTATTGTAGGAGCTTTAGTTGTAGTTGTAGTATGTGCTGCAGTCGTAGTGGTTGTAAGAGCTACAGTTGTCGTTGTAGGTGCTTCTGTTGTAGTGGTTGTAGGATCTAAACGTGTTGTAATGGGAGCTGCAGTTGTGGTTGTCATAGGAGCTGCATTTGTATTTGTTTTAGTAGGTGCTGCTGTTGTAGTGGTTGTATGAGCTGCAGTGGTTGTTGAAGTAGGAGCTGCAGTGGTTGTTGAAGTAGGAGCTGCAGTGGTTGTTGAAGTAGGAGCTGCAATGGTTGTTGAAGTAGGAGCTGCAGTGGTTGTTGAAGTAGGAACTGCAGTGGTTGTTGCAGTAAGAGCTGCAGTGGTTGTTGAAGTAGGAGCTGCAATGGTTGTTGAAGAAGGAGCTGTAGTGGTTGTTGAAGTAGGAGCTGCAGTGGTTGTTGAAGTAGGAGCTGCAGTGGTTGTTGAAGTAGGTTCTGCAGTTGTAGTGGTCGTAGGAGCTACAGATGTTGTAGTTGGAGCTGTAGTGATTGTCAAAGTAGTTGCTGCAGTTGTAGTGGTAGTAGGATATATCGTTGTTGTCGTAGAAGCAACAGTTGTTATAGGTGCTGCTGTTGTAATAGTCGTAGTAGGTGTTGTGGTTATCGTAGGAGCTTCAGTTGTTGTTGTTGTAGGAACTGCAGTTGTAGTTGTCGTAGTAGCTGCTGCTGGTGTCGTGGTTGTAAGAGCTGCAGTGGTTGTTGAAGTAGGTGCTGCAGTTGTAGTGGTCGTAGGAGCTACATATGTTGTCGTAGGAGCAACAGTTGTAGTTGTAGGTGCTGCAGTTGTGGTGGTCGTAGGAGCTACAGATGTTGTCGTAGGAGCAACAGTTGTAGTTATTTTAGCAGATGCTGCAGCGGTTGTTGAAGTAGCTGGTGTAGTTGTGGTCGTAGGAGCTACAGTTGTCGTTGTAGGTGCTGCAGTTGTGGTGGTCGTAGGAGCTACAGCTGTGGTTGTCGTAGGAGTTACAGTTGTGGATGTCGTTGTAGGTGTTGTGGATGTCGTAGTAGTTGCTGCAGTTGTAGTGGTAGTAGGATAGAGAGTTGTCGTCGTAGAAGCTACAGTTGTTATAGGTGCTGCTGTTGTAATGGTCGTAGTAGGTGTTGTGGTTATCGTAGGTGCTTCAGTTGTTGTAGGAACTGCATGTGTAGTTGTCGAAGTAGATGCTGCTGGTGTCGTGGTTGTAAGAGCTGCAGTGGTTGTTGAAGTAGGTGCTGCAGTTGTAGTGGTCGTAGGAGCTACAGTTGTTGTCGTTGGAGCAGCAGTTGCGGTTGTCGTAGGAGCTACAGTTGTGGTTGTCGTAGTAGGTGTTGTGGTTTTCGTAGTAAGTGTTGTAGGTGTTGTAGTTGTCGTAGTAGGCGCTGAAGTTGTGGTTGTCGTAGCAGCTTCGGTTGTAGTTGTCGTAGTAGGGGCTGCAGTTGTGGTTATTGTAGGAGCTTCAGTTGTAGTTGTTGAAGTGGGTGCTGCAGTTTTAGTGGTTATAGGACCTACAGATGTTGTTGTAGGAGCGTCAGTTGTAGTTATTTTAGCAGACACTGCAGCGGTTGTTGAAGTAGGTGGTGTAGTTATGGTCGTAGGAGCTACAGTTGTCGTTGTAGGTGCTGCAGTTGTGGTGGTCGTAGGAGCTACAGTTGTTGTAGTTGGAGCTGCAGTTTTGGTTGTCGTAGGAGCTACAGTTGTGGTTGTCGTAGTATGTGTTGTGGATGTCGTAGTATTTGCTGCAGTTGTAGTGGTAGGATTTTTAGTTGTCGTCGTAGAAGCTACAGTTGTTATAGGTGCTGCTGTTGTTGTTATGGTCGTAGTAGGTGTTGTGGTTATCGTAGGTGCTTCAGTTGTTGTAGGAACTGCATGTGTAGTTGTCGAAGTAGCTGCTGCTGGTGTCGTGGTTGTAAGAGCTGCAGTGGTTGTTGAAGTAGGTGCTGTAGTTGTAGTGGTCGTAGGAGCTACAGTTGTTGTTGTTGGAGCAGCAGTTGTGGTTGTCGTAGAAGCTACAGTTGTGGTTGTCGTAGTAAGTGTTGTAGTTGTCGTAGTAGGTGTTGTAGTAGGCGCTGAAGTTGTGGTTGTCGTAGGAGCTTCAGTTGTAGTTGTTGAAGTGGGTGCTGCAGTTGTAGTGGTTATAGCACCTACAGATGTTGTTGTAGGAGCGTCAGTTGTAGTTATTTTAGCAGATGCTGCAGCGGTTGTTGAAGTAGGTGGTGTAGTTGTGGTCGTAGGATCTACAGTTGTTGTTGTAGGTGCTGCAGTTGTGGTGGTCGTAGGAGCTACAGTTGTTGTCGTTGGAGCTGAAGTTGTGGTTGTCGTAGGAGCTACAGTTGTTGTCGTTGGAGCTGAAGTTGTGGTTGTCGTAGGAGCTACAGTTGTGGTTGTCGTAGTAGGTGTTGTGGTTGTCGTAGTAGGTGTTGTAGTTGTCGTAGTAGATGTTGTAGTAGTCGTAGTAGGCGCTGAAGTTGTGGTTGTCGTAGCAGCTTCGGTTGTAGTTGTCGTAGTAGGTGCTGCAGTTGTGGTTATTGTAGGAGCTTCAGTTATAGTTGTTGAAGTAGGTGCTGCAGTTGTAGTGGTTATAGGAGCTACAGATGATGTTGTAGGAGCATCAGTTGTAGTAATTTTAGCAGATGCTGCAGCGGTTGTCGAAGTAGGTGGTGTAGTTGTGGTCGTAGGAGCTACAGTTTTTGTTGTAGGTGCTGCAGTTTTGGGTGTCGTAGGAGCTACAGTTGTTGTAGTTGGAGCTGCAGTTGTGGTTGTCGTAGTAGCTACAGTTGTTGTTGTCGTAGTGGTTGTCGTAGTAGGTGTTGTAGTTGTCATAGTAGGTGCTGCAGTTGTGGTTGTCGTAGCAGCTTCAGTTGTAGTTGTCGTAGTAGGTGCTGCAATTGTGGTTATCGTCGGAGCTTTAGTTGTAGTTGTAGTATGTGCTGCAGTCGTAGTGGTTGTAAGGGCTACGGTTGTTGTAGTAGGAGCTGAAGTGATTGTCGAAGTAGCTGCTGACGTTGTAGTTGTTGGGGATATATTTGTTGTCGTAGAAGCTACAGTTGTTGTTGTAGGTGCTTCTGTTGTTGTGGTTGTCGTAGGAGCTTCAGTTGTCATTGTAGGTGCTTCAGTTGTAGTGGTTGTAGGATCTAAACGTGTTGTAATGGGAGCTGCAGTTGTGGTTGTCGTAGGAGCTGCATTTGTAGTTGTTTTAGTAGGTTCTGCTGTTGTAGTGGTTGTAGGAGCTTCAGTGGTTGTTGAAGTAGGAGCTTCAGTGGTTGTTGAAGTAGGAGCTGCAGTGGTTGTTGCAGTAGGAGCTGCAGTGGTTGTTGAAGTAGGAGCTGCAATGGTTGTTGAAGTAGGAGCTGCAGTGGTTGTTGAAGTAGGAGCTGCAGTGGTTGTTGTAGTAGGAGCTGCAGTGGTTGTTGAAGTAGGAGCTGCAATGGTTGTTGAAGTAGGATCTGCAGTGGTTGTTGAAGTAGGAGCTGCAGTGGTTGTTGAAGTAGGAGCTGCAGTGGTTGTTGAAGTAGGTTCTGCAGTTGTAGTGGTCGTAGGAGCTACAGATGTTGTAGTTGGAGCTGGAGTGATTGTCAAAGTAGTTGCTGCAGTTGTCGTGGTAGTAGGATATATCGTTGTTGTCGTAGAAGCTACAGTTGTTATAGGTGCTGCTGTTGTAATAGTCGTAGTAGGTGTTGTGGTTATCGTAGGAGCTTCAGTTGTTGTTGTTGTAGGAACTGCAGTTGTAGTTGTCATAGTAGGTGCTGCTGGTGTAGTGGTTGTAAGAGCTGCAGTGGTTGTTGAAGTAGGTGCTGCAGTTGTGGTTATTGTAGGAGCTTCAGTTGTAGTTGTTGAAGTAGGTGCTGCAGTTGTAGTTGTCATAGGAGCTACAGATGTTGTATTAGGAGCTACAATTTTCGTTGTAGTATGTGCTGCAGTCGAAGTGGTTGTAAGAGCTACAGTTGTTGTAGTAGGAGCTGAAGTGATTTTCGAAGTAGCTGCTGACGTTGTAGTTGTTGGGGATATATTTGTTGTCGTAGAAGCTAAAGTTGTTGTTGTTTGTTTTGCTGTTGTGGTTGTTGTAGGAGCTTCAGTTTTAGATGTAGGTGCATCTGTTGTAGTGGTTGCAGTATCTAAAGTTGTAGTAGGAGCTGCGATTGTGGTTGTCGTAGGAGCAACAGTTGTTGTAGTAGATGCTGCAGTGGTTGTCGAAGTAGGTGCTGAAGTTGTCGTGGTCATTGGAGCTACAGTTGTTGTAGTCGGAGCTGCAGTGGCTGTCGTAGAAGGTGCTGAGGTTGTGGTTGTTGTAGTAGGTGCAGCTGGTGTAGTGGTCGTAGGACCTACAGTTGTAGGAAGAGCTGCATTGGTTGTCGTAGGAGCTACAGTTATTGTCATAGGATCTACAGTTGTTGTCGTAGTAGCTACAGTTGTCGTAGGAGCTACAGTTGTCGTAGGAGCTTCAGTTGTCGTAGGAGCTTCAGTTGTCGTAGGAGCTTCAGTTTTCATAGGAGCTTCAGTTGTCGTGGGAGCTTTAGTTGTCGTAGGAGCTTTAGTTGTCGTAGGAGCTTCAGTTGTCGTGGGAGCTTTAGTTGTCGTAGGAGCTTTAGTTGTCGTAGGAGCTTCAGTTGTCGTAGGAGCTTCAGTTGTCGTAGGAGCTTCAGTTGTCATAGGAGCTTCAGTTGTCATAGGAGCTTCAGTTGTCGTGGGAGCTTCAGTTGTCATAGGAGCTTCAGTTGTCGTAGGAGCTTCAGTTGTCATAGGAGCTTCAGTTGTCGTGGGAGCTTTAGTTGTCGTAGGAGCTTTAGTTGTCGTAGGAGCTTTAGTTGTCGTAGGAGCTTCAGTTGTCGTAGGAGCTTCAGTTGTCGTAGGAGCTTCAGTTGTCGTAGGAGCTTCAGTTGTCATAGGAGCTTCAGTTGTCATAGGAGCTTCAGTTGTCGTAGGAGCTTCAGTTGTCCTAGGAGCTTCAGTTGTCGTAGGAGCTTCAGTTGTCGTAGGAGCTGCAGTTGTGTAAACTGCAGTTGTGGTCAGAACTCCATGGATATTCCAGCATAAAAACACTGTGGTTTATGAGATGAATGGTTAGTATGTTTATTGCGCACAATATCAAGATTTCCAAGATTTCCCTTCATCAGCATGGTGCAGTTTTTGACATCTTATTATGTACAATATACAATTATAATTTATAGCTACATAAATTAAATACTGAAATGATTCCCTTGATTGTTAATACTATTACCTATAAAACAGTATTGAGATTACCACACTTGAGTTGTATTTTTTTGTTGTTGAAAAGATGGTACATTTTTCATTACAGTAGTGTGGTAATATAATTCAAGTAATAAGAGGTTACAGCAGTGTGATAATGTTTACCGCTTACAATTGAGTCATTTTCCTTTTTTATATTTTGGAAATGTATTTAATCGAGGTGAGACATTTGACATTAGACTAGGCAAAATGTAAAATTGCCTCCATGAAATGTCAAAATAAACATTTAGAAAAATCATAAGCATTGTAACAACATATGCAAAGAATATATACATAATTTCTCATTATTCTAATTACATTATCCAAATGTATATGGTCTATTTTGTCATCATTTTGCCTTTTTGGTTGTTAATATTTTGATTCAGGATTAATACACGAGTTGGCATGAAGTTAGCAAATAGTAAAAAATGAACACAGAATGAACTTCAGTGTACTACATACCCATGGTAAAAAAGGTAGCTGTCAGTTTCTGTGTCTTCATTTTGGACTCAGTTGATGCAGTTGTTTTCTGAATAGAAAGAAAAATATACATTTAATTGACAGGTCATAAACCACTATTAATGTGCAGAGGGGGACACTTTTCAACTTAATCTGCATCTTGTTCAGCAAATTTATGCAACTCATTTAGGTGTGCCAGATCAAGAGGTGTGAATAATTATTAATTCAAGACATCTCTGTGAATAAAAGTAGCTTGTGAAGAATAATGTAAAAAATAAGGAAACAAAATGTGAAAACTTTGCAAGGGTGTGAATAATTTCACAATAGTCACTATAACTGCTGTCAACATGGATTTACACACTTTAGTGAAATTACACAGTAAAATCCAGATTAGCGTTGCATTTTTTCCCATGAGAAATCAGCCTATTACTGCATCCCACCAATCATGTTACTTCATGAAAGAGGAAAGGGCATTTCAAATTTGCAAATGGTCTGCCAGCGACCAGCAATTCACTCTGAATTCTATACATATTCTGTGAAAGTAATCGGTGTAGTTCATCAAAAGTGGATGTTTTTTCAAATATAAAACATAATACATGAAATAGTCAAATCCACATTAGCGTTGCAATTTTTCAAGAGAAATCCGCATTTTGCTCCTTAAAAAACATAAGTATTTAAACTTGGCTTTCAAAAGTTGACCAATCCATTTTCTACATTCTTAAAAAGATGGGAAAAAATAAGAAACCTGCACGCTGCTCTTGCTAATATCACTGCTCTATTAAGTTCACATATAGGCCTCAAGCATTAAACGCATTGAACGGATGTGGCTGGAGCAATGTCTACATAAGGGTGCAAATTAAAAACACTCACAAAATCCTGGAGTATAAGGAAAACAAGCATATGTTACAAATATTTATATTTTATATTGAACCTTCATTTAGCTAGGCAAGTCAGTTAAGAACAAATTCTTACGTACAATGACAGCCTAGGAACATTGGGTTAACTGCCTTGTTCAGGGGCAGAACAACAGATTTTTACCTTGTCAGCACAGGGATTCAATCTAGCAACCTTTTGGTTACTGGCCCAATATTCTAACCACTAGGCTACCTGACACCCCTATAATATAACAATGTGCATTTCATAAGTATTCTAATAATTATAATAAAGTGTGTACATAAAACATATTAAACAAGACTGTGAAACCACAATGAGGACATCGACCTATCAAGGAAGTTTTCATAAATCATTGGGTACTGTACAACAAAACACGTCAGAGTGATCTAAAGTGGCGGAATTAACTCATGTTCACATTTACATAACATGCATAGGCATTTCATCATTAAGACCAGGCTGTAACACAACAAAATGTGGAATAAGTCAAGAGGTATGAATACTTTCTGAAGGCACTGTAAATCATGTAAATTTAAAGTTTTCAAATGGTCTGCCAGCAATGAACTACATGTTCCTATACATATTCTGTGACAGCTTAGTAGTTAATCAAAAGTGTATGGGTGTTTACATATAACGTGTACATAATAACCATAATCTTCATAGTTTCAATGTTTTTGCTTTACATTATCAATTGTGGATTTTGATCTTTTCTTATAAGACTATTTTACCTTGTTATATTTGTATGTATTAAAAAATGTTGTGCTGTGTGCAATTTATTTGAAAAAGATGTATCAAATATTTTCCATTAATATATTCCATTATACAGTAAATATTATTACTTACCTACAGCAAACACTTCAATGCCAGCCACCAATTTCTGTAATTTCTCCAAATATCAATTGAGGAAGGTCTTGGTTAAAGACAATAAACAATCACAATATCTAGCTTATATCTACTATAAAATCTAATTTGTCTAGTTCTGTTAACCCTTTCAAGATTACAACTGAACTGTGCCCGTGTATACTGTAATGCCAATGTATTCCTAGTTTGTATTTATATTACTATAGGGCTGGTTTGATGCCACAAATTGTCTGTCTTTCAGGTGACGTTATATTTTGGGAGGCACCAAAGATAATAAGATAAAGATGACGAAAAAGGGAGGGACAGAGGAATGCAAGTGGGAGGTTCTTAGCTGAAAAATGTTTTCGTTTTTTCCCCAGGTACTGACGTGGTATAGAAAACTGGTTAGGTGTTCTGACAAAAAATGTGGGATGGACAAAAAAGAATTGAAAAAAGGAAGGGGCAAAGAATCTGTTTGAGAGTATAACAACAGTTATGTACTGACCTTATTTTATTGTAAACTGTTTAGGTGACAAATAAAAAAAATTAAAGATTTTCTGTAGCCAGAAACTTGCTTAATTGTACTTAATTGACTTAACTTTGGAGCCATTCCATTTAATTTAGTCAATTTCCTAAAGTAAGCAGTCAGCATTTTTCTATTTAACAGTTCTACACTCACACATGTGCTACTTCCCATATCTTTTCAAAAACATTGTTGTTTCTTTTAACAGTAGATTCACTTTATGAATCTCTAACAAAAGTGGTGTCAAGATATGTTGTAATCAGCTGGTAAATATGATTGAGGGTCACAATGACCCCACATGCTGAGACCAACAATGGAGGAAATCATCTTGGATTTCTGGTTTCTGGTTTTATGGGGAGCATGTTCCAGATGCTAAAAAAATTCAAAAATGATTGCTTACAATGAAGAATGTTGACACCTAAACATTTGTGTATTTGCTGAAAAGCAAGAAAGAAATGTATAACAATATAAAATAAAAAAAAATCTGATAAAATATTGTGTGCAAAATACCTTACATTTTTGGGATTTTACAGTTGATATATTTGGAGAAATTAATACAAATCTGTATCTTGTGGCTGGATAAAAAAAAATACATATTTAAAGACTTAAATTTAAAGACTCTCTCTATGATAATGAAATGTGTTCAGGTTTTTTTATATAATTTCTATTGAACATTAACATGACACTACAATAATGTTTCAGTATTTTGAAGAGTGCCTTGGTCCTTGATATCATGGATGGTCAGTCCTTGCATCCATTGCTACATCTATGAATTTGAGAGTGGTTACGTTTACTTGAGTGGGGGGGTGGCCGCTTTGTTGTTTGAATCACAGATTTCCCCTTTAAGTACTCAGGGTCTAAGTACTAAAATCTTAATTAAAGCTATCAAAAAATAAATGCATGATAGTATTGACCTATTTCTGGGTGCATATTTAACCTCTGCAAGGTTCATGGCAACACTAATGTGAAGTAATGTGAATGTGAAGTATGAAGGTTTTCCCTCTCCAGCTGACCGTCAGTGTCACTTTATTTAGGGTTAAACCTTGATGCACAGTTTTCCTGTCTTCCTCAGGGAGTTCCTCTTTTTATTCAGGACTCTCGACCAAGGGGAATCTTCTGCATGCCAATGTTGCATTAGTTGATCTAAAACAAATGGGGGGTATACATAACACCTTGATGAGTGTTCCAGGGTCATTCATAACAACTATTAGAACACATTTATTCAACATCAGTCATGAGGAATTTGATAAATATTTTATTTATTCTGTCAAAGTACCCAACCCTCTGACAAACTTATCACACAACAGTCTGGGAGCACCAGGTAAACCTCAGAGCAGTACCCAGGTAGCAGATTAGGGGTATTGTGACTTGCTCAAGGCCACAAGAGCAGAAGGGTTGGGAAACAGAACTGGCTGTAAATAGAATATTTCAAATACTCTAACTAGCTGTGGTTGATGATTTAGCTTGCCTGGCACAATAAAACCATTGTAGTAGCCCCAAAAGAGCAAACCCCATCTTTCTGGCACTCACTCCAGACAGGGTCAATACTATTTGAACCCAGGTCAGAGCAATTGATGGCATTGTAACGTGTTGGGTAACTTTGCCTGATATCTGAAAACATATATTAGATCAAATCAATCACATTTGATGTAAAAAGGGCTTTATAAATTAGGGTTTGTCAGGAATTGCTTTACTGATACCGACCTAAACCCCATCGAGCCAGAAGCTTATGCCTTGGCTTTAGCTCAGCAAAGACTAATACAGCCTTGAAGTGCACAGGACTAATCCAGTCAGTGACACCAGCAACAATACTGTTCACTCAGACCAGATTATTTCAACTAAAATAATTTAACTTCATAATAATTAACTTTCTGTAATGAAAAATAACGTATTTTGAAGGTTCCTTATGAATGATGTTCAAATATTAAGGTTGTTATGCATGATACCTTAAACATTCACAAAGTTTTACCCAAACTATTTATTTACACAATTTGGGGGAGGAGCTTCATTCTAACCAGCAACATGTGGGTATCACTTGTGAACATGTACATTCCTGAGTGTGATGCCTGACTCAACATGTCTAATTGTTACTATCTCACACTGCCTTGACTAATAGGACATATACTGGATATTTCCAAAAACTTAAACTGTCAGGTGCATTATAACCTTTATTTATACTATTGTACTATCAAAATTGGTCTGATGCATGCCGTTACACCTCTGTGAAGTGGATTATTTCCATAGAATTCCGTCCTTATTATATAACGGCTACTTGCCATAGTAAACTAACCTAACTAAACTAACTAACCCTAGAAATGTATTAATCTTAAAGAAAACGTATTGTTATCTTACGGAGAGCACTATCCCCAGTCAGAAAGTGTTGGCAAGTTGCCTCACGTGTCAGTGTTTTGATCAGTGATTTTTTTTGGCACACATCCCAACTGTCAAGTCTACACCCACTCCCCCTCTCCTGCGCTCGACGTCGCCAGTTTATTCATTATTATGCTCAACTGCCACCATCGTAACGCGCACCTGCGCCTTATGATGCTCCATCACCTTCCTGATTACCTCCGCTATATCTGTCACGTACTTTCCTTCTTTCCCCAAGCTTTATTGATTCTGTTAATGTTTTTATGGCTTTACGCTACTCGTGGTTCTTGTTATGTTTAATTTATTATTAAATTCACTCCCTGTGCTTGCTTCCCAATTCTTAGCGAACACGTTACACCAACTAACGATTTGTATTGAACCAATCGTAAAAATGTATATTTATCAGATGTGAATTGTACAATTTACACTGAACACAATTTGGATATTTGAACTGTGATTTCATGTTTTCCATTGATTTATTGTTGTCTTAGGTGTTTCCGTCCACCAATAACTACATTGTTCTGTGACTTGCCACACCCTGAACAATCATTGTTGATTAAACACTGGTTTGGTTTGTCATTAGATTACACATGATAAAATGGAATGTTTTTTCATGAGTTGTATCACTCCATGACGTCTTCCTGACGTCTCCCATGACGTTGAAAGATGTTCGAGTTTCTTTTAGAATCTGTTCTAAAACATACCTCTACATCCACAACAAGGAACATCCTACTTGTTTTATGTTTGAATGCCATGGTATGACATGGAAGATGGTATTAGTGCTTGGTTTATGAAAACAGATCTAATATGAGTGTCATCCCAGATGAGGCAAAATACACTATTTCAAAGCACAGGTAATGTTTGCCTAAATACAATGTAATTACTAGTTGTTACACAGGATTTAGCTGGTTAAAATTAAGTTTCCATAGAACTCCATCCTGTTAATACAATGGCTACTTGCTATAGTAAACTAAACTAACACATGTACTGGTAGAAATGTATTCCGTTTAGAGAACTTATTGGGCAAAATCCCCAGTCAGAGCGTGTTGGCAAGTTGCTTCCCGTGTCAGTGTTTTGACCAGTGATTTTTTTTAATCACATATCCCAACTAACGATTTGCATTGACCCAATCGTAACAACTTATATTATCAGATGTGAATTGTACAACTTACTCTTACACTTAACCCTATTTGGATGTTTGAACTGAAACCTAAAATGGGATTTCAGCTATCTGATGTTTTATGGCGGCTAGTAGCCTGGCAAGATCGAATCCCTGAGCTGACAAGGTAAAAATCTGTTGTTCTGCCTGAACAAGGCAGTTAACCCACTGTTCCTAGGCTGTCATTGAAAATAAGATTTTTTTCTTAACTGACTTGCCTAGTTAAATAAAGGTAAAATAAAAAATTGTTGTCTTAGGCGTTGTCGTCCACCAGTAACTACACTGTTCTGTGACTACACCCTAAGAAATCATGGTTGATTAAACACTGGTCTGGTTTGTCATTAGATGACATATCATAAGATGGCATGTTTTTTTAAAGAGTTGTATCACTCCATGACGTCTTCCTGACGTCTCCCATGACGTTGAAAGGTGTTTGAGTTTCTTTTAGAATCTGTTCTATTGAACATACCTCTACATCCACAACAAGGAACATCCTACTTGTTTTATGTTTGAATGCCATGGTATGACATGGAAGATGGTATTAGTGCTTAGTTTATAATATTATTTAGTAGATTATTTTATCAAAAGCAACATACAGTAGAGCTAGAGTCTTTGCAGAACGTTCCTTCCATATTTAGTAAACAGTACCCATAATACCCTTTGCTAACAACTAGTAATCACATTAATCTGTACTTATGTGAATATTACATGTACTCTATGGTGTACTATTGTGTTTATTCTCCCACTTGGATCACACTTCCAGAAGCTTCAAATTGAGGGACAGGTTGTCAGGATGGGTAATGTTCTGCCATTTTTACTAGCTACATTCTACTTAGGCAAATATTACATGTGCTTTAAAATAGTGTCTTGTTCCTCATCTGGGATGACACTCGTATTCTCTATTTTTAACATAAGCTCAACCAAGTTAACCCAGATGGTACACTTTATTTTTGAGACAAGTGCTAGCAACAACGTTGACTGGAGAAATATTTTGAACAGTTCACATTCATGGTTAAGTAATTAGAGTTTATTGAGCATAGACTATAATCTCTGACACCCAGCGAATCCACAAGCTATCCAAACCTTTGTCACAGTTGGTAATGAATCAGATGCAGCTGAGAAAAAAATAAACATTAAGTTGGTGAATTTAGTGGAACACTGCCCATTTGTAAAAAGCATGGTAACAAGCATTCTTTGCTACACTTCTGTAATTACAGACCACAACTACCAGGTACATGTTGTTATTACATTGTAACTATGAGTCGCTACAACGCTTGTTAGTGTAATTACACATGTACAGTAGATGCACTGTGATAAGGACCCCTTAAATGGAAGTGTTACTGTGAATTTGTCCCAATACTTTTGGTCCCATAAAATAGGGGACTATGTACAAAAAGGCTGTAATTTTGTAAACGGTTCACCCGATATGGATGAAATTACCCTCAAATCATAGCTGACACTTTAACCTCATAGTCATTGTATCATTTCAAATCCAAGGTGATGGGGTAGAGAGCCAATCACAAAGACATTTGTCACTGTCCCAATACTTTTGGAACTCACTGTATGTTGAACAACAACTAAACAGACCCTGATTATTTGGCGCCCTCTTGCTGTAGAGACAAAATATGACTACAATAATGAAATATTCTGTTTTGTCAGACTGATGGAGGCGATCTTTATCCATTCACCATTTCTTCACATAAACCTTTCAGGAGACTGAGTTAAAGTGGCACTTGTTCAGTCTTAAACTTACAACTCGTGCTAAGTTAAGATATTATGCTGAATTAAATCAACCAGACTCAGAGGTAAACTTCAACATGTCTTTACTCCATCACTGTCTGTGTAATCCCTTCACATTCCTTTACTGACGTGGTGACGTCCTATGTCAGTACGTCACATCAATACACGACAGCACTCCAGTCTCCTTTTCACCTCAGTTAACACCTGATTTACTTAATTAACAAAAGGCACATCTGAATTGAGTACCACAGTATGAGTCATAATACCCATAAAACCAAGCGGTAAAGCCCGGAAATGGTTCCAATCGTTTTTCCACCATTCATTTTTCCATAGGGGATTTTAGAACTATTTCATTAAAGTTTCTTAGTGTTGGGGGTAACTTAAAGCATTCGTTTTTCACTTTAAGTAATTAGTTACTATTTAAAATAATAACTCGTTACTTTTAAATCTGATTTCCAGTTTTCTTTTTTACCCTCCAAAAATGTAAATCCTTTACTCTAAGTTCAAGCTCTTCCTGTTTCTTCAAGAAAATTGTGGCGGGAAGCCAGCTAGCAAGATGGCAGAGACAACAGCCTTAACATCGTGGAAGTATTCACATTATTTTTAATTGGTAGAAGAAAATGAGAAAAACAACAGGGATAAGCACCTGTCAGCTGCAAAGAACTCAACTTCAAATATCAAGAAGCACCTTCAGGCCAAGCACAGCTCCACAAGACTGGTGGGGGAAAAAACACGCCAGTCGATTGACATTGATGCTGAGTATGACGTTTTTTCTGCTCCAAAACAGCAAAAGTTCGATTTCTGTTCGGTTAAACCTGTCACTCCGAGAACTAAATGAAATTGTATGCTCTTTGATAAGTGTAAGTAATTCCTGTGATCGCATGCCATTTATTTCAGTGCATTATGTTCTGGATATATTTGACAGTTTGCATTCGTAGTCATCAATTTAGTGCGCAGGTTATTTAAATGTTCATGTCGATACTTCAAGTCGGGTTTGTTGTGACTTTGTAGGCTGTATTTAGTGACTTTCATAAAGCTGCCTAAATGTTGTTTTTGATTCAAGGACAATGTTCCTTTGATGCGTTGGATAGCAAGATTTATTTAGTTGTGATGCAACACTTTTCTTTGCATTCATCAGACAGTCGATGGTTTAATGTAGAATTTTGTCAGAACACTTGGACAAAGGCTATTATTTATACATCTTTCTTTATTATCATAATGTGTATACATTTCTCCCACATCACGCATTTTTTTGTGGAACAGTTACATTTCAATAGGCTGCTGAACTACAAAGGCCAAATAATAATGAGATAAAAAAATAAGACTTTGTTTCTTGCAAAATACCCAGTTCAATTTACTGAAAAAAATATAAGGAAATATGTCAGTTCTCGGTCTTGAGCTCTCCCGTGATATCCGATTACATCAGTGCTGCCTACAGTGTGGCGCATTGACAACCCTTTAGGTGTTAAGCGTAACGTTCCACTTTGAATATCCCGCGAGTACTAAGTAGCCAAGCCATTCTAAGGTAGTGTGCACCCTCTACTGGTCATAACAATGACTAACACGCCCAAGGCATTTTAAGAGGGTTATCTGTTTTTGGTAACACAAAAGTAATGTAACGACTAACGAGTTACTTTCCACAGTAAGTAACAGTGTAATGTATCAAATTACTTTTAATGGCAGTATACTGTTGGGAAAGCATTCCTCATGAAGCTGGTTGAGAGAATACCAAGTGTGTGCAAAACTGTCATCCTTGCAAAGGGGTGGCTACTTTGAAGAATCTAAAATATATTTTTAAGATTTGTTTAACACTTTTTTGGTTACTACATGATTCATATATGTTGTTTCAGAGTTTTGATGTCTTCACTATTTTTCTACAATGTACAAAATAGTAACAAATAAAGAAAAACCATCGAATGAGTAGGTGTGTCCAAACTTTTGACTGGTACAAAATATTAATTTAATGAAAAAACAAGTGCCATTGGAGATACATTTATTGAAACTGTATTATCAACTGGTTATATCCTGGAACAAAAAGGTAGTAAACTCAGCAGTGTGGCGTCTGCTTGTAGAAGCCTATGGCTGTAAAAATGTCATAGCCTTGTTTTGTTAATTTAGCTCTTATTTACAGAGCCCCTTAACACAGTCAAGACATCTATTTTATAGTAAAAACATGATGTAATATAATATCTTCTTATGGCTGAGATCCCGTTAACGGGATCGACTTGACAACAGCCAGTGAAAGGGCAGGGCGCCAAATTCAAACAACAGAAATCTCATAATTATAATTCCTCAAACATACAAGTATTTTACACCATTTTAAAGATAAACTTGTTGTAAATCCAGCCACAGTGTCTGATTTCAAAAAGGCTTTACGACGAAAGCACACCAAACGATTATGTTAGGTCAGTACCTAGTCACAGAAAAACACAGCCATTTTTCTAGACAAAGAGAGGAGTCACAAAAAGCAGAAATAGAGATAAAATGAATCACTAACCTTTGATGATCTTCATCAGATGACACTCATAGGACTTCATGTTACACAATACATGTATGTTTTGTTGATAAAGTTCATATTTATATCCAAAAATCTTAGTTTACATTGGCGCGTTATGTTCAGTAATGTTTTGCCTCCAAAACATCCGGTGATTTTGCAGAGAGCCACATCAATTTAGAGAAATACTCATAATAAACATTGATAAAAGATACAATTATTAAACATGGAACTTTAGTAAAACTTCTCCTTAATGCAACCGCTGTGTCAGATTTTTAAAAAACTTTACGGAAAAAGCACACCATGCTATAATCTGAGTACAGCGCTCAGAGCCCAAACAAGCCATACAAATATCCACCATGTTGTGGAGTCAACAGAAGCCAGAAATAGTATTATAAATATTCACTTACCTTTGATGATCTTCACCAGAATGCACTCCCAGGAATCCCAGTTCCACAATAAAATGTTTGTTTTGTTCGATAACGTCCATAATTTATGTCCAAATACCTCCTTTTTGGTCGCTCGTTTAGTACAGTAATCCAAATGCGCAGGCACTAGGTCCAGACAAAGTCAGAAAAGTCCTTTACAGTTCGTAGAAACATGTCAAACGATGTATAGAATCATCCTGTAGGATGTTTTTAACATAAATCTTCAATAATGTTTCAACCGGAGAATTCCTTTGTCTTCAGAAATGCAATGGAACGCAGGTAGCTCTCATGGGAGGTCGCTCTCATGGGAGCGCGCGTGGTCAACTCATGCCAGACACCTGACTCAAAGAGCTCTCCTTCCCTCATTCTTCACAGTAGAAGCATCAAACAAGGTTCTAAAGACTGTTGACATCTAGTGGAAGCCTTGGAAAGTGCAATATGACCCCAAAGACACTGTATATTCGAAAGGCAAACCTACAAACCTCAGATTACTCACTTCCTGGTTGGATTTTTTTCTCAGGTTTTTGCCTGCCATATGAGTTCTGTTATACTCACAGACATCATTCGAACAGTTTTAGAAACTTCAGAGTGTTTTCTATCCAAATCTACTAATAATAAGCATATCTTAGCTTCTGGGACTGAGTAGCAGGCCGTTTACTCTGGGCACCTTATTCATCAAAGCTACTCAATACTGCCCCCAGCCATAAGAAGATAAGGGAATAAAATAGAACAGAAAAGTGTGAAGTGATTTGCATCTTGCTTCTTGAACAGTTATTCTCAAAGAGTGATCATTTGAAACGAGGCTCAATTTGGCAAGTTGAAAGACATTTTTCAAGGTTACAAACCAAAATTGACTGTATCATGGCACCGGAGAAGATGGCTGACGTTTTTGTTCATTTTTTTGTATTGTTTGTAAAAAATGTTTTAACTTATTCTGTACATAATGTTGCTTCTACTGTCTCTTATGACCGAAAATATATTTTGGACATCAGAACAGTGATTACTCACCACGAACTGGCAGAAGCTTTTTTTTCCTTTAACGAGTCTGACGAGCCCGACGTGAAGGACATACTGCTTTCCCGGGAACAGGCCCAAATCCCTGTCATTTGCGTGAAGAGAAGACGGAGAAAAAGAAGACGGAGGTTGGGCTGCCTTCTGAGAATGCGTAGGCGGTCGAATAAACCACCACTGCCTTCCGTTCTACTAGCTAACATGCAATCATTGGGGGGAAAAATCGACGGCCTATGGGGAAGATTAAACTACCAACGGGACGTTAAAAACTGTAATATCTTATGCTTCACGGAGTCGTGGCTGAACGACGACATTATCAACATACAGCTGGCTGGTTATACTCTGTATCGGCAGGAGAGAACAGCGGCGTCTGCTAAGACAAGGGGGGCGGTCTATGTATATTTGTAAACAACAGCTGGTGCACGCTATCTAAGGAAGTCTTAAGGTTTTCCTCACCTGAGTTGGTGTGGTCTACAGCTTATCATGAAATACTCCATCTAAATAGAGATTTTTCATCTGTATTTTTCGTTGCTGTCTACATACCACCACAGACCGATGCTGGCACAAAGACCACACTCAATAAGCTGTATTCTGCCATAAGCAAACAGGAAAACGCTCATCCAGAGGCGGCGCTCCTAGTGGCCGAGGGACTTTAATGCAGGAAACTTAAATCCGTTTTACCAAATTTCTATCAGCATGTTAAATGTGCAACCAGAGGGAAAAAACCTCTAGACCACCTTTACTCCAAACACAGAGACGCGTACAAAGCTCTCCCTCGCCCTCCATTTGGCAAATCTGACCACAATTTTATCCTCCTGATTCCTGCTTACAAGCAAAAATAAAAGCAGGAAGCACCAGTGACTCGGTCAATAAAAAAGTGGTCAGATGAAGCCGATGCTAAGCTACAGGACTGTTTTGCTAGCACAGACTGGAATATGTTCCGGGATTCTTCCGATGGCATTGAGGAGTACACCACATGCTTCATTGGCTTCATCAATAAGTGCATCGATGACGTCGTCCCCACAGTGACCGTAAGTACATACCCCAACCAGAAGCCATGGAATACAGGCAGCATCTGCACTGAGCTAAAGGCTAGAGCTGCGCTTTCAATGAGCGGGACTCTAACCCGGAAGCTTATAAGAAATCCCGCTATGCCCTCCGACGTACCATCAAAGCATCAATACAGGACTAAAATTGAATCGTACTACACCGGCTCCAACGCTCGTCGGATGTGGCAGGGCTTGCAAACTATTACAGACTATAAAGGGAAGCACAGCCGAGAGCTGCCCAGTGACACGAGCCTACCAGACGAGCTAAACTACTTCTATGCTCACTTCGAGGCAAATAACACTGAAACATGCATGAGAGCACCAGCTGTTCCAGACGACTGTGTGATCACTGTCTTCGCAGCCGATGTAAGACCTTTAAACAGGTCAACATTCACAAGGCCGCAGGGCCAGACACGGCCAGGCACGACTCCAACCCAATAATTAAGTTTTCCGATGACACAACAGTGGTAGGCCTTTAAATAGTAAGACCTTTAAACAGGTCAACTTTCACAAGGCCGCAGGGCCAGACAGAATACCAGGACGTGTATTCGCTGACCAACTGGCAAGTGTGTTCACTGACATTTTCAACCTCTCCCTGTCCGAGTCTGTAGTACCAACATGTTTTAAACAGACCACCATAGTGCCTGTGCCCAAGAACACTAAGGTAACCAACCTGCCTAAATGACTACTGACCCATAGCAATCAAGTCTGTAGCCATGAAGTGCTTTGAAAGGCTGGTCATGGCTGAAATCAACACCATCCCAGAAACCCTAGACCCACTCCTATTTGCATACCGCCCCAACAGATAAACAGATGATGCAATCTATATTGCACTCCACACTGCCCTTTCCCACCTGGACAAAAGGAACACCTATGTGAGAATGTTATTCATTGACTAAAGCTCAGCGTTCAACACCATAGTGCCCTCAAAGCTCATCAATAAGCAAAGGACCTTGGGACTAAACACCTCCCTCTGCAACTGGATCCTGGACTTCCTGACGGGCTGCGCCCAGGTGGTAAGGGTAGGTAACAACACATCTGCCACGCTGATCCTCAGCCCCTCAGGGGTGCGTGCTCAGTCCCCTCCTGTGCTCCCTTTTCACTCATGACTGCACGGCCAGGCACGACTCCAACACCATCATTAAATTTGCCGATGACACAACAGTGGTAGGCCTGATCACCGACAACGACGAGACAGCCTATAGGGAGGAGGTCAGAGACCTGGCCGGGTGGTGCCAGAAAAACAACCTATCCCTCAACGTAACCAAGACTAAGGAGATGATTGTGGACACAGGAAAAGGAGGACCAAGCACGCCCCCATTCTCATCGACGGGCTGTAGTGGAGCAGGTTGAGAGCCTCTAGTTCCTTGGTGTCCACATCACCAGCAAACTAGAATGGTCCAAACACTCCAAGACAGTCGTGAAGAGGGCACGACAAAGCCTATTCCCCTCAGGAAACTAAAAAGATTTGACATGGGTCCTGACATCCTCAAAAGGTTCTACAGCTGCAACAGAGCAGCTGACTGGTTGTATCACTGCCTGGCACGGCAATTGCTCGGCCTCCGACCGCAAGGCACTACAGAGGGTAGTGCGTACGGCCGAGTACATCACTGGGGCTAAGCTGCCTGCCATCCAGGACCTCTACACCAGGCGGTGTCAGAGGAAAGCCCTAAAAATTGTCAAAGACCCCAGCCACCCCAGTCATAGACTGTTCTCTCTACTACCGCATGGCAAGCGGTACCGGAGTGCCAAGTCTAGGACAAAAAGGCTTCTCAACAGTTTTTATCCCCAAGCCATCAGACTCCTGAACAGGTAATCAAATGGCTACCCAGACTATCTGCATTGTGTGCCCCCCCCAACCCCTATTTTACGCTGCTGCTACTCTCTGTTTATCATATATGCATAGTCACTTTAACTATACATTCATGTACATACTACCTAAATTGGCCGGACCAACCAGTGCTCTTGCACATTGGCTAACCTGGCAATCTGCATTGTGTCCCACCACCCGCCAACCTCTATTTTACGCTACTGCTACTCTCTGTTCATCATATATGTATAGTCACTTTAACCATATCTACATGTACATACTACCTCAATCAGCCTGACTAACCTGTGTCTGTCTGTAGCCTCGCTACTTTTATAGCCTCGCTACTATATATAGCCTCGCTACTGTTTTTCACTGTCTTTTTCCTGTTGTTTTTATTTTTTTACTTACCTATTGTTCACCTAATAGCGTTTTTGCACTATTGGTTAGAGCCTGTAAGTAAGCCCTGGCGTAGTGGCGCAAACTTTATATGTCACGTGCCGAATACAACAACTGTAGACTTTACCATGAAATGCTTACTTACAGGCCCTTAACCAATAGTGCAGTTCAAGGAGAGTTAAGAAAATATTTACCAAAATTTTTATTTAATAAACTAAAGTACATTTTAAAAAGTAACACAATAAAATAACAATAACGAGGCTATATACAGGGGATACCGGTACCGAGTTAGTGTGCGGGGCTACAGGTTAGTTGAGGTAATCTGTTCATGTAGGTAGGGGTGAAGTGAATATGCATGGGTAATAAACAGCGAGTAGCAGCAGTGTACAAAAGGGGGGTGTCAATGTGAATAGTCCGGTGGCCACTTCATTAATTGTTCAGCAGTCTTATGGCCCTGGGGTAGAAGCTGTTAAAGAGCCGTTTGGTCTTAGACTTGGTGCTCCGGAACCGCTTGCCATGAGGTAGCAGAGAAAACAGTCTATGACATGGGTGACTGGAGTCTCTGACAATTTTATGGGCTTTCCTCCGCCTATTATATAGGTCCTGGATGGCAGGAAGCTTGGCCCCAGTGATGTACTGAGCTGTACACACTACCCTCTGTAGCGCCTTACAGTCAGATGCCGAATAGTTGCCATACCAGGCGGTGATGCAACCGGTCAGGATGCGCTCGATGGTGCAGCTGTAGAACTATAGAGCCAGAAATCTTGCTTGTTTGTAGGTGACCAAATACTTATTTTCCACCATAATTTGCAAATAAATTCATTAAAAATCCTACAATGTGATTTTCTGGATTGTTTTTTCTCATTTTGTCTGTCATAGTTGAAGTGTACCTATGATGAAAATTACAGGCCTCTCTCATCTTTTTAAGTGGGAGAACTTGCACAATTGGTGGCTGACTAAATACTTTTTTGCCCCACTGTATTTGTTTTGTAAATATATGTACCGTGCATTCGGGAAAGTATTCAGACCCCTTGACTTTTTCCACATTTTGTTACGTTACAGCCTTATTCTAAAATAGATTAAATAATTTATTTTAAACACAATACCCAATAATGACAAAGCAAAAGCAGGTTTCTAGAATTTTTTGCAAATTTATAAAAAATAAAAAACAGAAAATACTTAAATTTACATAAGTATTCAGACCCTTTACTCAGTACTTTGTTGAAGCGCCTTTAGCAGCGATTACAGCCTCAAGTCTCCTTGGGTATGACGCTACAAGCTTGGCACACCTGTATTTGGGGCTGTTTATACGATTTTTCTCTGCAGGTCCTCTCAAGTTCTGTCAAGTTGGATGGGGAGCGTTGCTGCACAGCTATTCAAGTCCGGGCCACTCAAGGACATTCAGAGAATTGTCCCGAAGCCACTCCTGCTTTGTCTTGGCTGTGTTCTTAGGGTCATTGTTCTGTTGGAAGGTGAACCGTCAGCTTAGTCTGAGGTCCTGAGCACTCAAGAGCAGGTTTTCATCAAGGATCTCTCTGTACTTCGCTCTGTTCATCTTTCCCTGTCTGGTTCATCCTTGGGAGAAATTTCCAGACACCTGAAGGTACCACGTTCATCTGTAAAAACAATAGTACGCAAGTATAAACATCATAGGACCGTGCAGACGTCATACCGTTCAGGAAGGACACGCGTTCTGTCTCCAAGAGATGAACGTACTTTGGTGCGAAAAGTGCAAATCAATCCCAGAACAACAGCAAAGGACCTTGTGAAGATGCTGGAGGAAAAAGGTACAAAAGTATCTATAGCCACAGTAAAACGAGTCCTATATCGGCATAACCTGAAAGGCCGCTCAGCAAGGAAGAAGCCACTGCTCCAAAACCGCAATAGAAAAGCCAGACTACGGTTTGCAACTGCACATGGGGACAAAGATCGTACTTTTTGGAGAAATGTCCTCTGGTCTGATGAAACAAAAATAAAACTGTTTGGCCATAATGACCATCGTTATGTTTGAAGGAAAAAGGGGGAGGCTTGCAGCCGAAGAACACCATACCAACCGTGAAGCACAGGGGTGGCAGCATCATGTTGTGGTGGTGCTTTGCTGCAAGAGGGACTGGGACTTCACAAAATAGATGGCATCATGAGGTAGGAAAATGATGTGGATATATTGAAGAAACATCTCAAGACATCAGTCAGGAAGTTAAAGCTTGGTCACAAATGGGTCTTCCAAATGGACAATGACCCCAAGCATACTTCCAAATTTGTGGCAATTAAGGACAACAAAGTCAAGGTATTGGAGTGGCCATCACAAAGCCCTGACCTCAATCCTATAGAAAATTTGTGGGTAGAACTGAAAAAGCGTGTGCGAGCAAGGAGGCCTACAAACCTGACTCAGTTACACCAGCTCTGTCAGGAGGAATGGGCCAACATTCACCCAACTTATTGTGGGAAGCTTGTGGAAGGCTATCCGAAACATTTGACCCAAGTTAAACAATTTAAAGGCAATGCTACCAAGTACTAATTGAGTGTATGTAAACTTCTGACCCACTGGGAATGTGATGAAAGAAATAAAAGCTGAAATAAATCATTCTATTATTATTCTGACATTTCACATTCTTAAAATAAAGTGGTGATCCTAACTGACCTAAGACAGGGCATTTTTATTGTTAAAAACTGAGTTTAAGTATATTTGGCTACGTCTGTATATTTATACCCTCTAGAACCGTCATGGGTGTGGAAATATGTGTGTGTGACAGGACAGACTGTTCCTCCTCAGTAATATAGTATGGTACTGTAACAGTACAGTGCATTCGTTAAGTATTCAGACACCTTGACTTTTCCCACATTTTGTTACGTTACAGCCTTACTCTAGAATTTATTAAATTAAAAAAAAAATCTCAGCAATCTTAATCCAATACCCCGTAATGACAAAGCAAAAGCAGGTTTTTAGAAATGTGTATAAATGTACAAATATATATATATATATATATATATATATATATATATATATATATAAAAAAGAAACCTTATTTACATACGTTTTCAGACGCTTTGCAGTGAGACACAAAATTCAGCTCAGGTACATCCTGTTTCCATTGATCATCCTTGAGATGTTTCTTCAACTTGATTGGAGTTCACCTGTGGTAAATTCAATTGATTGGACATGATTTGGAAAGGCACACAGCTGTATAAGGTCCCATAGTTGACAGTGCATGTCATAGCAAAAACCAAGCCATTAGATCTAACGAATTATCAGTGGAGCTCCGAGACAGGATTGCATCAAGGCACAGATCTGGGGAAGGGTACTAAAAAATGTCTGCAGCATTGAAGGTCCCAAGAACACAGTGGCACATCATCATCAAGGCACATCATTCTTAAATGGAAAAAGTTTGGAACGACCAAAACTCTTCCTAGAGGGGCCTTGGTCAGAGAGATGACCAAGAACCCGATGGTCACTCTTACAGAGCTCCAGAAATCCTCTGTGGAGATGGGAGAACCTTCCAGAAGGACAACCATCTCTGCAGCGCTCCACTAATCAGGCCTTTATGATAGGGTGGCCAGATGGAAGCCACTCCTCAGTAAAAGGCAGTGGTGGAAAAAAGTACCCAATTGTCATACTTGAGTAAAAGTAAAGATACTTTAATAGAAAATGACTCAAGTAAAAGTATTTGGTTTTAAATATACTTAAGTATCAAAGTAAATGTAATTGCTAAAATATACTTAAGTATCAAATGTAAAAGTAGGAATCATTTACAATTCCTTATATTAAGCAAAAGAGACAACACAATTGTGTTTTTTTTTTATGTATGGATAGCCAGGGGTACACTCCAACACTCAGACAATTTACAAACAAAGCATTTGTGTTGAGTCAGTCTGCCAGATCAGAGGCATTAGGAATGACCAGGACTCTTCTTTTGATAAGTGTGTGAAATGGACCATTTTCTGTCCTGCGAAGCATTTAAAATGTAACTTTTGGGTGTCAGGGAAAATGTATGGAGTAAAAAGTAAAAAAAATTAGGAATGTAGAGAAGTAAAAGTTATCAAAAATATAAATAGTAAAGTACAGATACACCCAAAAACTACTTAAGAGATGGCCGAGTTTTGATGAATTAGGAAATCAGATTTTACGTGTCCATTTAAATGCTTTGTAAATACACGCCACAAATGGTCTATCAACTTGAAACTGTTTATTCATCAAATACATTACAATAATGAACCATGTTCAGTTTTGCATTGATATCTTAAAAATCTAACTTAACAATGAACTGTTTTGACTATAACGCTAATGCTTAAAATATATCACATAAAATCTTCTCATGGACAAAAATTCAGATTCACTCCAAATTTGGTCCCTGGACTAGTCACAATAGCACAATAGTCCCTCAAGAGAAAATAACGTTGATACATTCAAAGATGGCCACACTATACCAGATGCATATTAGCACATACGCTAAAAATATTCTCACAAACCATAGGACCGTCTTAACTTCTTATGGCTGCAGGGGCAGTATTGAGTAGCTTGGATGAAAGGTGCACAGAGGTGCCCAGAGGAAACGGCCTGCTCCTCAGTCATAGTTGCTAATATTTGCATATTATTATTCGTATTGGATATAAAAAACTCTGAAGTTTCTAAAACTGTTTGAATTATGTCTGTGAGTATAACAGAACTCATATGGCAGGCAAAAACCTGAGAAGTTCCACTTCCTGTTTGGATTTTTTTCTGAGGGTGCTAGATTGAAATTACAGCGAGATATTGATGAGTTTTCACTTCCTACGGCTTCCACTAGATGTCAACAGTCAATATAACTTTGTCTGATGACTCTAATGTGAAGGGGGGCCGAAGGAGACAGGAATTAGTCACCACTGCCACGAGCTGACCATGCTTTGACCACGCGCGTTCACGTGATAGGCATCTCCGTTCCATCGCTCAACTGAAGTCAATCTAATTCTCCGGTTGGAACGTTATTCAAGATGTATGTTTACAACATTCTAAAGATTGATTCAGTACATCGTTTGACATGTTTCTACTGACTTATGGAACTTTTGGACATTTCGTCACGTTATAGTGGACGCGCTTTGTGACTTTGGAATTGTTTACCAAACGCGCTAACCAAAGTAGCTAATTGGACATAAATAACGCACATTAGCGAACAAATCAAGCATTTATTGTGGACCTGGGATTCCTAGGACTGCATTCTGATGAAGTTCAAAGGTAAGGAAACATTTATCATGTATTTTCTGGTTTCTGTTGACCCCAACATGGCGGCTAATTTGGCTATTGTTCTGAGCTCCGTCTCAGATTATTGCATGATTTGCTTTTTTCCGTAAAGTTTTTTAAAAATCTGACACAGCGGTTGCATTAAGGAGAGGTATATCTATAATTCCATGTGTATAACTTGTATTACCATCTACATTTATGATGAGTATTTCTGTTGAAACGATGTGGCTATGCAAAATCACTTGATGTTTTTGGAACTAGTGAATGTAACGCGCCAATGTAAACTCAGATTTTATATAAATATGAACTTTATCAAACAAAACATGCATGTATTGTGTAACATGAAGTCCTATGAGTGTCATCTGATGAAGATAATCAAAGGTTAGTGATTAATTTTCTCTTTCTGCTTTTTCTGACAGCCATTTTTCCAGCCGAAGATAGCAGTGCTTATTGTGGTTTGGTGGTGACCTAACAATCGTTTGTAGTGCTTTCGCTGAAAAGCATAAAAAGCGTAACAAGATTACCTTTAAAATGATATAAGACACATGTATGTTTGAGAAATTTTAATTATGAGATTTCTGTTTGAATTTGGTGCCCTGCACTTTCACTGGCTGTTGTCACATCGATCCCGGTAGCGGGATTGCAGCCATAAGAAGTTTAAATTAGTTTGAGAAAAGCAAAGGGATTGGTCAAAAGATGGCTGAGTTATTGACATAAATCTGACTTTACATGTCCATTTAAACCACTGTATATCCACTACACAGTGGCCTACCAATTTGAAACTTGTCATAGCCATTATAAACATCCCTAACATGAACCATTTGGTATTGATATCTCAAAAAACAAAACTAAGAACTCATTCTTTGCATATGTAATGCTAATATCCAAAATCATCTTCTCATATGTCAGATTCACGCTAAGACCAGCTGTATGTTAAACGAGAGAATCAAAACTCAAACATTAGAAACAAACATACTAATGTAAAAACTTCAGAAAATATCAAAGTTGCATTTTATTCCATATACAGTATTTATTTGGTGCAATGGTAAAACAAATGCATCACCAAGTAAAAGAAACACTCCACTCCAAACAAAGTTGAAAAAAATCATTTACATAAACTTTATGCAATTTTTAAATTACTCATGTAAAAGGTATATTCAGGACTGCTGACTTGAATGGAAATAAAATTGACAAAAGCTTTGCCTTCATAACTTGTTGTTGAGCATTCATACACAATTCATTTGTAAGCATTTGCCTTATGCTTGGGCAGAAAGTTGAAATTCTTGGGTACAGGTCCAAGCAGCATTTCACTGTGGAGAAGGGGAAACAGACCGTTATTAACAACCCTTCTCCATGAAACTATTCAGCATGTGTGTAATTGGAACAGATATTCAGCCTGTATAAATACATTAGTATAGAGGTAGTCTATACTAATTCAAACCAACTGATAAATGCTAAAATGTGATTATTTTTAAAGTGCATTAACGCACTCACATCTTACTGGCTGGTTAAGCTAAAAGCCACCATATAAAGCCCTCAAGAATATGGATTGAGACACGAGACATTGCTCTTGCAACCTCCTATGCTATTTTTAATTGGAAGCTTCAACTACTGAGAATGATTCAAGAGGTCAGTGCAAATGAAAACCAGCATACACTGGCGGCCATAACAACCTAGGTTAGGATAAGCAACAGTGATCTTCACCTGATCTTGATCCAGTCCCCTACGTGCTGACTTGCCATGAGAGACTCCAGGTAGTCCCTGCCCATGTAGTAGGGTGGTCGCTCATTGATCCTCTGGGGCACTCGTTCCAGCAGCCCAACTGGTATGTACCTACAAAGGAGAGAGGGTAAGATTGGCATGTCCACATTAAATGTGTTATGGTGTTGATGTTTACAGTTATAAATTAAGAATATTTTGAATTGGTTGAATTCTAGGTTTGTGAAAGATGGTAAATACAGAGAAAAATGATTTTCAGCAGACCTGAAGGTTCTCGTTTGTTTGTCTTCACCTACACCAACCTATTGATCAACCTATAATGCACTAAAACAACTATTGTGTATGTTTCTAAACATTATTACAGTGTGAATACCACCTGATACTTCGTACCTGCACATGAAGGACAGCCATTCCAGCAAGAAGTTCCTGGTCTTCTCCAGGCCTTGGGTGTCCGAGCCCCAGTGCTCCAGGCCGTAGTGGGTGAAGTCCCTAAGGACATCTAGCCGCTCGCTGGACGAGATGTCCCAGTCCCGCCTCTCCTTGATCTCTGTGAAAACCCAGGGCTTGATGAGCGCGCCCCTGCCCAAGAGAAAAGTATTACAACTAGACCTGGAGTCGATTAAGGCAAGGGTTCTCAAACCTCCTCGGAGACCCCCAGCTGTTCCATGTATTTTAACTATTCACTGCTAGCACACCTGATTCAAATGGTCAACTAATTATGAAGCCCTTGACTAGGTGAATCAGGTGAGTTAGTTCAGAGCTACAACATTGTGAAACGTCATGGGGGTCCCCGAGGAGAGGTTTGAGAACCACTGAGATAAGGGACTGAATTGAGATCCGAAAGGATTGGATAAAAAGTAAGCTATATGGTATCCACTCATCCTATCAGTGCACTAATCTGATCAGTCAAATTGTGTGAAATCAAAAGCATGTCTATTCTTTTCCATTAAGATACCAACCTTGCCAGCATAATACCCGAAACTTCAGTCTCTCTAGCTTTCATGGCGTCATAATAAGACAAAATGTCTCCATTACCTGCATATAAGAAAGATTAGGTTTAACAGGTGCGCACACAAACACAGAAAATAAAACATGCACGCACGAACACACTAACTTTGAGACTGAGACGCCACGCGACCCGTACTCTATCACCGAGCATACTACTTGCCAATGTTCAATCATTAAAGAATAAACTTGGTGAACTTAAGACAGAGGATCTCCTTCCAAATGGACATCAGATTCTGCAACATACTCTGTTTTACTGAGACTTTGCTTTCCTCTGACAAACAAACTGATTATATACAACCAGTGGATTTTACAGTTCATTGAGCGGATAGGAAGCGGGTTCTCTCTGGCAAGAACAAAGGCGGAGGGCTCTGCCTTATGACCAATAACAAGTGGTCCCACGGGGGAAACGTACAGGAACTTTTGAGCTTCTGCTCTTCCGACTTGTAATACATGTTGCCCTTTTTAGCTTCTGTGAGAGTTCTCAGGGATTATAGCCATGGATGTGTACGTCCCGCCCCAAGCGGACACCAAAAATGCTCTCAAAGATCTTCATTGGACGCTGAAAAAGCTGAAGACCGCATAACCGGAGGCAGCATTTGTCACAGAGGATATGAACTAAATCAAATCAAAGTTTGTCAAATGCGTGTAGACCTTACAGTGAAATGATTACTTAACCAACACTGCGATTCTTAAGTAAAGAAAATAGGTATTGGGTGAACAATAGATGAGTAAAGAAATAAATACAACATTAAAAAGACAGTGAAAAAGAACAGTAGCGAGACTATATACAGGCACTGGTTAGTCAGGCTAATTTAGGTAGTATGTACATGTAGGTATGGTTAAAGTGACTATGCATATATGATAAACAGAGTAGCAGTAGCGTAAAGGAGGGGATTGGCGAGTGATGGGTGACAGGACACAATGCAGATAGTCCGGGTAGCCAATGTGTGCGGGCACCAGTTAGTCAGGCTAATTGAGGTAGTATGTACATGAATGTATAGTTAAGGTGACTACGCACATCTGGTAAACAGAGAGCAGCAGTGTAAAAGAGGGGTTGGGGGTGACAATGCAAATAGTCCAGCTAGCCATTTGATTACTTGTTCAGGAGTCTTCTAGCTTGGGGTAAAAACTGTTGAGAAGCTTTTTGGTCCTAGACTTGCCGCTCCAGTACCGCTTACCATGCAGTACTAGAGAGAACATTATACGACTGGGGTCTCTGACAATTTTTAGGGCCTTTCTCTGACACCGCCTGGTGTAGAGGTCCTGGATGGCAGGCAGCTTAGCCCCAGTGATGTGCTGGGCCGTATGCACTACCCTCTGCAGTCGGAAGCCGAGCAGTTGCCGTACCAGGCAGTGATGCAACCAGTCAAGATGCTCTCGATGTTGCAGCTGTAGAACCTTTTGAGGATCTGAGGACCCATGCCAAATCTTTAGTTTCTTGAGGGGGAATAGGCTTTGTCGTGCCCTCTTCACGACTGTCTTGGTGTGTTTGTACCATTCTAGTTTGTTGGTGATGTGGACGCCATGGAACTTGAAGCTCTCAACCTGCACCACTACAGCCCCGTCGATGAGAATGGGGGTGTGCTCGGTCCTCCTTTTCCTGTAGTACAACATTTTCTCCTTTGTCTTGATTATGTTGAGGGATAGGTTGTTATTCTGGCACCACTCGGCCAGGTCTCTGACCTCCTCCCTATAGGCTGTCTCATCGTTGTCGGTGATCAGGCCTACCACTGTTGTCGCCTGCAAACTTAATGCTGGTGTTGGAGTCGTGCCTGGCCACACAGTCGTGGGTGAACAGGGAGTACAGGAGAGGACTGAGCACGCACCCCTGTGATGCCCCAGTGTTGAGGATCAGCGTGGCAGATGTGTTGCTACCTACCCTCACCACCTGGGGTCGGCCTGTCAGGAAGCCCAGGATCAAGTTGCAGAGGGAGGCGTTTTGTCCCAGGATCCTTAGTTTAGTGATGAACTTTGAGGGCACTATGGTGTTGAACGCTGAGCTGTAGTCAATGAATAGCATTCTCACGTAGGTGTTCCTTTTGTCCAGGTGGGAAAGGGCAGTGTGGAGTGCAAGAGAGATTGCATCATCTGTGGATCTGATTGGGCAGTATGCAAATTGGAGTGGGTCTATGGTTTCTGGGATAATGGTGTTGATATGAGCCATTACCAACCTTTCAAAGCACTTCATGGCTACGGACATGAGTGCTACGGGTCTGTAGTCATTTAGGCAGGTTGCCTTAGTGTTTTGGGCACAGGGACTATGGTGGTCTGCTTGAAACATGTTGGTATTACTGACTCAAATCAGGGACATGTTGAAAATGTCATTGAAGACACCTGCCAGCTGGTCAACACATGCCCGGAGCACACGTCCTGGTAATCTGTCTGGCCCCGCGGCCTTGTGAATGTTGACCTGTTTAAAGGTCTTACTCATGTCGTCCGGAACAGCTGATGCTCTCATGCATGTTTCAGTGTTGCTTGCCTCGAAGCGAGCATAGAAGTGATTTAGCTCGTCTGGTAGGCTCATGTCACTGGGCAGCTCGCGGCTGTGCTTCCCTTTGTAGTTTGTAATAGTTTACAAGCCCTGCCACATAAGACGAGCATCAGAGCCGGTGTAGTATGATTCAACCTTAGCCCTGTATTGGCGCTTTGCCTGTTTGATGGTTCGACAGAGGGCATAGCAGGATTTCTTATAAGCTTATGGGTTAGAGTCCCGCACTTTGAAAGCGGCAGCTCTAACCCTATAGCTCAGTGCGAATGTTTCCTGTAATCCATGGCTTCTGGTTGGGGTGTCTGTACAGTCACTGTGGAGACGACGTCCTCGATGCACTTATTGATAAAGCCAGTGACTGATGGGGTGTACTCCTCAATGTCATCGGAAGAATCCCGGAACATGTTCCAGTCTGTGCTAGCAAAACAGTCCTGTAGTTTAGCATCTGCTTTATCTGAACACTTTTTTATAGACCGAGTCACTGGTGCTTCCTGGTTTAATGTTTGCTTCTAATCAGGAGGATAGAATTGTGGTCAGATTTACCAAATGGAGGGCGAGGCAGCGCTTTGTATGCATCTGTGTGGAGTACAGGTGATCTAGAATTTTTTTCCCTCTGGTTGCGCATTTAACATGTTGATAGAAATTAGGTAAAACTGATTTAAGTTTCCCTGCATTAAAATCCCCAGCCACTAGGTGTGCCACCTCTGGGTGAGCCGGTTTCGTGTTTGCTTATTTCCTTATACAGCTGACTTAGTGCAGTCTTAGTGCCAGCATCCGTCTGTGGTGGTAAATAAACAGCCACGAAAAGTATGGATGAAAACTCTTGGCAAATCGTGTGGTCTACAGCTTATCACAAAATACTCTAATTCAGGCGATCAAAATCTAGAGACTTCCTTAGATTTCATGCACCAGCTGTTGTTTACAAATATGCACAGAACTTCACCACTGCTACACCGCTTTTCGACACGGGTATTAGGCTCTACTCCATCCTCAAATCTGACCACAACTCCATTTTGCTCCTCCCCGCCTACATAACAAGACTCAAGAGGGACGTTCCAGTGGTCAGGTCTGTACAACACTGGTCCGACCAATCAGAATCCATGCTCCAAGACCGTTTTGATCACGTGAACCGAAGTATGTTTAGTATGAACACACCGACTAAAAATGTGATACCAACGGTGTCTTTCAAAACTTACCCGAATGAAAAACAGTGGATTGATGGCACCCGTGTCAGGAAACTGAAGAATGGTCATTTATCGTGTTACAGTTGTCAATATGTATATATCATGTAAGGGATAATTAACGAGGGGCTATGCATTCTCTGGAAAATAATGACGTGGAAGGTGTATGCTAGCGGAGTGGAAATAACCACAGAGTTGCATTATTTTCCAGAGAACGCATAGAGCCCCAAGTTGATTATCCCTTTATACGATGGCTATAATTTAACACATTTACAGCTAGAAATTAGTTAATTTGCAGGTAGAAATGTGTTCAACATACAATGAAGTAGCTAGCACATTTACTAGTGTTGGACTCTGGGTAAACTTTGAACACTGATTTTCTAGAGACATGATAGATCAGAAGTAATGGTATCTGAGGGATGATAATGGTTTTTACATCAGTAGTTAATGGTTTTCTGTAGGAGTTAGATGGCTTTGGGAATGTGTAAGGGAGACGGGTGGAGATCTTAGAAACTAACAATGTCACTGAGGGAGAGAGGGTGATGTATACTGTTTACATTATGTCAGGATATGTTACTGTTAGCCATCAGGGATCTTATGGGAGGGATCCTCTGGGAGGAGAAGAGACACAGTCTGGTATCAATAACCATGACAGCCTCGAGTTGGGGAGGAGTGAACACTTTGGGGTAGAGGTCAGGTTAGATGAAGTGAGGAATAACAGATATAACTAAGGTTCTGTCTATCAACAGAGGGGCATTGCCTGTTCAGTGTGGAGGAGGAGACTCAACCTAGGAGAAAGGGTTAAATATCAGTGCTTGTGTGTAATGTGATATCTGAATACAGCTGTATTGAGCCTTTGGGAAGAATTAAACTTGGTTAAGCTTCTCTAGTGTCCGCGAGTTATTTACTCTGAAGAATAAGAACCTAACACTAGATAGCGACAGTAGTTGCCTTAGTAACCAAACAAACAGCCAACCAAACCATCAGTCCTAGCTTGCCATTACGAAAATCGAATTCAACAATGCCAATGTTTTCAATTAGACTTCTTCTTTCAAAAGCAGCTCAAACATGTAAGAACTATAAGCCACTGAATTACCTTGCAAATACACTGTGCTTTATATAGAAATAATGCATGCTCTAGAATGACCTTCAAGCCAATCAGAAATGAGTATTCAACAATGCCAGTTTTTATTGTTTCATTCACTTCCCTTTGACCTGCACTGTTGAATTTCGCTGTACCTTGCTACATCTCCAACCCTGTGCATGTGACTAATAAACTCTCTAAATCAAACTTACCAAAGAGTGGGATGGGGCTGGCGAGTTGGGAGCAGGTATTAATGTAGTCCCAGTCAGCTGACTTGGTATAGCGCTGTTCCCTGGACCTGCCATGCAACTGCATAGAGACTTGAAATTACTCTTATGCTACACATCCCTGCCTGTGATGAAACCAACACAGAACAGTTTACTTAGGCTAGATCGATTTAGGATTCAGCATTACATTCTGACAGACGTACCGTGATCATGGACACCCCCCACTTCTTCATCTCTGGGATGAGTTTATGTGCGATGTTGGCCTTCTCCTGAACGCCGGTACGAATCTTGACAGTCAAAGGGACATCCAGAACCTGAGGAAAGAACAAAAGTCCCTTTACATACCAGACCTGAGTTCAAGTAATATTTGTTTTCTTTCAAATGCTTTAAGGGTTTTATTGAGCCTGCATGTAGTGCAACATCTCCAATACCATAGCTGAGCAAATAAGGAATTCTACTACACTGCTCAAAAAAATAAAGGGAACACTTAAACAACACAATGTAACTCCAAGTCAATCACACTTCTGTGAAATCAAACTGTCCACTTAGGAAGCAACACTGATTGACAATAAATTTCACATGCTGTTGTGCAAATGGAATAGACAAAAGGTGGAAATTATAGGCAATTAGCAAGACTCCCCCAAAAAAGGACTGATTCTGCAGGTGGTGACCACAGACCACTTCTCAGTTCCTATGCTTCCTGGCTGATGTTTTGGTCACTTTTGAATGCTGGCGGTGCTCTCACTCTAGTGGTAGCATGAGACGGAGTCTACAACCCACACAAGTGGCTCAGGTAGTGCAGTTCATCCAGGATGGCACATCAATGCGAGCTGTGGCAAAAAGGTTTGCTGTGTCTGTCAGCGTAGTGTCCAGAGCATGGAGGCGCTACCAGGAGACAGGCCAGTACATCAGGAGACGTGGAGGAGGCCGTAGGAGGGCAACAACCCAGCAGCAGGACCGCTACCTCCGCCTTTGTGCAAGGAGGTGCACTGCCAGCGCCCTGCAAAATGACCTCCAGCAGGCCACAAATGTGCATGTGCCTGCTCAAACGGTTAGAAACAGACTCCATGAGGGTGGTATGAGGGCCCGACGTCCACAGGTGGGGGTTGTGCTTACAGCCCAACACCGTGCAGGACGTTTGGCATTTGCCAGAGAACACCAAGATTGGCAAATTTGCCACTGGCGCCCTGTGCTCTTCACAGATGAAAGCAGGTTCACACTGAGCACATGAGCACATGTGACAGACGTGACAGAGTCTGGAGACGCCGTGGAGAACGTTCTGCTGCCTGCAACATCCTCCAGCATGACCGGTTTGGCGATGGGTCAGTCATGGTGTGGGGTGGCATTTCTTTGTGGGGCCGCACAGCCCTCCATGTGCTCGCCAGAGGTAGCCTGACTGCCATTAGGTACCGAGATGAGATCCTCAGACCCCTTGTGAGACCATATGCTGACACATGCACATTTGTGGCCTGCTGGAGGTCATTTTGCAGGGCGCTGGCAGTGCACCTCCTTGCACAAAGGCGGAGGTAGCGGTCCTGCTGCTGGGTTGTTGCCCTCCTACGGCCTCCTCCACGTCTCCTGATGTACTGGCCTGTCTCCTGGTAGCGCCTCCATGCTCTGGACACTACGCTGACAGACACAGCAAACCTTTTTGCCACAGCTCGCATTGATGTGCCATCCTGGATGAACTGCACTACCTGAGCCACTTGTGTGGGTTGTAGACTCCGTCTCATGCTACCGCTAGAGTGAGAGCACCGCCAGCATTCAAAAGTGACCAAAACATCAGCCAGGAAGCATAGGAACTGAGAAGTGGTCTGTGGTCACCACCTGCAGAATCAGTCCTTTTTTGGGGGTGTCTTGCTAATTGCCTATAATTTCCACCTTTTGTCTATTCCATTTGCACAACAGCATGTGAAATTTATTGTCAATCAGTGTTGCTTCCTAAGTGGACAGTTTGATTTCACAGAAGTGTGATTGACTTGGAGTTACATTGTGTTGTTTAAGTGTTCCCTTTATTTTTTTGAGCAGTGTATATAAAAACATTGCTTACAGAGTTCATTCCTCGGATGATTTGCTCAAACTTGTTGGTGCGCGTCATCAGCCCACATCCTCCGCCCTAAAGAACGGGAAAGGAAGATCATACTGATCATCTGTTTTAGACAGCCGGTTTCCCAGACACATTAAGACAAATCCTGGACTAAAAAGTAAGCTCAATGGAGAATGTCCAGAAGATTACACCTTCTTGTATACAAGGTCAATAGGACACCCCGAGTTGATGTCCACAAAGTCCACGTCGATTTTGTTGTTGAGTAGCTCTGCACATCTGGTCATTGTGTCAGGAAAGCATCCCTCCACCTAAAAATGTAAATTAGCAGACTTTTAGTACAGACCAAGGACTTAAAGCTAGAACCCTTAGTTGCTATATATATTTTTTTCTTATAAATGAATGATAAACCATCGATTCTTAAATAATATAAATTGTAAAGACCTCATGAGTTAAGTTCAACTGTCATACCCCATCAGAACCCAAAATATAAGCTTGTTTTACTCCAACGTTTATAAACCATGTAAATTTAAACAAACACTGTATAGCCCCAAAACATGGTTAAACCTAATGATATTATTTTATAATAATGTTGACATCATGGATGGTCAGTGCTTACATCCATAGCTCTGTCTATGAATTTAGGCCCATCCCTCAGCATTTTTACCAAAACATAGGTGGGGTAATGCTTTGTTATCGCTTCAATTAAGGATTCTACCTTTAAAATTGAACAGTTTCAAAGATCTTTACTTTGGGCTCAAATGCCCTGGAGGTTAAATCTGAAATGATGGACTAAGATAATCCCCATCTTTACCATTAATTCAAGATTGAGGCAAATAGCTAGATCTACGCAAATGAGGGACATAGGACTAAACTCAAAATGTCTGACAAATTTAGGAGTGATCTACTACCACTTTTTCACTTTTAAAACCGGAATGAGGTGGAACAAGCTCAAGCACACTGCCCAGAACAGAGTACAATGAAGTGGAGTTATCCCTGGGGAGCAATGGGCATAAGTATGTATTCACTTCCTGCCTGTTCTAACCTGCACGCCGAAAAGGTCCTCGCTCTCATGTCTCTTGAGGAGCGCCCATTCGGACGACTGGCCCTGCAGCAGGTTGGTACACATGGCCATCTCTCCACACGTAATGTCGGCGCCGAATCGTTTGCATATACGACGGAAAGGGAGGTTTCCACACTGAGACGAATATATTAATGTTATTAGATCATTCTAAAATACATAATGCAGAACACAATACACATGAAAAATCATAGATTATATCTAACAAAGTCACTTATTTTCATTGTTGTCCTCTTTGGAATATGAAATATCAAGCCATTAGTGTGTGCACATTGGGTCGCTTTCCTGGACCCAAAACAAGCTTATTCCTGGACTAAGAAACCCTATTAAAAGAGATTTTCAGTTGAGCAGTTGAGCATAGGATTAATCAGTCTGAGAAAGTGGCCAACTCTGTTCCAAGGACCGACTTACCGTTGTTAAGGGAGCAAGATACAGCTTGTCTTTGAAGTCCACCTTTAGGAAGAATAAAACAATTATTTCTATTCATAACGTTACTATTTGGTTTATACAACTACTTAATATTAAAAATGCGCTGTTAATATTTAAACGAGCCTAATATACAAAGTGCCACTCAGATTCACGACAATACCTAGCACTGTGTTTAAGTCAAGCGGCTCAAACATACCTGCTTCTTTTCACATTGTCGTAACTTTATAACATCAGCATCAGTCAACGGCCCAATGGTTTTCACTAAAGCCAGATTCTCCTGGCTAACCTGCAATTTTCCAAAAGGTAAACAACTTGAGGTAAAAAACTTAGCCACCATACAGTAAATCCAAAAATAGCACAGATCTATTTATTATATTTTCTAGCCAGGCAGTTTTTTCCTTGCCACTGTCAACTCTAATTACTTTTTGAAGATTAAGGTCCAGGTTGCTGTTAAGCGCTTTGTGACAAATGTAGTAGTAGTTGTAGTGTAATAGTGTTGCTACTGTACCTCAGTTCCCTGGTTGTCTGATGTTTGTGGATTCTCCCCTTCAGAACACTGAGAGTGGACCACCGCTGAACAACAGTTATCAACTAAGGGATATAATTATTCTGATAATAAAACATTAAACTATCAAAATCAGATTATAAATATTTAATAGCTGAATTAATCCATGTAATTTAATCTAACACCATCTCTGCACCTGACAAGTCTTTTACAAACTGTAAAGCCACTTGAAATGGAGTTTGGCATTGAGAGTTGTACACAAAGAAAACTGTAAAAAAAAATTATAAAAATATGGCCAATTCTGCAACTAAAAATAGTGAAATTCCTGTGAATATCAGTCGGTGATACATCGCAAAACCACCAGGGATGTATTCACTAGGAACCAAACGGGGAGGGACCTACCTGAATTTGCTAATATAAACTTGTTTCGTTGCAAAACATTTTGCTACGGTGTATGACTAATGAATATAACCCAGGCAACATATAGCTTCCACAAAATGGCAGACCCGCCGAGCCTTACCGTTCTCTGCTGTTGCAGCCTTTTTCCAGCACTCTCCTGCTTTGTGTCCGCCTTCGAAAATGATCTTCATGTAGGCGTCAGACGCTGTAAAGGGGACCACCTTCTTGCGGAGGCGCCACTGCAGGTCCTTGTCCAGGCTATTCCTCACTGGCGTTCTCCCCTCCATGGCTTTCGCACGCTCCTCGTTGGCCATGTTTTTTAGGTCAGCGCTGATGTGGGCCCGGGCGAATCGGCAGCTCAAGCCGTAGTGGCACTTCCCGAAGGTGTCATAGAGGTAGCAGTGCTCTCCAACGTCAGCGGGCTTTAAGGCCATGTACTCAGCAACATCATGGATGAACTTGCATTTGTCGCCGTAGACACATTTAGTCTCACGCTCCTGGGGGAGTTCAATGAGAAAATAGAAAAAAACAATTTGGTGTTGAAAAACAATTAGGTCTACAGGAAACTCAATTGAGCATGCTCCTGATAGGTAAAGGAAAAACATGCCATTGAAATGACTTGGGGGGATTTCGAACATGGCAAGTCCCAGGTTGCATGATAAGTAGTTGGCCCTTTCATCTAGCCGCTAAAGTGACAGTCCTACCTGAATTATGGAAGGACACAGTCGTCTGTTGTCGTAGCTCGTGGGTTTCATGTGCGGCCTAGACTTGTTCTGTCCTCGCATTCGCTTGCTGTCCTGTTTCTCCTGCTCATCTGGGTCCACTTTCAATTTTTTCTCTTGAGGCTCTTCCAGAGAGTCCTCTGCTGTCTCTTTTGGTCCTGCATCGTCACTGGCCTTGTCATCATTAGGACCCTTCCCTCCAGAGTCCAGTAACTCGTGGAACTTTTCTTTGGTTGTGAGAAACCTGAAAACAGAGAATGCTGATCAAATTGATATATAATTGATACAATTCAACAAGTAGGCATTGGGGCTGTCCCCGACAACAAAAAATATTGGTCGGCCGAGAATCATCTGTTCTTTTGGTCAATTTTTAAACGTGAATTTTTCCATATATAGACACACCCTGTGTTTTAATCAAAATCAACTATACTGAACAAAAATATAAACGCAATATGAAAGTGTTAGTCCAATTTTTCATGAGCTGTGTTGTATTCTAGCTTGAAATATATACATACTTATGTTACCATACTAGAACTACTTTACATGTATAATGTTAGTTAAATCTCATGAATCCTACTGAGAGGGCCAAAGGGGTAAAAAGTCTGGTTTCAGTCACTGATAAGGTTGCATAGCCATGGATTAGGGAGGAGTGAGGAATGTGGGCCGAGGTCAGATGAAGTGAAAAGAAATTGTTCTATTACGCACACACCACCGGAATTTATTTCCTTCTTAATGTGTTTGAGCCTATCAGTTGTGTTGTTACTTATGAGCCGCTTTACCAAATAGAGCTAAGAGAAACGACAGTCCATGTAGGACATGAAGGTCAGTCAATCCTGAACATTTCAAGAACTTTGAAAGTTTCTTCAAGTGCCGTCGCAAACACCATCAAGCACTATGATGAAACCGGCTCTGAGGACTATCACAGGAAAGGAAGACCCAAAGTTAACTCTAATGAACTTATCTTCTGTAGCAGAGGTAACAGCCTTAGAAATTGCTGCCCAAATAAATGCTTCAGAGTTCAAGTAACAGACATCTCAACATCAACTGTTCAGAAGAGACTGCGTGAAATCAGGCCTTCATGCTCAAATTGGTGCAAAGAAGCCACTACTAAAGGACACCAATAAGAAGAATGGACTTGATTGGGCCACGAAACACGAGCAATGGACATTAGACCGGTGGAAGTCTGTCCTTTGGTCTGATGAGTCCAAATTGGAGATTTTTGGTTCCAACCGCCGTGTCTTTGTGAGATGCCGAGTAGGGGAATGGACGATGTCCGCATGTGTGGTTCCCACCGTGAAGCATGGAGGAGGAGGTGTGATGGAGCTTTGCTGGTGACACTGTCAGTGGTTCATTTATAATTCAACTCACACTTAACCAACCTGGCTACCACAGCATTCTGCAGCGATATGCCATCCCATCTGGTTTGCGCTTTGTGGGACTATAATTTGTTTTTCAACAGGACAATGACCCAACACACCTTCAAGATGTGTAAGGGCTATTTGACCAAGAAGGAGAGTGATGGAGTGCTGCATCAAATGACCTGGCCTCCACAATCCCCCGACATCAACCCAATTGAGTTGGTTTGGGATGAGTTTGACCGCAGAGTGAAGGAAAAGCAGCCAACAATATGCTCAGCATATCTGGGACCTTCAAAACTGTTGGAAATGCATTCCAGGTGAAGCTGGTTGAGAGAATGCCAAGAGTGTGCAAAGCAGTCAAGGCAAAAGGTGGCTACTTTGAAGAATTTCAAATATATTTTGATTTGTTTAACACTTGTGGATATTACATGATTCCATACGTTTTATTTCATAGTTTGTCGTCACTATTATTCTACAATGTAGAAAATAGTAATAATAAAGAAAAACCCTGGAATGAGTAGGCGTGTCCAAACTTTTGACTGGTACTGTAGGTAGGGGTAAAGTGAGTAGCAGCCGTGTATTAATATTCCACGTGGCATTTTATAATTTGTTCAGCAGTCTTATGGCTTTGAGGGTAGAAGCTGTTGAGGAGCCTTTTGGACCTAGACTTGGGGCTCCGGTAACGCTTGCCGTGAGTTAGCAGAGAGAACAGTCTATGACTTGGTGTCTTTAACAATGTTTTGGGCCTTCCTCTGACCGCCTAGTATATAGGTCCTGGATTGCAGGAAGCTTGGCTCCAATGATGTAATGAGCCGTACGTTCTACCCTCTGTAGCGCCTTATGGCCCGATGCCGAGCAGTTGCCATACCAGGCGATGATGCAACCGGTCAGGATGCTCTTGATGGTGCAGCAGTAGAACAATTTGAGGATATGGGGGTTCATGCCAAATCTTTTCAGTCTCCGGAGGGGGAAAACGTGTTGTCATGCCCTCTTAACGACTGTCTAGGTGTGTTTGGACCATGATAGTTTGTTGGTGATGTGGACGTCAAGGAATTTGAAACACTCGACCCACTCCACTACAGCCCCGTCGATGTGAATGGTGGCATGTTCTGCACCCCTTTTCCTGTAGTCCACCATCAGTTCCTTTGTCTTGCTCAGGTTGAGAGTAAGGTTGTTGTCCTTAGCACTACACTCCCAGGTCTCTGACCTCCTCCCTATAGGCTATCTCATCGTTGTCGGTGATCAGGCCTACCACTGTTGTGTCGTCAGCAAATTTAATGATGGTTAGAGTCGTGCTTGGGTGAACAGGGAATACAGGAGGGGACTAAGCACGCACCCCTGAGGGGCTCCTGTGTTGAAGATCAACGTGGCAGATGCCATTGGATGAATCGCGTAACATAATCCAGTCTGCGCTAGCAAAACAGTCCTGTAGTGTAGCATCCGTGTCATCTGACCACAGGTACTTCCTCACTTAGTGTTTGCTTGTAAGCATGAATCGGGAGGATAGAATTATGGTCAGATTTGCCAAATGGAGGGTGAGGGAGAGCTTTGTATGCATTTGTGTGTGGAGTAAAGGTGGTCTATAGTTTTATTTCCCTCTGGTTGCATGTGACATGCTGGTAGAAATTAGGTAAAACGCATTAAAGTCCACGGCCACTAGGAGCGCCGATTCTGAATGAGCATTATATTGTTTGATTATGGCCATATACAGCTCGTTGAGTGCGGTCTTAGTGCAAGCATAGGTTTGTGGTGGTAAATAGACAGCTACGAAATATATAGATAAACTCACTTGGTAGATAGTGTGGTCTACAGCTTATCATGAGGTACTCTACTTCCCAGCGAACAATAACTAATATTAGACATTGTGCACCAGCTGTTATTGACAAAAAGACAACACCACCCCTCGTCTTACCAGTCGTATCTGTTCTGTTGATGCACGGAAAACCCAGCCAACTGCACATTATCTGTGTCGTCGTTCAGCCACTACTCGGTGAAACAGAAGATATTACAGCTTTTAATGTCCCGTTTGTAAGATAGTCTCGAATGCCGATCATCCAGTTAATTCTCCAGTGATTGCACGTTGGCCAATAGAACTGATGGTAGAGGTGGGTTACCCACTCGCCGACTAAATCTCAGAAGTCACCCCAACCTCCGCCCCCTTTATTTCCATCTTTTCTTCACGCGAATGACAGGGATTTGGGCCTGGTCTCAGAGAAGCAGTATATCCTTCGCGTCAGACTCATTAAACAAAAAATCTTCATCCAGTTCGAGGTGAGTAATCACTGTTCTGATATCCAGAAGCTCTTTTCGGTCATAAGAGACGGTAGCAGCAACACCATGTACAAAATAAGTTACAAACAATGCGAAAAAACACAAAATAGCACATTTGGTTAGGAGCCTGTAAAACGGCAGCCATCCCTTCTGGCGCCATTCCTTTATTACGCAGGAGACTCCGCCTAATAGGAGGGTATAAATACTTGTGCTGGTAGAAACATGTCTTTGTCCTTTCAGCTCTTTGACCCAGTTGGTGAATAAACTTGGTTTGAGCTCTGACTAGTTGTCAGTTAGGTTCTGACGAACAGAGTGGAAAAACTAACAGCTGAAATAAAAGGCCCCAGACATTTTCAATACGCACAAAAAGCTTATTTCTCTCAAATGTTGTGCACAAATTGTTGTTTCTATCACTGTCAGTGGCCATTTCTCCTTTGTCAAGATAATCCATCCAGCTGACAAGTGTGGCATATCAAGACGCTGATTAAACCGCATGATCATTACAGGTGCACCTTGTGCTGGGGACATTTAGAAGGCCACTAAAATGTGGTGTGTTGCCACAGATGTCTCAAGTTTTGAGGGAGTATGCAATTGGCATGCTGACTGCAGGAATGTCCAACAGAGCTGTTGCCAAATAATTGAATGCTCATTTCTCTACCAAAAGCCACCTCCAACGGCATATTAGAGATTTTGGCAGTACATCCTACTGGCCTCACAACCGCAGACCACGTTTAACCACGCCAGCCCAGGACCTCCACATCTTCCTTCATCACCTGTGGCATCGTCTGAGGATGGGGAGTTGCTCAGTTGTAGTTCTGTCTGTAATAAAAGTCATTTTGGGGAAAAACAAATTCTGAGCCTGGCTCCCAGTGGGTGGACCTGGCTCCCAAGTGGGTGGGCATATGCCTTCCATGGCTTCGCCCCTGCCCAGTCATGCGAAATCCATAGATTAGGGCCTAATGAATGTACTTCAATTGACTGATTTCATTCTATGAACTAACTGTTACTCAGTAAAATCTTCGAAATTGTTGCATGTTACGTTTATATTTTTGTTCAGTATATATATATATATATATGCACTGAGCTTGTATGATGCTTTAAGCACACAAATGATTTTGCCAGGCCAAGCTCAGACTTGCTCTGCTCTGTGTTAAAAATGACAGCGAGTGACTGACTAGCACCCGTTGTCTCTCTCCTCCCTGCTGCAGCAACCACCACAAAGCATCAGTGTTGCTGAAGCGGCAACATAATTACAGCCATTTCTTAATGAAAAGTTATTACCAAAATCCCTCATTTATTTAGGAAAAGCATTCCCTATTCCTTCAACCCTTGCTCTCTTTACGTGACACATGTATGCATCACAGGATGTGGCAAATAGAGCCTGACTTTAGCATATCATAATCACATGAATAAATTGCTTATAACAAACGCTGAACACCGTAACACGTGACAACAAAATGGATGCAGATGACGTGACAAATCAACTCGAAACGAGGGAATGTTTGGTTGCTCAGGAGGTAAAGGGAAAGTGAGATATGTGGAATAAATTTGACTAGTTGTGGAAAATACTGGAGCAAGTGCTGCAAGCGTTTACACTAATTATTCAAGGGTCGCTTTGTTTGATTGCATTTCAAATCAAGAATGACTCGTATGCTGTGTGATGACAAACTAATGAATAAATTAATATAGTAGCCTAGATAAGTACTGAAATGTAGGCCTAAGTTAGTTAAGTGAAAGCACGTACCACCGCATTTAATCATGGGAAGGCGACTGGAAACATGGCAGAATACAAACAGTGTAGTTATTCCCTCCGTAAGGCAAACAAACAAGAAAAGCATCAGTATAGAGACGAAGTGGAGTCGCAATTCAATGGCTCAAACACGAGACGTATGTGGCAGGACCTACAGACAATCGCAGATTACAAAAAGAAAACCAGCCCCGTTGCGGACATCGACATCTTGCTCACAGACAAATTAAACAACTTCTTTGCGCGCTTTGAGGACAATACAGTACCACTGACAAGGCCCGCTACCACAGACTGCTGGCTCTCCTTTTCCGTGGCTTACGTGAGTAAAACATTTAAACGTGCTAACCCCCGCAAGGCTGCCAGCGTCCCTAGGTGAGTCCTCAGAGCATGCGCATACTAACTAGCTGGTGTGTTCACGGACATATTCAATCAATCTCTATCCCAGTCTGCTGTCCCCACATGCTTCAAGATGGCCACCATTGTTCCTTTTCCAAAGAAAGCTAAGGTACCTGAACTAAATGACTATTTTCCCGTAGCACTCACTTCTGTCATCATGAAGTGCTTTGAGAGACTAGTCATGGATCATATCACCTCCACCCTACCTGTTACCCTAGACCCACTCCAATTTGCTTACCGCCCCAATAGGTCCACAGACGATGCAATCGCCATCACACTGCCCTATCCCATCTGGGCAAGAAGAATACCTATGTAAGAATGCTGTTCATTGACTACAGCTCAGCATTCAACACCATGGTACCCTCCAAACTCATTAAGTTTGAGACCCTGGGTCTCGACCCCGCAACTGGATCCTGGACTTCCTGACGGGCCGCCTCAAGATGATGAAGGTAGGAAACAACATCTCTACTCCGCTGATCCTCAACACTGGGGCCCCACAAGGGTGCGCTCTCAGCCACCTCCTGTGCTCCCTGTTCACCCACAACTGCGTGGCCATGCACGCCTCCAACTCAATCATCTAGTTTGCAGACGACACAACAGTAGTGGGCTTGATTACCAACAACGACGAGACAGCCTACAGGGAGGAGGTGAGGGTCCTCGGAGTGTGGTGTGAGGAGAATAACCTCTCACTCAATGTCAGCAAAGCAAAAGAGATGATCGTGGACTTCAGGAAACAGCAAAAAGAGCACACCCTATCCACATCGACGGGACAGCAGTGGAGAAGGTGGAAAGTTTTAAGTTCCTCAGTGGACATATCACCGGCAAACTGAAATGGTCCACACACACAGACAGTGTGGTAAAGAAGGCGCAACAGCGCCAACCTCAGGAGGCTGAAAAAAATTTGACTTGTCACCGAAAACCCTCACTAACTTTTACAGGTGCACAATTGAGAGCATCCTGTCGGGCTGTATCACTGCCCATTACAGCAACTGCACCGCCCACAACCACAGGGCTCTCCAGAGGGTGGTGCGGTCTGCACAACGCATCACCAGGGGCAAACTACCTGCCCTCCAGGACACCTACAACACCCGATGTCACAGGAAGGTTGTAAAGTTGTCTCGCGCACCTACAGTGCTAGTCATAAAAAAAGCTAGCTAGCTAGCTCAAAGATGCAAACAACGGTCTTCCCCAAAAACATAGCAAAACGACAATCTGTTTCAGTAGCTATAGTTAGCTAGATAACTATATAGCTAGGTATCATCTAAAATAACATTAATTTAAAACACAGTTCTAATTTGATTAATTGTGGTCAGACCCATCTATGTGAAGCTAGCCACAATAAGGATTAGCCACAATAGTGGACTTTCGGGTTAGCCTTCAAAATAAAAGTATGGCGTAATTCTACTATTTGTGTTCATTTGCATCACTCTCAATTTTTATTTTGAAGGCAAACTGCAAATTCCACTAATGTGCCTAATCCTTATTGTGGCTAGCTTCACAATACATAACCCGGTCCGGTCGAGCGTCACTAGCCAGATGAACCTAGCTGGCTGCTTTTAACTTTAGGCAACAGGGTTACGTAGCTGGCTAGCTATTTATTTTAATGAACTGAAGTTCAATTTCAATAGGCAAACAACAAGTGGCAACCTAGCGAATACTTACTGACAAGGATTCCTAAATCATTGCTAAGAATAATTTAAATGACTGCAGTTTCTACTGGTCATTGTTTTCAGGCTGGTTGTATTGATGGTAGCTAGGTACCAAGCTAAAGCTAGCTACACCAGAAGTTGCGGTCGAACAAATTATGCTTTTTTTTTTACCAGAGTGGTATTGTAAGCACATCGTTTGTGGCCGGTGTTGCTTGTTTGCAGACTTTTTTTGTACAGATTTGACAGTGCAACAGTATTTTTTTTTTGACACGCAAAGACCCAAACGGCGTTCCATAGTATGTATGTCGTGAAGCTAATATCAGTGACGCTATTACTGTGTAACTCCGGTAGGGAAACATCTGAAAAATAGCGCACTTGGTAGTGTGTACAGGTGCTTGACCAGTCGGCGAAAGCCAACATCACCCACGACCGAGAACGGTTGATTGTCAAGGGCAATGAATTCCATTATCTTGGCTTTAATGGATTTCGCATTTTGAGTTGTCTCGCTGAAATGTTCTTACTCTTACAAATGACTGCTCGACTTGTTAACTTCTTCGCTCTAGGGGGCAGAATTTGGAAGTTTGGATGAATGAGGTGCCCATAGTAAACTGCCTGTTACTCAGGCCCAGAAGCTAGATATGCATATAGTAGTAATGGATGGAAAACTCTAAAGTTTCCAAAACTGTTAAAATAATGTCTGTGAGTATAACAGAACTGATATGACAGACGAAAAGCCGAGGACAATCCATCCAGATAGTTTTTTCCCCAGCTCACCCCTGATTACAATGGCTGTCAGTGGGAAAATAAAAGGAATTCCTCCCAGAATGCAGTTCCTAGGGCTTCCACTAGATGTCAGTCTTTAGAAAGAGTTTCAGGCTTGTTTTTAGAAAAATTAGCTAGAATGTAGTTTTTCCATTTCTCAGGTCCAGAACGTAGAATATGCATATAATTTACAGATTAGGATAGAAAACACTCCAAAGTTTCCAAAACTGTTAAAATAATGTCTGTGAGTATAACAGAACTGATATGACAGACGAAAAGCCGAGGACAATCCATCCAGATAGTTTTTTCCCCAGCTCACCCCTGATTACAATGGCTGTCAGTGGGAAAATAAAAGGAATTCCTCCCAGATTGCAGTTCCTAGGGCTTCCACTAGATGTCAGTCTTTAGAAAGAGTTTCAGGCTTGTTTTTAGAAAAATTAGCTAGAATGTAGTTTTTCCATTTCTCAGGTCCAGAACGTAGAATATGCATATAATTTACAGATTAGGATAGAAAACACTCCAAAGTTTCCAAAACTGTCAAAATATTGTCTGTGAGTATAACAAAACTGATTCTGCAGGCGAAAACCTGAGAAAATCTAACCCGGAAGTGATTTTTTATCTGTGTTTCCTGGCCCGTTTTTCTTCCATTTAAAGGGGTATCAACCAGATTCCTTTTCCAATGGCTTCCTCGGGCTGTGACCAGGCTTTAGACAGTTTCAGGCTTTTATTTTGAAAAATGTGCGAGATTTTTCAAAACTAGTCAGGTGTCCTCTGATTAGTTCCTGCGCGCGAGAGGGGTAGCTCTCCATTTTCTTTTTCTCTCTTATTGAATAGGTTACGGTCCGGCTGAAATATGATCAATTATGTTTGTTAAAAACAACCTGAGGATTGATTATAAAAAACATTTGACATGTTTGACCATTACGGATACTTTTTGGAATTTTCGTCTAACGGAACGAGGCTTTGGTTTTCTGAACATAGCGCGCAACCCAAATGGCGTTTTTTTGTTATAAAAGTAATATTTATCGAACAAAAAGAACATTTATTGTGTAACTGGGAGTCTCGTGAGTGCAAACATCCAAAGATTATCAACGGTAAGCGATTCATTTTATTGCTTTTCTGACTTTCGTGACCAAGCTAATTTGGGGCTAGCTGTTCTAGCATTGATTGATAGTCACAAAAGCTTGGATTGCTTTCGCTGTAAAGCATATTTTCAAAATCTGACACGATAGGTGGATTAACAACAAGCTAAGCTGTGTTTTGGTATATTTCACTTGTGATTGCATGATTATAAATATTTTTTGTAATATTTTGCACCCTGCAATTCAGCGGTTGTTTAGGAAAATGATCCCGTAAAAGGGATCCGTAGCGCAGAGAAGTTAAACTAGACATCGGCCGATACGGATTTTGGCATTTTTAGCTAATATCAGACGATTCCTATATGTTCACAGATATATCATGCATCCCTAAAACAAACACTCAAACAAGCAACACAAGCAGGGCCCATCTTATTTCTGTAGCTAAATATATATGGATGATTTATAAAGTCAGGCACAATTAACAGTTAGGCTGCTGATTATAGATCTAATTAAGTTGGGGTTTCCTCTCTCCTCACTTTTCCTAGACAATTTAGTCTGTTTTCTCATCTCATAACTTCACTGCTGCCTCCGCCGCATTGTTCTCAACACAAATATACTGGGTGACTTTGCTATTACGCACATAGCAACATGTTCTAGGAAAAGGCACCAATTTAACAGCGCACTGATGTTTCAGAACTGAGGACAGCAACCACTATCAAACTTGGGAGAAAGCGCATTTGTTATAAAATAATATTTGTATTAGTGTTATTCTTACCATTATTCTTATGTAATATAACCATATACAATTTCAGTAGCACGTCTTAAGAGGGTTTCCCAAACTGTCCTGGGGCCCATCCTGGGTGCACGTTCAGTTTTTTGCCCTAGCACTACACAGCTGATTCAAATGATCAAAGCTTGATGATGAGTTGGTTATTTGAGTCAGCTGTGTGGTACTACGGCAAAAACCAAAACATGCACCCAGGGGGGGCCCCAGGTCAGAGTTTGGGAGAACCTGTATTAGAGTGATCCGCACAGCCACCACAATGGATTAGTCCACTCAGACAGGCACATATCAGACTGGGTGACTAAAGAAATCTCTGTCAACCAACAGCCTATTGACCAAATAATCAACCAGTCTTCTTTTTCATTGTATAGTTTCTCTCATTGAGGCCTGTTCCATCAGTATTCATGTCAGACTGGTGATGGTCTGGGGCAGCCAATTGTATCCACAGAGGGCCATTGTGTGAGCAGACTTTTGTTCCAGCCAAGTAGCAACAGGAAGCACACTTACTGTGTTTTAATGGCAGCTCTACCTTTATCAGTCCCATTCATCCCATGTCCATGGCTTTCTGTGGGTATATTTGGGGTTGTCTCGGTCTCCATAACTCCCTCTGAAATAAACATCGCAACATTAGTTGGTAAGTTAGTTAGAATTGTTAACTAACGTGGCAGACATTTGCTTGCTTGAACACTTAACGTTAGTATTCACTGGGCTCGGCTGGCTCGAACAAGGGTGGTAACTTTACTTAATGCGTTATGGCTACTGTAGCTAGCTAGAAATCCATGTCAGCAACAAAATACCACTGCAATGTTGCAGTAGCACATTCGGGAAAAGCAACACTCATAGCTATTATGATTAAATGATACACTTAGAGATAAACCCATGGAAACTTCATGACAAGTTAAATTAAGCAAGCAAAGCTACCTAGCTTAACTTAGCGAGCTGCACTTTATCACAAATGCATGACAGCTAGCCTTGCACTGCAGCTAACTAGCAAATCAAGTTAAGCTGCCCGTAACGTTAGCTAACCATGTCGCTCCCGAATTATTATGCGTTGATTAATTAGAAGAAAGTCACTATGCAAAAGTACAATATCACTAAAACTATGGTAATATGCTGAGGTGACAATGCCAGTCAATTAAAAACTCAAGAGTACCTGATAATCCAAAACAAAATAACGTTAGCTACCACAGCATGACAATCGACCTGCGCAACACCTTATCCGGTCCGTGTGACGCATTTATCTAAATATTTGGATCCCAGCAAATAAATAATTCCGTTAGAGGTTCAGTTGTATTCAATCTTGCATATTTATTCATTGATACTATAATGTAAAAAATTCGAATAAAATAGTACTGAGCGACCCATTCAGTGCTTTATGAGGTCTGTTAAATTTTGGATTGATTATTAAAACCAACTATCAATCACTTAGATCATGTAATTTCAGGTAGAGATACCTTGCAAAGCAACTGCTCTCCTCTCGATTTCGCCTGCTTCTATTTATTTTATGTAGCAGGCTTGACCTGATTTATCTCTAGGAAACTGTGCATTGAGCTCCCAGAAAAAATAGGGGAAAAAATGTATGTAATTCAAATAATTGAACCAACGTTGGTCAATTAGTTGTTTAAAAACCAAAAGATAACCGACATTTCAGTTAATCGCTCAGCCCCAATGAAAACATGTTTTGATTAAAATTGTGTCTAGATTCTTTTGTATTTTAGACAACAGAGGACTGCAGAGGAAGGTTTGGGCTCAAAATAGTTACATGCCTTTATGTCAATGGTCTTCCACCTGACTACCCATCCCCACGCCACTAGCGTTTCGGCCCATAGGTGTGAGAGTGCTGAATAATCAAAGCATGGTGAAATGCCTTCCTGTTCAGAGAGGGCAGTGTAGCAATCCTCGCAATATGAGCCAAGTTAAAATTACCACCAAGTGTATTAACCCTATTGGTGTGATGCGTAGGGTGTTTGCTTATCACACCAACAACCTGGGTTCACATCCTTGCCTTGCCACAATATTGTAGTAAATTCAGGGGTGTTGGGTTAACAATACAATAACAAATATCTGATGTGTGCTGGCATGATGTTACTGAGATGAACATAAATTAAATTACTTTGGTGTGTACTGTAGGTGCTTCTGTACTCTCGGTACAGCTTTAAGCCTTGTGATATTATGTATTCAGAGGCCTTTGCCCTGGAGCAGAAATACCCTCCGCTAGTGATAGCGATGCAAACAGTCTCGGTAGCCATTTGATTAGATGTTCAGGAGTCTTATGGCTTGTGGGTAGAAGCTGTTTTAGAAGCCTCTTGGGCTAGACTTGGTGCTCTGGTGCCGTGCGGTAGCAGAGAGAACAGTCTATGGCTAGGGTGGCTGGAGTCTTTGACACTGCCTGGTGTAGAGGTCCAGGATGGCAGGAAGCTTGGCCCCAGGGATGTACTGGGCCGTATGCACTACCCTCTGTAGTGCCTTGCGGTCGGAGGCCATACCAGGCAGTAATGCAACCAGTCAGGATGCTCTCGATGGTGCAGCTGTAGAACCTTTTGAGGATCTGAGGACCCATGCCAAATCTTTTCAGTCTCCTGAGGAGGAATAGGTTTTGTCGTGCCCTATTCACAACTGTCTTGGTGTGCTTGGACCATGTTAGTTTGTTGGTGATGTGGACACCAAGGAACTTGAAGCACTCAACCTGCTCCACTACAGCCCCATCGATGAGAATGGGGGCGTGCTCGGTCCTCTTTTTCCTTTTGTCCACAATCATCTCTTTTGTCTTGATCACATTGAGGGAGAGGTTGTTGTCCTGGCACCACACGGTCAGGTCTTTGACCTCCTCCCTATAGGTTGTCTCGTCGTTGTCTGTGATCAGGCCTACCACTGTTGTGTCATCGGAAAATGTAATGATGGTGTTGGAGTCGTGTCTGACCGTGCAGTCATGAGTGAACAGGGAGTACAGGAGGGGACTGAGCACGCACCCTTGAGGGGTCCCTGTGTTGAGGATCAGCGTGGTGGATGTGTTGTTACCTACCCTCACCACCTGGAGGGGGCCCGTCAAGAAGTCCAGGATCCAGTTGCAGAGGGAGGTGTTTTGTCCCAGGGTCCTTAGCTTATTCATGAGCTTTGATGGCACTAGTAGTCATTTAGGCAGGTTACCTTAGTGTTCTTGGGCATCGGGACAATGGTGGTTTGCTTAAAACATGTTGGTATTACAGACTCGGACAGGGAGAGGTTGCTCGCAGTACACTTCCTGGTAATCCGTCTGGCCCTGCGGCCTTGTGAATGTTGACCTGTTTAAAGGTCTTACTCACATAAGCTGCGGAGAGCGTGGAACAGCTGGTGCTCTCATGCATGTTTCAGTGTTATTTGCCTCGAAGCGAGCATAGAAGTAGTTTAGCTCTTCTAGTAGGCTTGTGTCACTGGGCAGTCTGTAGTCTGTAATGGTTTGCAAGCCCTGCCACATCCAACGAGCGTCAGAGCCGGTGTAGTACGATTCGATCTTAGTCCTGTATTGATGCTTTGCCTGTTTGATGGTTCGTCAGAGGGCATAGCGGGATTTCTTATAAGCTTCCGGGGTAGATTCCCGCTCCTTGAAAGCGGGAATTCCTGCTCTAACCCTTTAACTTAGTTCGGATGATGCCAGTAATCCGTGGCTTCTGGTTGGGTTATGTGAGTACAGTCAATGTGGGGACGACATCATCGATGCACTTACTGATGAAGCCAATGACTGATGTGGTGTACTCCTCAATGCCATCAGAGGAATCCCGAAACATATTCCAATCTGTGCTAGCAAAACAGTCCTGTAGCTTAGCATCTGCTTCATTTGACCACTTTTGTATTGATCGAGTCACTGGTGCTTCCTGCTTTAATTTTTTTTATTTTTTTATTTTATCCCATTTTCTCCCCAATTTTCGTGGTATCCAATCGCTAGTAATTACTATCTTGTCTCATCGCTACAACTCCCGTACAGGCTCGGGAGAGACGAAGGTCGAAAGCCATGCGTCCTCCGAAGCACAACCCAACCAAGCCGCACTGCTTCTTAACACAGCGCGCCTCCAACCCGGAAGCCAGCCGCACCAATGTGTCGGAGGAAACACCGTGTACCTGGCCCCCTTGGTTAGCGCGCACTGCGCCCGGCCCGCCACAGGAGTCGCTGGAGCGCGATGAGACAAGGATATCCCTACCGGCCAAACCCTCCCTAACCCGGACGACGCTATGCCAATTGTGCGTCGCCCCACGGACCTCCCGGTCGCGGCCGGCTGCGACAGAGCCTGGGCGCGAACCCAGAGACTCTGGTGGCGCAGTTAGCACTGCGATGCAGTGCCCTAGACCACTGCGCCACCCGGGACCTGCTTTTATTTTTGCCTGTAAACAGGAATCAGGAGAATATAATTATGGTCCGATTTGCCAAATGGAGGGCGAGGGAGAGCTTTGTATGTGTCTCTGTGTGTGGAGTAAAGGTGGTCCAGAGTTTTTTTCCCTCTGGTTGCACATTTAACATGCTGATTGAAATTTGGTAAAACAGATTTAAGTTTCCCTGCATTAAAGTCCCCGGCTACTAGGAGCGCCGCCTCTGGGTGAGCGCTTTCCTGTTTGCTTATGGCGGAATACAGCTCATTCAGTGCGTTCTTAGTGCCAGCATCAGTCTGTGGTGGAATGTAGACAGCTATAAAAATAAAAATACAGATAAACTCTCTAGGTAGATAGTGGGGTCTATAGCTTATCATGAGATACTCTACCTCAAGCAAGCAAAACCTCGAGACTTCCTTAGATATCGTGCACCAGCTGTTATTTACAAAAATACATAGGTCATTGTTTTTATTTTCCAAAGATTGCACGTTTGCTATCAGAATGGAAGGAAGTGGGGGTTTATTCGATCGCCTACAAATTCTCAGAAGGCAGCCCAAGGCAGACGGGCGGATAAGAGGCAATCCGTAATTTTGATTAAGACATTAATGAGCTTAATGAGCGAACGAGGACGGACGTAGTCAATATAACTATTAGTTTAGCACTTTTGAACAGGACACCATGTACAGCGACAGAATTCAGGATATGGGCCATTCTTTCAGTATGGACCAAAGGGTGTTAGGGTGAGGCACATGGGCTAACAGCTTACTACACAACATACACTTAGTATTACTTTCTTAGTTACAGTATACATATCTACATACATACAGTATACATATCTCCCTGGCATATGTATAGCAGCATGCAATACATTTTTGGACTCACCTTGTTGTGCTGTGCTTACTTGAACAGGAAGGTGGCGTGGCAGTCCTTTGTGGGGAAATGTTGTCATCAAAGTCTGGCATTCTCTAGATTGTCTTGAACTCACTGAAGTCTGAGATTTCCCAGTTCCAAGTTTCCAGTTTTTTTGAGCGAGGCAGAAGTCATGCTGGATTGACAGCATGAGCACCGATACGTTTTATCTATAATTTCTCTTCATCATTTCTCTTCATATGACAAGGATTGTGAAGGATTTGCCAGTAGATTGTCGACTTTATTCATGATGATGACTGCTAGCTTGCTAGTTAAGATTTTGAAAATATGATGTGGACATGATCAGTCCAATCAAAGCTACTGTAGATATAACGTCATTTGATTTTTTTTGCCTTCTTGGATGGGCATTTCTAATGTAACTCTATGGCAGCACCTACGGAGCTTGAATTTTCGAGCTCTACCTGTAGATTTTGCGATGACCTGGTGTTCCTATGAGTGACAGAACACTGAGCCAATCACAGCGCAACTAGAGAACATTACCAACCCCTACGCTCTGTATTTTCCGCTGGCTGCCCCACCACAACAGAAAGCACCGAGTTAGGTTGAAACACCTGCATTTTGGAGCTGCCTTACTTAATAAAGGAAAAAAGAGACTAAATTTGTATGCGACTTTATTAACTCAATTAATTATATGTGATTTTTCATAGTTTTGATGTCTTCACTATTATTCTACAATGTAGAAAACAGTACATATAAAGAAAACCCCTTGAATGAGTAGGTGTGCCCAAACTTCTGACTGGTACAGTATGTCATTATTTTTTGCAGGAGGTAATTTACATGAAATGGATGACGTAGTACACAATTGTGAACAATGCTCGGGGACCAGTTTTGGCTCGTGAGTAATACTTTCAAAACTAATGGCTGAAATTATACAAAAGCTCTGGAGCATCACTTTAATAGTGTTTCTATGTGTATTTTGATGCAATATGAATATATTCCTAATAGCATGTGGCCCCTATACGTTTCTATGTGAATCATGTAGTAACCAAAAAAGTGTTAAACAAATCAAAATATATTTTATATTTGAGATTCTTCAAAGTAGGCAACCTTTGCCTTGATGACAGCTTTGCACACTCTTGGCATTCTCTCAACTAGCTTCATGAGGAATGTTTTTCCAACAGTCTTGAAGGAGTTCCCACATATGCTGAGCACTTGTTGGCTGCTTTTCCTTCACTCTGCCTTCCAACTCATCCCAAACCATCTCAATTGAGTTGAGGTCGGGTAATTGTGGAGACCAGGTCATCTGATGCAACACTCCATCACTCCCCTTCTTGGTCAAATAGCCCTTACACAGCCTGGAGGTGTGTTGGGTCATTGTCCTGTTGAAAAACAGATGATAGTCCCACTAAGCGCAAACCAGATGGGATGGTATATCGGTGCAGAATGCTGTAGTAGCCATGCTGGTTAAGTGTGCATTGAATTCTAAATAAATCACTGACAGCGTCACCAGCAAAGCACCGCCACACATCACACCTCCTCCTCCATGCTTCACGGTGGGAACCACACAATGCAGAGATCATCTGTTCACCTACTCTGCGTTTCACAAAGACACGGTGGTTGGAAACAAAAATCCAAAATTTGGACTCATCAGACCAAAGGACAGATTTCTACCGGTCTAATGTCCATTGCTCGTGTTTCTTGGCCCAAGCAAGTCTCTTCTTATTATTGGTGTCCTTTTGTTGTGGTTTCTTTGCAGCAATTCGACCATGAAGGCCTGATTCACGCAGTCTCCTCTGAACAGTTTATGTTGAGATGTGTCTGTTACTTGAACTCTGTGAAGCATTTATTTGGGCTGTATTCTGAGGTGCTGTTAACTCTAATGAACTTATCCTCTGCAGCAGAGGTAACTCTGGGTCTTCCTTTCCTCGTGAGAGCCAGTTTCATCATATTGCTTGATGGTTTTTGCGACGTCACTTGAAGAAACTTTCAAAGTAATGATGGTCTGTCGTTTCTCTTTGCTTATTTGAGCTGCTCCTGCCATTATATGGACTTAGTCTTTTACCAAATAGGGCTATCTTCTGTATACAACCCCTACTTTGTCACAACACAACTGATTGGTTCAAACACATTAAGAAGGAAAGAAATTCCACAAATTAACTTTTAACAAGGCACACCTGTTAATTGAAATGCATTCCAGGTGACTACCTCATGAAGGTGGTTGAGAGAATGCTAAGAGTGTGCAAAGCTGTCATCAAGGCAAAGGGTGGCTACTTTGAAGAATCTCAAATATAAAATATATTTAGATTTGTTTCACACTTTTTGGGTTACTACATGATTCCATGTCTTCACTAGTATTCTACAATGTAGAAAATAGTAAAAATAAAGAAAAACCCTTGAATGAGTAGGTGTGTCCAAACTTTTGACTGGTACTGTATTTCTTATTGTACCTTACATGTGCTTGCCTTCTAAAACTAGGCCTTTTTCACATGCTTAATTTCACATGGCCTATGCCCCAATCTCATTGACTGTAATACTCTGAAAGATTATTCTCCGTGCTTCCGATCAGTCTTATATTCCACATCCCTGTAAGAAGACTTGCTGTGGGGTGCTGAGGGCAACGACGTTCCACAAACCGCATGCTCCCGACACGGATAATTAGAGGATGAATTTCCAGGCCTCAAAAATATACCCTAATTGTTTGGCTAAGGAGATCTGCTTGGCAGTGAGGCTGTGGATCCGGATTGGGATCAGGAAAAGGAGGGAAGAGGCGCTGTTCCATCCCAGTCTGCTCCAGTTTGGCGCCTCGTGGGTTACGTGGCATAGATATCAGGAACATAAGTCATGGAGAAGAGTGAAAGGAGAAGTGAGGGATGTAAAACGTGTCCGGAGTAATTAGGTTTTAATTTGAAACATGGGGGTTCAGCGAAGGCACGCAAGCAAAAAGCACGCACGCATGCAGATGCACACTCACAAACTCACAGATCTTTTCTCTTTTTGTCTCACCTCTTTCATCCTCTCTCCTTCATATCCCTCTCTCTCTCTCACACACACACACACACACAAACACACACACACTGTGTGTGCACATCACAACATGTTTTACTTAATTTTCCACCTGGAATGACAGAAGTAGCCAACTTAAAACCAAGTATCTTGGCAACTTACCCCAAGAACACTAAATTAATATATATTTCCAATCATAGCCTATTTCCATCCTGTCCCAGGGGTCTGTAAATGTATGGAAATATGCAGCGCATTTCAGAGCAGATTTACTTTTCAAGTGTACTCTTTAATTGTTATGAACACACATACATTCATTAAACTGACTGGGTAATTAGACAAGCACTGAGTTGCCTAATTTATACACTAGAGACCATTTATAAATGTACGGTACTCTTGTCTCCAAAGGAGGCTGGTGGGAGGAGCTATTGTCACGAACGTCGTCAGGGAAATGACCGGACCAAGGTGCAGCGTGGTGAGCGTACATTTCTTTTTATTATGAATGTCCCCAACAAAAACAAGAAACAACAAAAACGAACGTGAAGCTTTCTCGGGCTATACAGGCCACTAACAAAGTCAACTACCCACAACTAAGGTGGAAAAACAGGCTGCCTAAGTATGATTCCCAATCAGAGACAATGATAGACAGCTGTCCCTGATTGAGAACCATACCCGGCCAAAACATAGAAACAGAAAACATAGAAATAAAGAAACTAGAATGCCCACCCTAGTCACACCCTGGCCTAACCAAAATAGATAATAAAAGCCTCTCTATGGCCAGGGCGTGACAGCTATAGGAGGACGGGCTCATTTCAATGGCTGGGATGGAATTAATGGAAGATACCGTTCCATTAATACCACATGTTTGACTCCGTTCCATTAATTCCATTCCAGCAATTACAATGAGCCCGTCTTCCTATAACTCCTTCCACCGGCCTCCTCTGCAAGAGTCATAGTAGTATTAACTAAAAGTTGACTACAAAATAAATAATCGATTTTTCTTCCTAGTTCCAACAATTGGGTGAATGAACTGTTTGTGACTTTAAATAAGCCCATGGCTTATACCTCGGCTACTGTAACACACTCAATTCAACTAGACCTGCATTGCAGTATCTATTCTACGTCGTTCGACAACGTCTGAATTAATCTAAATCTCATAGCTGAGGTATAAGGATACAAGGAGTAAAATATCTCCTTAAGTAACTTCAAACCAAGGCACAGACATAAACATACGATACTTTGCATATGCAACAGACCCTACACAGTAATTGCTACCATCTATCTTGGCATTTAAATTCAACCAGAAAGATATCCCCTCTTCCAATGAATCTCTGTCCTTTTCCTACCTTCTCCCCCAGGACATGACCTAGTTGAATATAAGGGGAGGCTTTGAAGCAAACCTTTCATGAACCCTCTCTCATAATTCCATATGTTTGGAGTCTGAGTTGGCACTATATGTTTTCTGTAAATATGGCAATTCTGCACTGTAAATATTTCTCAGAACTGCAGTACATCTCCTCTACAGGGTATGAGATACAGTAGTTACAGTATTCCCATTGCCTTTCTGACATAGTCAAGAGGTGAAACCAGAAATAGTAGATTGTCTCAAAAACTTTTCTGTACACTAGTTAGTAGACTGAACAGGGGTACAGTCAAAAATACACTGCCAGTTCAAAACCTTATATACAATACACTGATGAAAACTACTATGCTCTTCTTCACACTCATTAACTCTGATTTAGAACAGCAACCCCATGAGTCTGCTGTACTGCACCTCTCCTAAACTAGTGTCCTCAAAGACCCGAGGCGATTCAACTTGATACGCTGTGTTCTTTAGAGCTCTATTTGATGATAATATCTGCAATAGGGAAGAGGAGAGGAGAGGAGGGAGGGGAGAGTTTTCATTCTTACCTGTCAGCTTGTTGCTCCGAGGTATGAATGATCTAAAATATCTTTCCCATGCAGCGGTGGTGGAAGTGGCGCTCACTGGTGGACTACACTTCGCACGCAGAATGCAGACTGGGAGACTACATGGTTGTGTTCAATAGGCAGCAAACAGAAGAAAACTGAGTAAAATGGAGAATTACCTGGACTTGTCCAATGACAAATTCAAACGTTCTTATTATGTTGAATGCGCCCTAATGAACACGGCCCTCAATTACCCCTGACCTTTACATGGGCAATGACCCAACAGGTTCAATAGCACAGATGCTATATGGGGGGGGCGCACTGTTCCCCATGCGCCGAAGACGTGGATGTCGATTAAGGAAGCCCTCCGCACCACTCTGATTCAGAGGGGTTGGGTTAAATGCGGAATACACATTTCAGTTGAAGGCATTCAGTTGTACAACTGACTAGGTTTCCCCCTTTCCCTTGCAGCAACCTAAAATAGTACAGAGGGGAGCTTGTCAATCCCAATCAGAGTGACTGTTAGAATTTTACATTTGGTTTGGTACCACCACCAGCGTAGCTATGAAAATGTATTCAAACATCCCCTACAGGCACCCAAATAATGATTCTCAACATTTTACCAGCATGTACCCTCTCATTTTGAAATGCCATTCTCCCTGCATTTCAACTCAAATTGAATTAGGAACGAATCCTGTATTTATACACTGGCATTGCCAGTGCAGCGGTACTATCCTGTACCCCTGCACATTGACTCGGTACCGGTGTCCCCTGTATATACTGTAGCCTCGATATTGTTATGCAATTTTCTTGTGATACTGTAGCTTAATGTGGAGATGTGTCCATTTCAGACTGAGTTCAAGAAACACTCTCACGAGGAGTGAGCTTTTGAATGGTCACCCATGAGGAACACTGAGGGTAAACAATGTCCGTCAAAAGTGGTGTTAATAGGACATGAAGTAGGCTTACTGGGCATTGATTCTTAGTAGTCAAGTCTGGAGATGTACTACAGTAGCAATGACGCAATCATAATCAAGACAGTTGTTTTCATAAACATTATTTTTAATGTTTGTGTGAAATCCTATTTGAATAATATGCTAGTGGTAATGATGAACAGTTTTACATAATTGCACAATGAAGTTGTGAGGTTTGAAAATGGTTAATTAAAAGATCACCTTTAGCAAAAAGCAGCATTCGAAGTACTGCCTGTACATTATCAGTTTTACACTGCTGCCCATTACAAAACAAAAGATTTGTTCTTATCTGTAGTGTAGAAAAGGACGCATTGTTAAAAAAGTGCAGATTTCAGGCTTTTTAAGACCCACATCTGCTGGGAAGTGCTGACTACCAAAGCCAGGACTGGGAGGTGGGACTGGGAAACTATGCATAATTCAGTAGGAGCCATGAGGTCAGCCTATTAAAATGAGATAATGTGGCCAGATCCGGACTGCTGCTGGGACTGCAGTGACAAACGTAGAAGGATAGGGCTTTTTGCTAATATTCATTAGTGGGCTTTTGGTTTGTGTGTGTGTGTTTATGTGTATGTGAACGTGTGCTGCAATATGTCTCTTTCCCCCTTTTTAATATTCCTTGGCTGGCATAGCTAAAGTCTCCCTAAACCCCCCTTCCACCAAGGCCACAGCAGCCTGCAGGGTTACTGGTGCCAGCTATGAATCTGTCACTCCACAATCGGCTTTAATTTCACACCTCCTCTCTCTCCATCAGGCGTTAATCCGACCAGGGACAGTGGCGTGGTGCACGCAGTCTACTCTCCCAGCCTCCGAGGAAGAGGGAGGGTGCAACTTTCAGTACCCATATGATATGATAATGACATAGTGGTGGTAGAGTAGATACGTATATATAGTTTTCTCTCGAAAAATGCAAAATAAAATAGAATAGACATGCACATTTTTTGAACCAAATATTACCAATCTTGGAAGATTGAGACTATTTTAAAAAAGTAACCTACAGTCTGTTTCAAGGCTCCTCCCTCCGTAAATAGTGGGGAGTCTAGATACCGGACCGCAACCCTCACAGACAGTTGGAGGAGAAAGATAATGATTACACTTACAACAGATGAATTTAAAACCTCTTCCGAGTATCCGAGGTAAATTGTGGAAGCGAGGATATAAAGTAATGTATGTAGCCTGTCATAAAAGACTTGTCGTTTCTGCTTTTGTTTTTTCCGGGAAAATAATCCCGTGGTCTCGAGCCTGCTTGTTTACGCGCGGACATAAAGTCACGTATTAGAATTAATTTGGAATGGGGAACAACAAAGTTTGTAGAATGTTTTCCCAGTTGCTGGTTCTGATTATTCTTGCACTTTTACGGGGAGCAGATGGTCAGCATGGCCACCGTGGAATGTCTGTTCCTGAACATGGCTTTTGCCAACCTATTTCCATTCCTCTCTGTACAGATATTGCCTATAACGAGACTATCATGACAAATTTATTAGAGCACACCAACCAAGAGGACGCGGGGCTTGAAGTGCACCAGTTCTATCCGCTTGTGAAAGTTCAATGCTCTCCTGACCTGAAGTTTTTCCTCTGCTCCATGTATGCCCCCGTTTGTACGGTGCTGGAACAAGCACTGCCTCCTTGTCGCTCGCATGGAGCGGGAGAGTTGTGCGTCGGAGCGGGAGAGTTGTGCGTCGGAGCGGGAGAGTTGTGCGTCGGGCAAAACGTGTCTGATAGAAGCGCTCCTATTAATCCTACCTCGGATGTAACAGAATCACCTTATGGGCAGTTTAGGACTGTAAAGGGACAGTTTAGATGCCCAGTTGCATTGAGAGTACCCCCCTATTTGAACTACCGTTTTCTTGGGGAGGAGGATTGTGGTGCACCTTGTGAGCCCTCAAAACCACATGGAATGATGTACTTCAATGAGGACAAGTTGACATTCGCCAAAATATGGATTGGAATATGGTCTGTGTTATGCTGCAGGTCCACTCTGTTCACAGTTTTGACCTACTTGGTGGACATGCAGAGGTTCAGCTACCCAGAGCGACCCATCATTTTCCTATCAGGCTGCTACACCATAGTATCATTAGCCTACATCGCTGGCTTCTTGTTGGGGGACAAGGTGGTATGCAACAACCGCTTTGACAGTGACGTCAAAACAGTCATCCAAGGCACCAAAAAGGAGGGCTGCCCCATTTTGTTCATGATGCTCTACTTTTTCAGCATGGCCAGCTCCATCTGGTGGGTCATCCTAGCCTTGACGTGGTTCTTGTCAGCCGGGATGAAGTGGGGTCACGAGGCCATCGAAGCCAACTCGCAGTACTTCCACCTGGCGGCATCCGCCATCAAGACCGTCACCATCCTGGCGGTGGGGCAGGTGGACGGCGACGTTCTGAGTGGCGTGTGCTACGTGGGCATTAACAGCGTGTACGCGCTCAGAGGCTTCGTTCTGGCGCCGCTCTTAATCTACCTCTTCCTGGGCACCTCATTCCTTCTGGCCGGCTTCGTGTCGCTCTTCCGCATCCGGACTATCATGAAGCACGACGGCACCAAGACGGAGAAACTGGAGAAGCTCATGGTGCGCATCGGCATCTTCAGCGTCTACACGGTGCCTGCCACCGTCGTCATTGCGTGCTACTTCTATGAGCAGGCGTTCAGGGAACAGTGGGAAAAGAGTTGGGTGAGTCGGACGTGTAAGAACTACGCAGTGCCGTGCCCTGGGCACCACCACCCGCAGATGTCGCCAGACTTTACCGTCTTCATGATCAAGTACCTGATGATGTTGATTGTGGGTATCACCTCTGGCTTCTGGATTTGGTCGAGTAAGACGCTGAATTCGTGGAGGAGATTTTATACAAGACTGGCGAGCAATAAACAGGGTGAGACAACAGTGTAAGACCTAATACTGTTTGTTGTCCCCTGAACACACACACACAGATGCATGAACTGAAGAAAAAGCTACTGTGACACACTTTTTTTTTTTTTAAGTTCTAAATAAGCTTTTTTGGGGAGACTTTTTTACATATACATATTTGTATTTAAAATAGCCCACACATTTGATTCTAATCAATCACACTTTGATATAAAAAGAAGGATAGCTCTTATCTAGTTCAATGAGGAGAATTAGACTGTCTGAACTTTTTCATTAATTCTATTTGTGCTCCATTGAACTTTTTCATGTCATCCCTTTAGTGGTGTTTCATGTGAACTATGGGAAGATCTCAATTGCATACTCCTCGCATCCTCTCTCCTCATCCCTTCTCAAAAACGAATTGGATGAGAGCCAGTGTTCACTCCCCTGTGCAATTTTGATCTTCCCTGTATTTGAGAAACAGTCAACAAGGTTCTGTTGGACTTTTGCTGTATTTTATGGGTCATAATAACCTTTTTCACAATCATTCCATAGACCACTATTTCAAACCTGGTTACAGGCCACTTCATAGTTTATTCTCGTTTCTATTTATTTATTTGTTTTACCATATTTTTATGGAACGTCTGAGCATTCATTTTTCTTTCACCATGTGTATTTTGTGTTTTGGGGATATTTTACCATTAAAGTGAATGCAGACTTCTCCAAAGAAATATTGGATTAGGGGATGAGATCAATATCCCTATGTGTAAACAAAAGCCTGTCGCTATTGAACTATTTTGAATTTAGCACTCATTTAAAGGCCTTTTACTTACGGGGATAGATCCAAAATTATTACTTTCTGCACACAAGCTATATGACTGGAATTGACTTTGACAATAATGGAATCCTCAGTCCAGTGCCTTTGTTTTAAGAGCGTATGGGTGGAGCTATTGTGATTGAAGTCCAATAATCCAGCTTTCCAGCTGTCTACACAACTATCCATCCTCTTTCTAGTCACCTGGCATCCTTGAATGAAAAACATGCTCAACTTTAATGAGGAGTCCTTAGAAATCTGTCACACTGTAGTGTTTCCATACATGCATGTTGCGCATAATGTCATATTCGTTATTCTATAATTAAGGAATAAGGCACGGGGGGGAGTGGTATATGGCCAATATACCACAGCTAAAGGCTTTTCTTTCTGGATACAGGCCTTAGCCATGGTATGTTGGCCATATACCGCAAAACCCTGAGGTACCATATTGTTATTATAAACTGGTTACCAACTTACATAGAACAGTAAAACATATTTTTGGGTCATACCCGTGATATACGGTCTGATATACCACAGCTTTCAGCCAATCAGCATCCAGAAGCCAAACTTCCCGGTTAATAATACAAAACAAAGCTTGCATCCGATTTTTTAAAAGAGTCACAGCTCTATAATGGATGGTATTTTGAATCTCAATGAAAAATACTGACAAATTTTATAAATTCTTTGATAGAGATCAGTCATTGAGCTCTTGCTGCCCTAATGCACATAGAGGGTTGCGTTCATTAGGCACCAAACAGAAGAAAACAGACAAACAGGGAGGGAATATATGGACTTGTCCAATTATCCATTGCAAAATATTCTCTGTTGCATGGCCTAATGAACACGACCATGTTGTTCACTTGTTCTTGATGATTCTGCACATTGCTTCTCTCCATTTATAAATTTTTGTCAAAGGCATCAACGCTGATATTGATCTTTCTGTTTTAACGCTGTGGTATATTCTCTTACCCAGGTATTACATTTTCTTAATCAGAGCCATTTATTTTTTATAGCACTATGTTTGTATAGAGGTCAATGTTGTTTGTATGCCGACCAATGTTTATAAATTGCATATGACTTTCTAACACCCTTTTTTCTACCAATGTGTATATTAAACAGATAATCCTAGAATACCATCATTTAAATAAAAATCTACCCCCAATTTATTCACTATAATAGTGGTTTGGACTTAATCTTCCTTTGTGGTGAGAGTTACAAACATTTTTAGATTTCGAAGAGTTTCAGCTAAAATCTTGCCAATGTGGAAGTGTACAGTACAGTGCTTTCTCCTTTGCTGTAACACTCATCTATCAAATGTAAGCCAACAAAGGTAATTCAAAGCTATTAGACTATTTGAAACCGCTGACAGTCTAGTTGATTTACTATTGGGTCGGGTTCACTAGAAAATAGGCTGAAACAGGGAGGCACTACCAATACTTTTCATTTTCTGTTGCAAAACGTTAACTGTTCGCTGTTGTGTGCCCTGATGAACACAACCCTGGTGTTACTGAACAGAAAAGTATACATTGAAAGAAGGTAATAAAGTATAGGGCCTAGACCAGTGGTTCCCAAATTTGGGGTGAAATTGAAATGGTGTCCCCTGAGAAAATCTGGGATTTTTTTCAAACAAAATGTAAGAACTTTCTTCTCTTCAAATGGGTATAGAATACAAACGTTTAGTGTGTTGAAACAGCCTGCTGGACCTAGAATTGAGTGGATATGAAACACACAGTATTAACTAGGGTCTAGTGTCAAATTGGGGTTATGTGCAGAAAAACTTTAGGAACCCCTGGCCTATACTAAAGACCACTGTCATGCTTGTAAATACTGAGTGCAACAATGGCTATACCAAACATTAGGACCCCTTTTTCCATCAGAACAGCCTCAATTAGTCAGGGCATGGACTCTACAAGTTGTCAAAAGCATTCCACAGGGATGCTGGCCCATGTTGACTCTAATGCTTCCAAAAGTTGTGTCAAGCTGGCTGGATGTCCTTTGGGTGGTGGACCATTCTTGATACGCACGGGAAACTGTTGAGCGTGAAAAACTCTGCTGTGTTTGCAGTTCTTGACACAAACTGGTGCGCCTGGCACCTACTACCATACCCTGTTCAAAGGCACTTAAATATTTTGTTTTGCCCATTCACCCTCTGAATGGCACACATACACAATTCAGGTCTCAAGGCTTAAAAATCATGCTTTATCCTGTCTCCTCCCCTTCAGATTCTACACTGATTGAAGTGGATTTAAAGGTGCAATATGCAGAAATTGCTCCGCCATTTCCGGGTTGCAAAAATTCTAATAGTTTGTCTAATTTCAGTTTGCTTGTTTTCTCACAATCGTTGTACCATCTAAATCATTGTTGCCGATGAAAGGAAGTTAGGCTACCGAGCAAGCATTTTAGCCAGGTAGTTTAGGACAACAAAAACTAAAAGTGTGTACTCTATGACAGTCATAGACCGTTTAGGCAACATGAAAGAGGAGGATGGCATTGGCTATTCTCTACAAGTAGGGTGAGTGTTATTTTCTACTTGCAAGCGCACACAGACACAGAAATCAGTACCCATGGACAGCTACATCATATTTAGCTTACGTTGATTGGACTAAGTTGTTTTTGCTCTCTTTAGTCACTGTATTGGACTAAGCATAGGGGATTAGATGATGTTGAAATGGAGCTAGAATTGAGGAGGTAGCTCCTGTTTTCTTTGCGACTTGCGTAACTCTCTGTGGTTCTAAATCAATAGTTGTTTAGTAGTCCGAAAATGGCAGAAATGGCTTCACCATGCTGTAGGTCATGTAACTGTTTGTTACATACAATATGTTTTGCGGACTTCACCGGACAGATGTTGCTCTCCGGTTTTGTGATGAAACAAAGGTGTGGTTGAATTTATTCTGCCACTGTGTCTTCTTATTGTCTCGGCCTTATGCCTATATACCATGGTGGCAAAGGCATATGAACTAACCGGGTATAGAGCAAACATAGGTTGGAATATGGAATATGGAACTTGTTTCCTGACTTGGCTTACCCCGTGATTTTACACATGCACCGCTACTGCCCAAAGGATATCTGTTACAATTTGTTTTCACTTTGCATATTTAAATTTTGACGCCAGAGACTAAACTAAGAGAGGAAATACTTTGTAAAGCTTTTTTCAGACAAATAAATCAATACAGAGCCATGAGATGTGTTTTCAGGTTTTGTTTACTGCATGTTTTGAAACTGAAAGTTGAAGGCATTTTTGTTAACTTTTTGGTGGGTCCCATGTGTTCTGAACAAGAAGATATATCACAGGTTACATGTTTCATATAGATGTGGAGATAATTGGGCATGGATCACAGAAAGTTCCACATACATCTTCATACTTAGAAATGTTACAGGTTGCTTCATATAGGCCTACTACTACACACCAAGCCTCTGCCTATTAGCCATAACTGTTATTGTATCCATGACCCGGAGAGAACAAGGAACAGACAGTTCCTGATCAGATGTGACCTTTTTTTGACAGCACAGCAGAACATACATTTTACATAACATGATGTTAGTAGGCTAGGTTTGTTACAATCCTGTAGCTTATGGATTTTATTGTCACTGTCAGTGTGTGTGTGTGTGTGTGTACATTTCCATAGATGTTTCCCATTCATTTACTACTTGTGCTACTGATGAATTAGTGCAATGTATAAGGGGTGTTTGTGTTGCCATGGTTGGTCTATAACCCTGCCACTGTACATCTAACACTCTGGAACACCAATCAGCTCTCTCTCTCTCTCTATGTTTGTTGTTGTTTACCTGAAGGTGACATTCCAGATGACATCAATCATCCCAATTGATGTGACTTAGTATAATTACTTTTTATCAGAAGATAATAATGTGCATTTTTGCGAAACTAGTTATGTACTTTCCTCTGTCAGATTCACAGTTATTGGTTTTGATAGCATAGGGAAAATGAGATAAACAGCACTGCAAATGATAATGTTCAATAATTTATTGACCGTACATACTGAATGATTTCCTTTTTTCCTATTGTATCAATGCCAAGGAGCCATGGGAATCTTCAGCATCATACCTGAGGCATTCTCTCTCTCTCTATAACGTTGGATTGTGCTCCCTCTAGACTAGACAGCTACACACTGCTGTCTTGGACCAAACTTGCGATTTAGAATTCCCATGTCTCCATCGTCTGTCAACTCCAGCATTGTCTGTTAACATTTGAATTGACGAAATAACAAGGTATAATTACATTTTAGAGGGTAATAACGGGTTTGGCTGTACACAGGAATGCTATGTCATGAATCATTATGAGAAAGTATTTTTGAAAGGGAGAAAAATAATGTGTGTGCCTGTGCCTGGAATCTGCACAAAAACGGGATGTCACACACTCACAGGGCTTATGCTGTTTAAATAGTTCTGGGGGCAACTGTAACCCTTTCCTGCAGTCAAATGACCTAGTGGCCTCATGCGTGGAATGTTATTCATATCTTTCATAATTTCCTAATTAATAAACTTACCAACAAAAAAAACTGCAGAAAATCCGGTGTTTCTATGTCAAACGGTTTTGTTATATTTCAGTCTTCTGTGATGTATATAAAGTGTAATATTGGGATTCAAACTCAAAATTTCATATATTTCAACTCTATATCTGACATGGTATCAAATGTATTTATGAAGACCTTTTTACATCAGCAGATGTCACAAAGTGCTTATATAGAAACCCAGCATAAAACCCCAAACCGCAAGCAATGTAGATTTAGAAGCACATGTCAGGTGACCGTTAATTACAGAAGATTTACTGAAGATTCCGATAACTTTGGTAAATTATTGGTAGCTTTGCAACCCTAAATCAAGTATTCCTGCTCATATGGGCCTAATGCTCACTTGAGACCCATATGAGATGCGCTCAAGTAACCAACATACCGCACTGATATGACTGCATGATTTAGCCCACTGCTGTAAAAGGTTAAAGAAGTTGCAAAGGGAGGACATTTTTTGAAGTTTACCAGTAAACTACCAGATTTTTGCTAACTTTCTGTGTGGCCTTACCACATGTACAGTTGAAGTCAGAAGTTTACATACACTTAGGTTGGAGTCATTAAAACTCGTTTTTCAACCACTCCACAAATTTCTTGTTAACAAACCATAGTTTTGGCAAGTCAATTAGGACATCTACTTTGTGCATGACACAAGTAATTTTTCCAACAATCATTTACAGACAGATTATTTCACTTATAATTCACTGTATCACAATTCCAGTGGGTCAGAAGTTTGTGTTGTTACACGTGATCTGCCACTGCAAGGACGATCAGCTGTCTGTCCTGTCTCCCTGTAGCGCTGTCTTAGGCGTCTCACAGTACGGACATTGCAATTTATTACCCGGTCCACATCTGCAGTCCTCATGCCTCCTTGCAGCATGCCTAAGGCACGTTCACACAGATGAGCAGGGACCCTGGGCATCTTTCTTTTGGTATTTCTCAGAGTCAGTAGAAAGGCCTCTTTAGTGTCCTACGTTTTCATAACTGTGACCTTAATTGCCTACCGTCTGTAAGCTGTTAGTGTCTTAATGACCGTTCCATAGGTGCATGTTCATTAATTGTTTATGGTTCATTGAACAAGCATGGGAAACAGTGTTTAAAACCTTTACAATGAATATCTTTAAAGTTATTTGGATTTTTACGAAATATCTTTGAAAGAGGGTCCTGAAAAAAGGACGTTTCTTTTTTCTCTGAGTTTATATGTGTATGTATGTATGTGTGTGTATATGTGTGTGTGTATATATATATATACCTTAGCCAAATACATTTAAACTCAGTTTTTCACAATTTCTGACATTTATAGAGCACGAATTGAATTAATGCTCAAATAGTGCATTGTGTGACAGCACTGTTTTTCATTTACCCAGAGCACTGGATTTTTTTTATTGTATAAACAACACCTCAGTAGAATTCATCTTGTGTAAGCTACCACCTGCACTTGTTTAACACAATATATAATAATAATAATAAATGCCATTTAGCAGACACTTTTATCCGAAGCTAATGTATGAATAATAAGCTGAAAGCATCAAAATGCTTTGGGGCTGTTGTGGTTGGCAGATTGCAAGGTCCATTGTGTGCTTGTTTTTTTCTGAATGGCGTTTTCTTTGAATAACTCATCAGTCATTGGTGAGGACTGTTCATCATTGTGTTGGAAAACTGTGTGGTTTGGCTGACAACATGGTTGCACATTCAGGGACACCGAGTGACTGTAACATACTGCCCCCTACTGGGCACAGAAGACAAAACATCCTAGAGAGCTAAATGGAAGCAATCATACCCACAAAAAAGTTATATTACAGGTAAAAGGTTATTTGAATTGAAGTAGGTATTGGGAATATTCCTCCTGAACCAGTTGCAAGCCTAACCTGAGTTATGACACATTTCACAACACTAGGTTTGGAATGTCTTGGGGATTTTACTGTAAAAGCTTTGAAATTAGAAATGGGCACAGCTATTTGAATCAAATTAGAAGCCATGCCTGTACAGCAACAACTTGGAGCCTGTTGAACACATGCTTTTGCATACAATGTTCTAAGACTTACATGATGGTGGCGATTCTGCACATTGAATCAACAAATCATGACGGATAATGCTTTACACGTAACTTTTTCGTGTGCAGTATGTGCCTGTGTTCAGGAATGAATAGTCGTAGTGGACAACATGATATGACCCATAATAAAGCCATGTACATGTCAGATACAGAATAACAAATAGCTGCGTCACAAGGTAATTAAAAAAAGTCTAATAAGATTGACAATTTAAATCAATTGTTACGGTTAAAGTCTGACAGTATTTCAGTCATCTGCACTACTGAACCCGGACGTTATGGCCTTTTATAGGTGAACCTTTGAGCTGATGTGCAAGTGATATTGCAATAAACATTTGATCATCTCAAGTTGTTCTGAGAAGAAACGCCATTTCAAGGTGCAGACATGGCAGACTTTCTCCTTGAGAATTATCTTTGCTGCCATGTGTGTTCTGAGATTTATACAGACCCTGTGTCTCTTAGTTGCCTCCACAACTTTTGTTTCAGCTGTATTTCCAAGTTCTGGGATCAAACAAAAAATAGTAACTGTCCAATCTGTAAGAGGAAATCTTCCAAAGAGTGGATGCCTAACTTTGCCCTGAAGGACCTGGCAGACTCATACACAAAGAGGGAGAAAAGGGTGTACGTCATTGACTCAATGACCGATGAAATGATCGGGTCTACAGGCTGTGGGAAGGAAGAGAAGAGGGGGTCCAAAGATTTACGGATGGAAGAAAAAAGGGAGCCCATAGAATCAGGTGTGGAAAAAAAGAGGGGTTCCACAGGCTCAGGGAGGGAAGAAATAAGGGGATCCACAGATTCAAGAACTGAAGAAAAGCAAGTTTCTCCTGGGCTGGCTGGACAGGTGTTGTGCAGTAAACATGCAGAGAAGCATAAGTGGTTTTGTATGGACGAGGGGAAAGCTGTGTGTAACGTCTGTGAAAATCCAACTCAACACTCTGGACACAAGGTCATTGCTATAGAAAAGGCTGTAGTTGACCTCAAGGTAAATGTGTGCATCTGTTTCAAATTTCTACATGTTACTGGTATAATTTTGACATGGTTAGATTAAGTCACATCCCCTCTAACCTCACCTGGTGTAACCTGGTGTTGCTTGCCACTGCCACCTTAGCTGGCTTTAAAAAAATCAAATATAAGTTTATTGGTTGCCTACACAGATTTGCAGGTGTTATGTGCAGAAAAATGGTTATGTTACTAGCTCCAACAGTGCAGTAGAATGTCTAGCAAATACAATACACATACACAAATATTCAAAAAAGTCTAAATAACAGTCCAAAGTAGATATATTAGACTGAGCAGTGTCAGAATCCAGAATATACAAATGTAGTGTGTATAGAAAATATATAATTTGGAGAAGAAAATGGTATGTACAGTAGTAGGTATATTAGGATGAGATACAGTACATTAAGAAAGTATTCACACCTCTTTACTTTTTCCACATTTTGTTGTGTTACAGACTGAATTTAAAATGGATAACATTTAAATATTGTGTCACTGATCTACACACAATATCCCAAAATGTTGAAGTGGAATTTTGTTTTAAGACAACCCCTTTGTTATGGCAAGCCTAAATAAGTTCAGGAGGACAAGTGTGCTTAACAAATCGCATAATAAGTTGCATGAACTCATTCTGTGTTCAATAATAGTGGTTAAAAATATTTTAGAATGACTACCCCTACCTCTGTACCCCACACATACAATTATCTGTAAGGTCCCTCAATCGAGTAGTGAATTTCAAGCACATAGTCAACCACAAAGACCAGGGATTTTTTCAAAAATGTAGCCACACTAGCCTACTTGACCACTGCCTGAAACTGTAACTTAAAGCGGGTACAGCCTCAGTGTTCCCAGTAAACCCGTGCTGGAAGTTGCACAGAATTTCCATAACCTTAAATTTTGTGCTCAGCAGCCCTGAAATGTGTTCAGTGCCTACATTTGTTTTGAGGGACCATTGCAGCTAAGCACAGGAAAAATCCTTTTAGCTAACCCCTCACCTAACCCTTTAACCTATCTCCTAAACTTAACCCTAACCCCTAGTCATTCTAACATTAGCCACCTAGCTAGAATTCGTAACATGCCATACATTTTGCAAATTCATAATATATACGTTTTTCAAATTCTTAACATATAATACGGATTGTAATTCGTAACATATCATACGAAATGGGTGATGGACATCCACAAATTAATACATACCATACAAAACAGAACATATACTAAATGGAGTGTCCTGGATTTACCTACAGAATAATATGAAATACTCTTAGACCAGGTTGGGCTATATTAACAACCTGTACAATGTCACACAGGAAAAGCTGAAGCTGTACTTGAAGCCTATGCAGGACAATCTGAAGAAATGTACTGAGACTGAGAGAAAATACAAGCATATTGTTCAACACACAAAGGTAAGTGTATTGGCAATGGAAGCAACAAAATAAAATACAAATATAGAATTTTATCTGAATTAAATTGAACAGACTTTTTTACTTTATACTTTTTTAATTGGTTAATTTATTGTGTTTTCTATTAGTTGTTCTGAAATGTTCTAACTATTCTTCCATTTTTCTACCTTTCTAACAAAATCATGACATCATGAGCCCCAACCAGGTATTTTTGCTAATTAAGATGCTTCCTTGTCATAGACACAGTTGGTGGACACTGAGAGGCAGATAAAGGAGGCTTTTGAGAAGCTTCACCAGTTTCTGAGAGATGAAGAGAAGGCCAGACTAGGTGAGCTGAGGAAGGAAGAGCAGCAGAAGAGAGATACTATGACCACAGAAATGAAGATCATTCACGACCAAATCTCATCTCTTACAATGGGTATCACTACTTTGGAACAAGACTTAAAGAAGCAGGATTTGCGCTTTCTGAAGGTATGTACACAGTAATCCCAAAACTAGACTGCAAACATTGCATGTTGCATCTGTTAGTTAGGATAACGTACATGCAATGCTAGTGGTTTAGTTTGAGGGTACGGCTTAGATCATCTTACAGTATCACCACCACAATATGCGGTGCAATCAATGTGATTGTGGGTGACGTATACTCCCCAAGGAGCTATTGCCGATAAGAATAGAGAGACATTACTGCAGCTTTTGGGATAGAATCCATTATGATGATGGCTTTGATTCCTTGTCTAAGGTTTAATCGGTTGTTTTCTGCATAGGATATTCCAACGGTTTCTTGACTATATTCTAGCATAATGATTAACATTCAGCTTTTCTCTGTCTTATCATTGCTAGAGCTACAAAAACATCCAAATGAGGTACGTCCAATGTCTTTTCTTTCTCAATATCATACGGTATCTGCTTGTTACTAATATAGAGAAATTACTCCTCTTACACATAAACGATATGGCCTAAAAATCACATCTCAATATTTGAATGGATGGTGTTCATGAATTGCTGGAAGATCCTTGGTGTCAAGCTCAACCCAAGTACAATTGTACTGGAACACACCAATGTGCATCATCAATGATCAAGCAGAAATATGGAATCAAGCTGCCATATTGGATTAGCAATAAATCAAAGCATACTCTTAATTGATAAGTGCTACTCCTAACTTGACCAAAAACCTTAGAGACAGCAGGCAGTATTGTAAAAAAAAATATATAATATAACACCAAAACTTTCTGAAAGGGATTGTGTAGCTCAATGACTTGGTTTGAAGTATCTCAGATTGTTTGGGCATTAATTTAAAACATATCAGGTTAATTGATTTCCACAGTTTTTTTAATGCTAACATTAGCGGTTAGGAGGACTCATTCCTTGTCCATAGACTCCTTACAAGCTAAGGAGAAGACTCACCCATTATTATGATTTACAGTTGTATAGCCCAGCTGCAGTGCACACCACAAGATCCTAAAATATTATCGGGAGTGCTCATAGATGTGGCCAAACACCTGGGTAACCTCAAGTTCAGAGTCTGGGAGAAGATGCTGGTGATTGCTAACCACAGTGAGTAACAGTTAAAAGAGCATATGTTTGTGATTAATATGTATTGTAGATGATAGAGTAGGTTTAAAATAACATTTTATTTGTGTTACAACTTGTCTTTATAGTCAGTTTTCATGATGTAGCTATACCAAAGAAAAGGTATACACTGCATAGAACTAACAGAGTATCTCCTTATCTTCAAGCTCCTGTGATTATGGACCCCAACACTGCTCCCAGCTTTCTCACTTTGTCAGATGATCTGACTAGTGTGCGAAACTCAGGCACGCAGCAGATGCTGCCAGATAATCCAGAGCGATGCACGTTTAACGCAAAAATTTGGGGTTCTGAAGGGTTCACCTCAGGAAAGCACAGCTGGGAGGTGGAGGTGGGGAACCACCCCAGCTGGAATTTGGGTGTGGCTAAAGATTCAATCAACAGAAAAGATAGGACATTCGCAAATCCTAAATATGGAATCTGGGCTATAGGTTTAGAAAACAGTGAGTATACAGATCCAGAGGCTAGGCTTCTTGCTCTGAAGAGGAGACCCCAAAGGGTTATGGTGCAACTAGACTACAGTGGAGGGGAATTGTCCTTCTATGACCCCCGTGACATGTCAAAAATCTACACTCACAAAGACACATTTAATGAGAGACTCTTCCCATACTTCTCTACTGGAAAATGTAAAGATGCCAGTGAACCTGGATTCATCCAGATCTGCCCCTCAAAGGTGTCTCTAAAAGTGATGTTATCGTAAATTTAACAAGGAATGTTTCATAGATAAAAGTATCATAGAAAGCCTTTCTAGTGGGATATGGTATGTCATTCCTCGTAGAGACTGAATAGAAATGTTCATGAAAGGTAGTATTTCATATTTAGTAGAAATTCAACAAATACATCATTTAGAGTCAGTGAGGAATATATCATGAACATGTGGATATTCAAATATACAGAGTTGGTGTCATATTAGTATGCTAATTCAACTTTAATGACAATCTAATCTACTTTAATGACAATCAAAGGGCATGTTATGAAACCCTTATATCAATTATTAAAATGTAATATTTAAATTGCTGCGGGTAATGATTGACTCTTGTACCCAGCTCGGCTTTTAGCTGTAAAGCTTTTGACACGTAGCGGTAAAGTTATTGTAACCTTTTCTTGATCCAATTCTTCCTTGTGTTCTCAGAAAGGAGGATGTATACGTAAGGCAATCGTAACACATTTATGAAAGCAATCATAATAAAGCTTTGTGTTGAAATAATCTGACTTGAGTTATTGTAGTACCGGATTCTAACACCAGAGGAGGCCTGTCTACCATTGGAAAAAGTTTGTCCTATTCTCTGGCCTACTATCCGAGTGTTAGTCTGCTACTGGCTATCCGTAAATGTAAAAAAACAAGAAAATGGTGCTGTCTGGTTTGTTGATTAAGGAATTTTAAATGATTTATACTTTCACTTTTAATACTTGAGTATATTTTTGCAATTACATTTACTTTTGATACTTAAGTATATTTAAAACCAAATAATTGAAGACTTTTACTCAAGCAGTATTTTACTGGTTGACTTTCAATTTTACTTAAGTCATTATCTATTAATGTATCTTTACTTTTATTCAAGTATGACAATTGGGTACTTTTTCCATCTACCAACAAATTGAAACACTCCTCAAACACTTATTGGTTTTGCCGAAACGATCATCTCCCTCTTTCATGCTCTTGTGTTAGCAGAATGCCATCCATTGCTCAGTTCAATGAAAATTGCACTGTAGCCTTTCACTGTAGAATATGGATACAATTATATTGAATACCATTAATTGCAGGTAGACTCCGCAGGTTTTCAGATAAATGCACTCAATTCAAGATATAGACCTTTCAAAATACAGAAAGTGACATTTTAAATCCATAAGGTTAATTAAAGTATCAACTGTCATTTTATTACCGTTCATTGGCATATATTTGCATCAAACAGAGAACATACATAACTATTACTTATAGTAAACCTAATGCATCATATTTTGTGATGCAATTCAAACTACCTTGATTTTTCACATATTCATTCATTCAGGCAGATTCAGTGCATTCAGAAAGAATTCAGACCCGTTGACTTGTTCCACATTTTGTTACGTTACAGCCTTATTCTAAAATGGATTCAATAGTTTTTCCCCCCTCACTAATATACACACAATACCCCATAATGACAAAGCAACAACAGGTTTTTAGAAATTTTTGCAAAATGTATAGAAAAAAATATATATCACATTTACTAAGTATTCAGACCCTTTACTTTGTTAAAGCACCTTTGGCAGCAATTACAGCCTTGAGTCTTCTTGGGTATGATGGTACAAGCTTGGCACACCTGTATTTGGGGAGTTTCTCCCATTCATCTCCGCAGATCCTCTCAAGCTCTGTCAGGTTAGATGGGGAGCATCGCTGCACAGCTATTTTCAGGTCTCTCCAGAGATGTTCGATCAGGATAAAGTCCGGGCTCTGGCTGGGCCACTCAAGGACATTGAGCCTAGTCCCAAAGCCACTCCTGTATTGTCCTTCTGGAAGGTTCTCCCATCTCCGCAGAAGAACTCTGGAGCTCTTTCAGAGAGTGACCATTGGGTTCTTGGTAACCTACCCGACCAAGTCCCTTCTCCCCCAATTGCTCTAGAAAGAGTCTTGGTGGTTCCAAACTTCTTCCATTTAAGAATGATGGTGGTTACTGTGTTCTTGGGGACCTTCAATTCTGCAGAAATGTTTTGGTACCCTTCCCCAGATCTGTGCCTTGACACAATACTGTCTCGGAGCTCTACGGACAATTCCTTCGATCTCAAGGCTTGGTTTTTGCTCTAACATGCACTGTCAACTGTGGGACCTTATATAGACAGGTGCGTACCTTCCCAAATCATATGCAATCAATTGAATTTCCACAGGTGGACTCCAATCAAGTTGTAGAAACATCTCAAGGATGATCAATGGAAACAGGATGCCCCTGAGCTCAATTTAAAGTCTCATAGTAAAGGGTCTTAATCCTTACGTAAATCATTTGTAATACAACTAAAAACCTGTTTTGCATTGTAATTATGGGGTATTGTGTGTAGATCGATGAGGATTTGTATTTATTTAATCAATTTCAGAATAAGGCTGTAACGTAACAAAATGTGGAAAAAGTCTAGGAGTCTGAACACTTTCCGAATGCACTGTAAGCTAGGAAGAAAGGGTTTGGCTGATTTCTCATCGGACAACTCATCTGGCAAAAGAGAAGTTTGAGAATCTGTCAGTGAAAACAGTGTATTGATGCCTCTTGGCAGTTTACAGTTCCGTAAAACCATTGGTAAGTTCAATAAGGTGCCTCAGAATCAATCATGAGAAATACATTGACACAGTACTACAACACAGTTTGTTAGCTTACGTAAAAATCTAAATCATAGTTCAAATATGATGACACTACTTTACATACTCTTTTTGGTTTAAATTAAAATAAATGTTTCCTGATACTGACATGATTCTCTTTATCATTGACTTGTTTTTACCTACCGTATACTTTGCTTATTACAGCTATGCACAATCAAATCCTATAGTTTAGGAGGACAATGATATGTAGAGGCCATGCTTCAGGCAGCAATGACAAAAATCTAGTGCCAAAAAATGTCTGATTCATTCCAATAACACAAACATTGATACAACTCATTCCTCTGACGAGAGAGCCAGTCTTTCCAACTTGGCGTCGAACCGTTTTCGGCTAGAGTCCAGAATGTTGATGCCGTTCTTTTCAAAGTCATACCGGAGTTTAAGCAGCTCCTCCAGTCGCCCTGTGATGTTCTGCGTGCTGTACTCCAGGACTTTAGGTTTCTCCAGTATCTGCTTCATAGTGATCCCTCCCTTTAATAGACAGTCCAGTTTTGAACTCAGCGTATCCGACCCGATGAACAGCACAGTGGGGTAGCAGACGATCAGTTTCTTGACGTCGACTTTCCGACAGCCGAGAGACGCCAGCTTCTCATGAAGCATCTTGAGGTTTCTCTTCAGGTACTCGTTAGAGAGGTCCAGGATTTCTGCCCCAGCACCCTGCAGCAGAGCCAGCAGCTCCGGATCACTCATCTTGAAAGTCGCCTTGAGGAAGTCAATGTTTGCCTTCACCCTCTTGGTGCTGCGGATGAGGATATAGAGGTTTCGGGAAATCACTACCTTGGCGAACTGCCCAGGGTCCTCTCCACCCAACTCGGCGCACACGTCTTCCAGGAACTCCACCATCTGACGGTTGAGCTCGACACTGTTGGAGAAGGTCCGTGGCGCCGTGGTCAGCAGGCGGTGGAGGTCCTTGGCATTGAGGCCCAGCGAGCCCAGGAACACGATGTTCTTCTCCAGGTTGTCGTTGTCGCTCGAACGGAAGAAGGACTCGGGCGAGCGGTCCAGAATGCTGACGATTTCGCTGTCGCTCTTGAAGACACTCCGCCACATCGCCCAGCGTTGCTCCAAGTGCTCGCCCGAGCGAGTGATGGCTCGTGGGTACCGGGAGATGATGCCGGCCACCACTTTGCGGCTGGCGCCTTTGCCATGGAGAAAGTGAGCCAGACCTTGCTCATTGGTGATGACCTTGCGAAGCACTCCCGGTTGGCGCTGGCGCACCATCTTCACGTCCACCCCCATGAAGGTCAAGCTCTCCAGCAAGGACTCATTCTCAGGCCCCACTGAAGGCTTTGAGTCGCTGACAGTTGCAGTGACGGTGCAAAGCCCCCTGGGAACTCCGACAGATGTCAGCTGGGCGGGAGATGAGACAAAGCGGCTAAAAGCTGGTACAAGGGTTCTGTGAAGGCCTAGCAGACCCTGGACTCCTGGCATTAATGTCATTTTCAACACGGTTGAAACATGACATCAGACCTAGAGGAAAAAAATACAAGATAATATTATCAATAAAGTCTACCTCCAGTGAAATTATAGTAGACATTTAAAGTCTACTGAACTCATTAATGATACTGATCAAAGTCAAGCTACTTTGTGCATTCTCTAAGCAGGACGAGATATTATAAAAAGGTTTCTCCAAACAGCTGTGCAGAGAATAGTCATTTTATAGGCCCTCGGTTTGTGCACCATTCAGCAGCACTGCAGTAGCTTCTAGCTATAATTAATACCAGTCCCACATATACAAGCTAACAAGCTATTAGTGTTAACAATCTATTGTAAGTGTTTCATGGAGATAAGTAGCTAGTTATAACAGCCTAGCTAGCTAAATGTAAACAAGCATTTCGCCTGCATGCTAGCTGACGTTGCTGGGAATTAGCTTGCAAAAAACGGAGCTAAATACAATTATATTTCAACTTACTCTGTCGATTGTCTGTAAGCTTGATCCATATGCATTGGGGGGGACAAACATCTAATGGAACTTCATTACCAAACGTAGGCAGAGAGGAGGTAAATCTACAACAGACCCACGTTTGGAACGTTTGTTCAATTTATGTTCTATTAGATTATTTTTCTCAATTTCCCCCTGAATAAGGACCAACCCTAAGGACAATCGGCAAAGTTTAAATTGAATGTTCCTTAACTCCTGGCAGACTATCCGTTTTTTTGTAAGCTAATTCCAACGATAGTAGTGTGTAAATACTAGCGCTGTTAAAAGCAGTTACTTACTTTAGTCATTAGCTACTGTAAATTATGCACTACCGATCCTTAAGAAATTATGCAATACCAACCAGACATATTTGGTATACTCTCCGATTGACAGTGCACGCTTTGTGCCACATTGAAAATACTTTTTAAATACATTAATTTGCTTGTGTACTATTACAGTAACTAACGTTAGCTAGCTACCTAAACAAATCATTATTGAAAGTTAGCTATTCGTCTTAATAACAGCTCACCCTTCTTTTGTTTGGTTTCTCCTCTACCACACACATGCCGTTTCCCAATGACCAACAAACGAGGAACAAGCAGGTAGTTTGTTAACATTCATTTCCCGTAAAGCCTTTAGCGCACTCTTGCTGTGGGGGTGGACGTGCAGTTTGTAATGCCATGTAATATATAGCAATACGCTAGAGGGTGCCAGAAGTCCTTGGATGGCGCCATTCAATTTCTGAGGTGTATAGGAATAAACATAATATTTGTTATTCCTGCCTCCTGTAATTCTGCATGTGCTGTCATATTTATATAATTGGCTTTCTTTACCATATGACAGAGTTATATAGGCATAACGTTATGCTACTGTATGTTTACAGGCCCAGTGTAGTCCAAATTGTGATTCGCCACTGAAAGAGCTTTGGCTGGGTTAGGCCGTCATTGTAAATAAGAATTTGTTCTTAACTGACTTACCTAGTTAAATAAGGTTAAATAAAGGTTAAAATAAAAAAATATAAAAAACTGAACAAAAATATAAACAACATGTAGTGTTGGTCCCATGTTTCATGAGCTGAAATAAAAATCCCAGAAATGTTCCATATGCACAAAAAGCTTATTTCTCTCAAAGTGTGTGCACAAATTTGTTTACATCCCTGTTAGTGAGAATTTATAATTTGCCAAGAGAATCCATCTACCTGACACGTGTGGCATATCAAAAAGCTGATTAAACAGCATGATCATTACATTACACAGTTGCACCTTGTGCTGGGGACAATAAAAGGCCACTTTAAATTGTGCAGTTTTGTCACACGACACAATGCCACAAATGTCAAAATTTTTGAGGGTGTGTGCAATTGGCATGCTGACTGCAGGAATGTTCACCGGAGCTGCTGCCAGAGAATTTAATGCTAATTTATCTTCCGTAAACTGCCTCCAATGTCATTTTACAGAATTTGGCAGTACGCCCAACCGGCTTCACAACCGCAGACCACGTGTAACCACACCAGCCCAGGACCTCCACATTCGACTTCTTCATCTGCGGAGTTGTCTGAGTGGGGTGGAGGTGTTGCTGATGAGTATTTCTGTCTGTAATAAAGCCCTTTTGTGGGGAAAAACTAATTCTGATTGGCTGGGCCTGGCTCCCCAGTGGGTGGTCCTGGCTGTCAAGTGGGTGGGCCTATGCCCTCCCAGGCCCACCCATGGCTGCACGACATAACCTGAAAGCCCGCTCAGCAAGGAAGAAGCCACTGCTCCAAAACCGCCATAAAAAAAAGCCAGACTACGGTTTGCAACTGCACATGGGGACAAAGATTGTACTTTTTGGAGAAATGTCCTCTGGTCTGATGAAACAAAAATAGAACTGTTTGGCTATAATGACCATCGTTATGTTTGGAGGAAAAAGGGGGAGCCTTGCAAGCCGAAGAACACCATCCCAACCGTGAAGCACGGGGGTGGCAGCATCATGTTGTGGGGGTGCTTTGCTGCAGGAGGGTCTGGTGCACTTCACAAAATAGATGGCATCATGAGGAAAGGAAATTATGTGGTTATATTGAAGCAACATCTCAAGACATCAGTCAGGAAGTTAAAGCTTGGTCGCAAATGGGTCTTCCAAATGGACAATGACCCCAAGCATACTTCCAAAGTTGTGGCAAAATGGCTTAAGGACAACAAAGTCAAGGTATTGGAGTGGCCATCACAAAGCCCTGACCTCAATCCCATCGAAAATTTGTGGACAGAACTGAAAAAGCGTGTGCGAGCAAGGAGGCCAACAAACCTGACTCAGGTACACCAGCTCTGTCAGGAGGAATGGGCCAAAATTCCACCAACTTATTGTGGGAAGCTTGTAGAAGGCTATCCGAAACATTTGACCCAAGTTAAACAATTTAAAGGCAATGCTACCAAATACTAATTGAGTGTATGAATGTAAACTAAGGGACCCACTTGGAATGTGATGAAAGAAATAAAAGCTAAAATAAATCATTCTCTCTACTATTATTCTGACATTTCACATTCTTAAAATAAAGTGGTGATCCTAACTGACCTAAGACAGGGAATTTTTACTAGGATTAAATGTCAGGAATTGTGAAAAACTGAGTTTAAATGTATTTGGCTAAGGTGTATGTAAACTTCCGACTTAAACTGTATACAGATAAATAAATACAGAAAAAAGAAACAGAAGGCATTTTAACCCAGTCCGGTACAAAGAGAAGATTCATATGGGAAACAAGCCTATATACCGAGTTCCCAATTCCATGTCAGAATGATTCAAGAGTGTTTTACTGTTGATCATGGTTCTCATGGGGTACAATGTAGGGTTGAATGACGGGAACCCGGTTTCTGAGATTTACCAGGATTTATCATCCAAAACCACTCTCTTTCCCCGGGATAAATTACTGCGAGCAACCGATATATTATAATAAGTTATTTATATGAACGGCATGGTGTGAAATGGAACTGTTAAATGATATGCAATGTCTAAATCTGGCTAATCTACGGCCTCTACACGATGGATCAACGCTCGGGTTAGGGACAGACCCATCTCAGTATGGAGCTTAGTTCACAAAGCATCTAGACCTGTCATCTCATCATGGTAACTTTTTTTCTTATGACCGGTAGGCATACATTTGCTGCAGCGTGTTCTGTGCTACAGTAATATAAATACCAAATGCGCCTCTAATTTACCCATATCCATCTGGCTTCACCTTGTTTTTATTGCAGCAGCAGAGTATTAAAACAGCCTATCAATGTTGTTGCTTTAAATCAGTGCACTGGCGAGCACTCTCTCGCAGTCTTTCTCTCTCTCCATCAACTCCATTCAAATTGCATTCAAAATTGATAATCCTGTTCTAGATTGATATATAGCCCTATATATAGATGTCCTAGCCAGTGGCAATTTTAGCATGTAAATATTTTTTTTTGTTTATGCTTGCCAGCAAAGCCACTCCACAACATAACACAACACAATACTAAACAATACATTACTAGCACTATTACGGTGACAAGCGATGCCCACCAACAGCACCGTGGAGTGAATCCTTACCACTGCTACACCTGGCTATCAGCAGAGCCTTGTCTGGCAGCGAAACAGTTCATTTGCTTTCTACCTTTAAAGAAAACATAGCTGATATGGCTGACTTGCTACTGACAATTGAGATGTACAAACTATGGCATAAGGGGATGGTGAGCGGATAAGAGGCAATCTGTAATTTTGTTTAAGACATTAAAGAGCGAGCTAGGATGGACGTAGTCAATATAACTATTTGTTTTATTTTTGAAATGTACAGCGACAGAATTCAGAACATGGGCCGTTCTTACAGTATTCTCCCTGGACACCAAGTCAGAACCGTAGGATAAATAAAGGGGGAATATAAGCAGACAATGAAAGCTCTTATAATATTAAATTATAAAATTTCTCTAAAACAGGCTATAGGCTACATGTGCACCACAAAGTTAGAATGAGGGGGAAAAGGACCAAATGATTAGGGTGAGGTACATGGGCTACTAACAGCTTACTACACAACATAGACTTAGTATTACTTTCTTAGCAACAGTATACATATCTCCCTGGCATATTACATAATTTATGCAGCAGTATACAATGCATTTTAGGACTCACCTTGTTGTGCTGTGCTCATTTGAACAGGAAGGTGGCGCGGCGGTCCTTCTTTTGGGCAAATTTTGTCATCAAACTTTGTCATCAAAGTCTGGCATTCTCTGGATTTATGGTGCTTTCAAAACTACTGGGAACTCGGGGAAAAAAACCAAGGTTGAATCATGACGTAAGTGATCTTCAGGTTGGAGCTCTAGAAAGAGGCCTGAGATCCCGACTTTCTTTTCCGAGTTGGATGACCGTTCAAAACGTTTATTTCCGAGTTCCCAGTTGTCTTGAACTCACTGAAGTCTGAGATTTCCCAGTTCCAAGTTTCCAGTTGTTTTGAACGCGGCAGTAGTCATGCTGAATTGACAGCATGGCGAATGTATTCAACCTTTTCTGGCCCATTGTGTTGCATGTGATTGTTTATCCTTTTAAGCTTGGAAAATAGACCTTTAAACTCAGACTTGGACCATACACCCACTCCACTGAATAGCAGGCTAGTGATTGCTTTGCAGTTAGCCACTGAATCCTTCCAAACCACTCATTGTTGAATTTGCAACTTCCAACTTGTTGTGTAACATTTATGTCCAATCGCCGATGAGCAGCAATACGTTTTATCTATAATTTCCCTTCATTATTTCTCTTCATATGACAAGGATTGAAAAGGATTTGCCAGTAGATTGTCGACTTCATTCATGAAGGTGACTGTGTCTAGCTTGCTAGCTAAGATTTTGAAAGTATGATGTTGACATGATCAGTCCAATCAAAGCTACTGTAGATATAACGTGATTTGACGTAATTTTATCTGTGGTCAATGACTTTGAGCCTTCTTGGAAGGGCTCTTTTAATGTAGCTCTATGGCAGCACCCAAGGCTTGAGTTTTCGAGCTCTCCCCATAGATTTTGCGGTGACGTAGTGTCCCCATGAGTGACAGAACACTCAGGCAGTCACGGTGCAACTAGAGAACACTACTAACACCTACACTCCATATTTTCAGCTTGCTACCCCACCACCACAGAAAGCACTGAGCTAGGCTGAAACACCTGCATTTTGGAGCTGCTTTACTCAAGAAAGCAACCCCTGTTTGTATGCGGCTTTATTAACTCAAATTGTTATTTTTATTACATTGTTTGCAAAATGATATGTGACACGTATTAATGCCAAAATAACATGCAAAACAGGCAACAACAACAACAAAAATATGCATTTTTAATTTGTGTTATTTTTTTGCTAAATAGTTTCTGCCTCACATGCCCTGAATGATGGGTCGCCACTGGTTCTAGTCTACCTCTTTCAGGTAATAAAGTCAATGCAGTATTAGCCTTATATTTAGCTAATCTATGATGGGTTATGCATAATAAGCTTCTAACCTATAGCCTATGTCTCTTACGCAGTAAGCAAACACCTGTGATCGTCTGGCCTCTCTTTTTAAATAAACACTCCTTAGCTCTTTGTGTCCCATGCAGGAAAAGCTTGATTAGAATAGCTTCCTGTACATGATATTTTTCTTGCCTTTCTTATACCAATAGACTATTCGAACAGGTATGCAAGCTCTTTTTTGCTGAATGTTAAATATAGCAGCCATTAAAACAGGTAGTTTGAAAGAAGAGCTAACGCGCGATGGCGCTAGGCTATAGCAGTTATTTATTCAGACCCACAACCATTCAATCTTCGTGAAGAGAAGTGAAAGCCTTTTGCATCTAATTCTAGTCCTATATCATTCAAAGATGTCATTAGAAGGATTAAGATAAGGACAACGAAACTTATTCAATTTATCTTTTGAAAGTGAAGAAGGAATGAAGCAACAATAGAGAGAAAGAGGATGTAAGCTAATAACATTAGGGGAAATATTATGAAAGGTAGCCTATATATGCGTTAGCCTACAAATTATACAAATAGACCTTATTATATTGCAAAATTAAAATAAAATTTGCTAGCCTATACTTGTAACTTTGTAGGCCGCATGTGCTGTACAAGAATTGCATGTTCTCTTCTGCTTTATCATGGTTTGAATGATGTGTGTAATTCCAGCCCATATAATACATTATACGGGTGGGTCTAATCCTGAATGCTGATTGGTTAAAACTGCATTCCAAATGGTGTCTATTTAAGCATTAAGGCACGGGGGGGGGGGGGGGGGGGGGGGTGTAGTATATGGCCACTATTCAATGGCTAAGGAATGTTCTTAGCACGACGCAATGCGAAGTGCCTGGATACAGCCCTTAGTCATGGTATATTGGCCATATACCACAAACCCTGAGGTGCCTTGTTGCTATTATAAACTGGTTACCAACGTAATTAGAGCAGGAAAAATAAATGTTTTGTCATACCACGGCTGTCAGCCAATCAGTATTCAAGGCTCAACACACCCAGTTTATAATTCTCAAGTTACCACCGGCTAAATCAATGATGTTAAAATGCCTATTTACTCTGTTCCATCTGACTTTGCAATCAACTGTCTCATCAGCCCAGCCAGGCAATTTATGAACTTGATCTCCACTATAAAAAGCATCTAGACATTATCTCATATTTCTTTTAGACTAACATTTAGTTTTCAACAGGACAGATTTATATAAACCTTGCTGTCTGTCTCTCCGACATTGCAACATTGTTTCGCTATTCAAATTCAATCTCCAGCTGTCCAATAGTAATGAATGTGTTGGGAGTCGGGACAAGACAGAAAGGCAGGCAGTGTTTCTCAGCCAGTTGAAGTCATGAATCAGCTGGCATCATTTTTATGGATATATACAAAGAAATGTACATTGAAAAAAGGTGCAGCTGATTCAAACGAGTGCAGGTAGTTTGCAGTCTTTCCAGCTTCAGTTTGAAGTGATTGTGTTAGCTGTGTTGTTGGCTAGCTTCTCTGATCAACAGTGTCCTGACCAGTGAGCACATTTTCTATGCCAGGCGAAATCGCGCCTCATTGTTATGGATGTGTCCAAATAAATGTCACAATGAAAACAGCTTCAACAAATGCAAATGCAGCTACTTTGCTGTTATTCTGGTGCACTTTTTGACGTGACTGGAAGTTAGCCGTAGTTGGCTAACTAGCAAGCAAGGGATAAGAACATTATAGATACAGTACAAAAAGACTGAAGACTGGGTCGGGTTTCTGGCAACCAAACCGATAAAAAGGGACTACAAGCAGGCCTGGGTAGCGACCCTATATTTGTGGCTGGACTATATCTTGTGGAAGGATTAAATAGTATGAATAAATTAATCAAAATAATGTTTTTAATTAAAATATGTAAACCATTATTTGAATATGTTGGTAATCTGTTGTATAAAAGTGATAATGCCCTTGAAATCGGTGTTTGGAGGATATATTGGCATGTTTTGCCAGCCCTCGACTTGGTCTCAGGCCTAACAACACCCATGCAAATATATCCTCCAAACACTGACTTCTTGGTCATTATCACTTAAGTATAATACAATACAGTACAGTAATACAGTTCACACTCAAAAAGATTAGCCTACTGGAGCTAGTTTCATTTATTTACCCAAGAGATGATATAGCTAGCTACTTCTATGGGCTTTTATGTTTTTCTTTCGTGCATAATGTGCAGTAGCCTATATCATACAGTAGTCTATATGTATTGAATAACGGCAAAATCTTTTGGGCATTTTTGGGCTTCATTAAATATCATTAATGTAGGGCTTATAAAATGTATTTAATATATGGCTCATTAGGATCAGGTTTGAATTTTAATGCTGATCAAAGCTCTGATCAAATCCAGACATTTATTTGCTTTATAATGCTTTTGAATGACACTTCCTGTTTAGCGGGAAATACCTGGTTACCCGGGACAAAAGTCATTTATTCTCGGGATGGAACATTTGTAAAATACCGGGAAAATATTCAACCCTAGTACAATGACTGAAATGCACTTGGGATGGTCACCTAATCACATAATTATTTTTAGAAGAATATCTCTGGTAAATTGCAGCAACTTCTTGTGTATTGAAGGCCATCATGACCATGGACTCCTCCAATCAGCCCATCTCAACGCTGGAGAAGGAGAACTATCAAGGTGTTGTTTGGCATTGGACAATGAGACACAAAAGGGCCTTTTATACTTTATTCATGCCATCCATCTAAGTTTCAAGTTGTTATTGTCAGGTGCACAAGTACAGTGAAATAGCTTTCATTTTTAATGCCCCAACAGCCAGCTGACTCTGTGCACCTCTGTCAGCTGTCCTCTTCAGTTCCAATCCTTGCAGCTCAAGAGCGCGACTGCGGGAAGAAGTATCATCCTCCATCTCTTCCTTGATGAGCCCCTGCGCTCATACATATTTTAATATGGCACATAGAGCTATCTTTATTATTCAAATGGTTTTTCTTCCACCGCTCGGATGTTAAAGGAAAGATAATGCTTTGTCAAGGCGCCGGTCTCCCTGCTAATTTAAGTAATGTCTGGCTTGAGAGAGGCTCAATATTACTGTTCTGTACACATAATCAGCAGTGCAGTATGTTTTTCATTATGATCGCTCTCGCTTCCTTATTCTCCCACTCGATCCACAGCTCATAAAGAGGGTCTCATCTGTGTCTAGTTACTGATGTGATGAACAGTTATTGTGCTGGCTTACACTTTTCTTTAGTTTGCTTGTTGTTGTTATGTTCATCCCAGGGCACATACACTTAAAATCAGTAACTTTCTCCATACCTTATGGTTATGCCTAAGTCTACTGCTGAAATGTGACTGCTTTATTTGTATGCACACACTTAAAAAGCCAGCTTATTCATATTTTATCCGACACTCTTATCTAGAGCGATTTACAGGAGCAATTAGGGTTAAGTGCCTTGCTCAAGCCTACATCAACTAATTGGCTCAGGGATTTGAACCAGAGACCTTTTGGTTACTAGCCAAACACTCTTTACAACTAGGCTGTCTGCCACCCCAGTGAAAATGGGTGGAATTCAGTTTATAGAGAGCATAAAGAGTTTCTTTCTTTTTACTTGACGTAGGCCAACTGTATTGGTGATCCAGAAAGATACCTAACCAATACATTTGTTTATTATTGTAACCTATGGTTATTTATTCAAGCCTTGAATGCTTGTTTTGTTATAGTGCAAATCATGGTCTTGTAGCATTTTTCCCTCAAATGTATTTGTTAAGGGATTCTGTTGAGACCTCATAGGGCAGCAGCGGTATCTGATATGACTGTGAATATCCCATAATCCTAAAACCCACAGGAAGCTACTGGGGGGAGAACGACTCATGATAAAGTTTGGAACGGCATGAATGGATTCACTAATTCCGCTCCAGCCATTACCACGAGCCTGTCCTCCCCAATTAAGGTTCCGCCAACCTCCTATGCTATAGTTGCCCCTGGATTGGTCTCTCTGATAATGGCTTTTAGCAGGATTGTGATCCTCAAGACTAAATCAATAGGGAAATAGATATTGACCAACAGTAATGTCCCAAAGCCTATTTTCAGGCTCGTCTCAGCCCTAATTGTTTCTTTCAAGACGAACTGGAAACAAACAACCTCTACCAAAACAACCCAACTCCTATAGTTTAACAGTCGAAATGTCTTTGTGGACTCTATGAAAACTGTCACTGTGTTGACATAATCTAGATCAGTTTCCTGATCCATTTGTTGATGCCCTGCAATCGTGGTGGTGCTTGGGTTACTGTGCCACTGACATAGCCTAAAACGTTCAGATGGGCAGCAGGTCTTGCTGAAGGTGCTGCACAAACAACAAAAGTTCACAGGTGGGATCTGAACTAAGGATGTCGAAGAGAAGATGGGTGGAATTCAAGATCTGCCAGACCATAAGCTACACAGCTCCCATCAGTCGAAGACACAGACCCCCTTCTCCTGCTGCTGCCGGTGTGTAGGTGTCACTGTCTGTGTAGAAGCTTCAAAGGTTTGATGTTTCTTTTCTGTGAGCTTTCTTGACCTAAATCACATTTACAATGCTGATTATCAGGGTCTGCATGGTTTTCCAGCGCAATGGAGAATCCAGAGAATGTTCCTAAATGCTATAAGTGGTATAATTTGTGATGAGGTTGGGGTGACTGTAAATGTCAGATGGACATATTCTATGATTATGTGCAAATTGTGCTCTCGTTTTATATTAGTTTTAATACCAAAATTGCAGAAATAATCATATGGAGAGACCACTATAAATTCGTCATGATATTATTATTAGAGTACGAAAACTTTATTTTTTTAAACTCTAAACTCAGTTTGAACAATATTGTGAATGTTTTAGATCTGTTCTTAACGGGGCAGCGTGAAATGAATCACGATTAGCAATTGTGCAACACTGAGACCTTGTTTGCACCTCGACAGAAATTATTTTTATTTACTCACGCATATGATTTCAATCAATGTATATTTAATTTGTGTACAGTATGTTTCCCTCTGTAATTTGTTTTAATCAAATGACACGTTTTGACATTTCCTGCAGTACGTTCCTAAAGGGGCGTCGCAGCAGAAAACATCCACCTACGTGACGTCAACGCAATCGTGTTTACGTGGATAACATGGCGGCGGAGATGTGGTTGTAGCAAGGATCTTCTCCTAATGCAAGCCTGTCGCAGTGATATGAAACCATTACTAAACAAAGTGAATGTCAACAAACAGAAACTTTCCCCACAGTCTCTGGGCTAATTGGCTAACTCTTCGCATGAAGCCCTTTTCCTCTTCTCTCAGCCACAGTGACAACGGTAATGGAAGACGAAGAGAGGCAAAAGAAGCTCGAGGCCGGCAAGGCAAAGGTATGATAGCCTAGTTACTAGCTATCTAGCCGAGGTCAATTATTTATCTGCGTTTCTGTTAGTCTGGCTTGGGAACCACATTCATTGCTGCACGTGCTCAGTTATACATGGGCTTATATCGTTTTATTTAGTAATTCGTTGTTTCGGGAGTCCCTTCCGTGTTCCCGTCCCTGTCAGCTGTCACTACTAGAAAACATGCGCCCCCATGGCATGGATGACAGCCCGGGGGGTTAGGTGTCTGTGTTAGCCAGCTAGCAAGACTTCCTTTGTCATGTGAAGTTCCATTGGTATCTCATAGAAACGTGCTGTTTCCTCCTAAAATGTAATTACCAGTTTTGAAGAGAAGTATTAATTTGAACTTCGATAGTTAGCGAACTAATTCATCCTTTCCTGTCAACGTCATGCTTTATTAACACCACGTGATTAAAATATTGAGATTCTTGTGTGACAGGTTCAGGACATGCCCCTAGTTAGCTTGAGCAAACTCACATGTTCCATACGTGACTGATTCTTTGTTTCCTTTTTTGAATGTATGCTATCGTTACAATGTAACAACCAGTGCTATAAATGAGGTCATAACAACCCTGCTGAATGATGTAAAAAAAGAAAAGGTGCCAACTGCTTATCTCATGCAGAAGGGAGGTCACACAAGCTCCGCTCTCCATGAAATCAATCAATCAATCAAGCTTTGCAATGCAACATATGCTCACCTCACATAATATTTCAATGTGTGTATTATTTTAATCAGAATTTTCAATAGAATTTCGAAATATCCAGTGAACAGGCACAGTAGCCTACTTTATGATGATACGATAACCCACCCTCATAGTCAACTGAGAAGGATGACAATAGTTTAAAAATAGAATAGTCACTTCCCTGCTAGAGTCCCAAAAATATATAAGGGTGCTTGGAGGCAGATGGAAGGAAAGTACACTGGACTGGCCTCAGGTTAGCCTCTACAAATCCGAGAGCGCAGGTTAGCCTCTACAAATCCGAGACTGGAAGACTCCTCCCTCGTCTCTTACATGTAGGCTCACTTTTTGTAAACAGTCATGTCACAAGTCAGACTGTTGAATAAACTTAATTTGAACGTACTTCACCTGTTTTCTGCTGATTTTTGTCCATATGTTGGAGGTAGTCTGAGACAATATCCACAGAGTAGTGTTATTAACACGACTTTCTGTACGCTGGTCTGTATGTCGGTTTGTATTTTCAATGCTGACGTAATTCGCACGCGATTTGCATATGTCACCAATGGCAGAGTTTAACTGAAGCACAGACCAAAATTTGTCCGGTAACAGTCGAATGTTTAGACAAACTGAAAGTCCTTTCAGAATTTGAGGTTACCGACCTTTGCAGTGTCATTCCCTTACCTTAGTCCCTTAATGAGCTTATGCCCTAATGCACAATACCTTGACTTGGCACCTCTCCACCATGCCACTAGAGGTTTATTTTGAGTCATGAATCTATCTATTTTGAGCCAGTAGTATTTATTCAGTATTTGAAGGCTAGATCTATTGAAAGGGAAAACACTTTTTGTGTCACCACACCTGAAACTATTTTGGAACGTGCAAATTAAAACTAGACTGTCTCAATAATCAACTAGCAAGGCTATATTTAAATGCTCAGTAACGATAGCAGTAAGGCACCACTACATATTAGTGCTGAGGCGCCACTACAGCCGGGGGTTCGATCCCAGGCTGTCACAGCCGACCATGACTGGGAGCCCCATAGGGGGGCGCACAATTGGGCCAGCGCCGTCCGGATTAAGGGAGTGTTTGGCCAGAGGGGGGCTTTCCTTGGCTCATCATGCTCTAGCGACTCCTTGTGAACGATGTTTCCCCCGACTCATTGGTGCGGCTGACTTACGGGTTAAGCGAGCAGTCTCTTAAGAAGTAGGCGGCCAGGCATTTGGAGGACGCATGTCTCGACCTTTGCCTCTCCCGAACCCATTGAAGTTGCAGCGATGAGACAAGGTTGTAACTAGCAATGGGAGAAAATAAGTTAACTACTTAATAAAATAAGAAATGCTTCAGAGTGGTTGCAAAAGTATAGGTCTAGGCCATCTAGGAGTCAAAGAAATGTACTGACTCCATGGGAGATTCTCAAAGTCTGTCCTCTCCTCGACTCCTTTGTCCTTTTCTGATTGTGGGTACTTAGCAGGCCCCACAATCAGATTGAATGATTTTCTATGGAAAGGGGGGCATTGCTACTAACGTTAGCGCTATCTGTTCCCATAGACTTCCAGTCATTGAGTAATTGAGACTGTCTATTTAAAAGCGTGTCTCGGCAGAAATATGTATTTGTTTACATAAAAAAAAAAAAAATCTAAATTAATATAGGGAAAGCACTAAACTCCAAGAACTTGAATTCCATCAAGTCAAATTTTATGGTAATCAACCTAAGTGGAGGCTCAAATATCTTCCATATTCTTGTGTGCGTGATCTTCAATCAAGCAGGACGTTTTCCTTTTGCGTGCCATCATTTAATCTGTGAATGCACACACAACTTTGCATCTGGAAATTGCGACATGGAAACAAGCGTCACCACTCAACACTTAATTGCTATGATACATATAGTACTAGGCTTATAAGACTTTCAAAGACACTTGCCAACTAGCCTATATGAGACATTAGTAGACCCAGACCTAGCCTTTAGGTAATTGATGACAGAGGTACCCAGCATAACCTGCTTGATTAAGGATAATCCCCTGTCAGGACACAGGCCATGGCTTGACCTCACTCATCTAACTATAGGCTATACTATAAAACAAAACATCTTAAGTGTTATATGAAACATAGCTTATCTTAAACTTTGATAATTTTTTATCTTTCATAGAGCTCTCCCCCAGCTACGATTCTCTGCTATATTAACGTTAAAAAGGACTGCAAGGTTGATTTGGAATTTGATGGACCAGGGGTAAGAAGGACTGAAAAGGGTTTTGTATCAGCAATATTGAAATCAGTTAAATCAGTTAATCTGCACATGGCCACAAATTGGATGATTCCTCAACAACAACAACAACAAAATTATTTTCACAAAATATAATCCATAGGAGGGTCCTTTTGGTGGAAGGATTTTTGACACATATTTTTATCTTAATAAATAGTTGAAGTTGGAATATTTGCAACATTCTGGCTTTACGCAGGCCTCCTTTAAGACTATAATGTTTCTTCTGTAGGTGCTACAAAGCAATAATTGGTGTGATATGAAGCTTTATCGCTTGCTCTGTATTATGAGTAGTATTTTGATTTGACATTTTATACAATGAAATGGCGAACGTGCATAAAGATGGCAGAGTACAGATAATTACATTGTTTTAGCAGTATCCACATTTTTTAAATGACATGGTTCAATGCACCAATAAATCAGCACAATCTGCTTTCTCGGTTTTTCAAATTGCTTTCATCTTAAGATAGCTAGGTGGGACCACCACATGTCACATTTACTCTGTTGGTAGCCTAATGCTTACAAATTTGTTTTAATAACTTTGTTCATTAAACAGACAATACACACCTACCCGATCAGTAAACACACATATACTTTTTAGTAAGAATATAACTGAAAAAAATACAAATAATATTGTTCCCACACAACTTGTGTCACGGGAAAGTGTGGAACCGCTGTCATAAATAAAATAAAGTCATATTTTGAAACAGAGCCCAAGCACATACACATGCGTACACACAGACACTCTAACACACACATTATTCTTTAGTTGTATTGTTTGTATTTTTGTTTTGTATTGTTTGTACAGTATATTGTTGTATTTTAAAATTGTGACTGTCCTTGTGTATCAGTGTTTTTCTTAGTTGTTTTGTGTTTTTTGTGAACCCCAGGAAGAGTATTTACTGCTTCTGCAAAAGCTAATGGGGGATCCAAATATACAAATCCAAGCTCATGCTTTTTTGATCCACGTTTCGTCTTTCCTACCCTCTCTACTTTGTTAGGGAGCAGCCGTAGTGTGTTCAGCATGATACCGATAGAAAATAATACAAATCCTATTTTCACAAGCATGTGACTCTCGTGTTCATATATCACAACCTCTGCAGACTTTTGGAGTTGCCTATACGCGATCGGGCAAAATAATAGGCCTACACTTGATTTATGCTACATTATTGCATGCTAAATGTTTCTGATCAGTGATAAATGAGCAAACAATAAATTAGCTTATACCACCTCCACTTATTTGCCCAGTCAGAAACCAATTAACCAAATAGCCTATAGAGACAGATTCAGTGAAACAAAATCACATTGATTATCAGACAAGTCAGTGAATTCACAGGCTTTTGGTCGGGAGTAGCCCTAGGCTACCAAGCAACTGCGATTGAAGAGTAAAATAATCCACTTGTTAAACTACATAACATGCTGGCACAATTTTCTAATACATGAGCCAACTAGACAAGATGATCATGAGCAGCACTCCCCTGAACTTAGCTAACGTTTCCCCAACCTAATTGTAGCCTAACCAATATCCAAACGGAGATTCAGTGAAAACTAAAATCTGACATTATTGATTTATCAAGACGAATCCCCACCCTTGTCTCAAAGCAGTGCGATGGCACTGTCCCAATCAAAACAGTGCTGAAATTATCAAGTTGACCACTTGCGGGTAGGCTATTGCAAATTTATTGCAAGGATTGGATGACTCTGGGAGATTCAGTAAGCAACAATTTGATACATGCCTTCAATTGCGTTAGCCTACTTTATTCATAATCATTCAGTGATATTTATTCCCTCTAATTCTTTATTGATTCATCCAGTTGTGGTTAAGAAAACAGTGCATGCTTAGTAGGGGCTATGCGAAGAGAGAAACTTTGCAAGGCATGTCACTTTGTCTAACTGCCAGGATGGTAACATGGCGCTGCCTAGCAACCATCAAGAGTTAAAGAGCGTAGTGCCTGCCAACGCCGCCTCAGCATTGCGGCTACGTTTCATACTAACCCGTAGGCAGAACTTTACCGAAATTATTATCAGGTTGTTTGGCGGAAATGACAGTTTTGGCTTTGATACTTGCCTAACCTTTCAGATATAAAGAAAAGGTGGAAAATGTTAACATTATGGTAATGTTGGCTGAAAAACGTCTTGATATGAAAGGCATAAGGGTCATAAGGTGGCTTTGAATTTGCCATAACCCCCTACCCTTTCAGATATTTGAAAAAGCTGGTATAAAAAAAGCAGGCATGGTAAATTAGTGTGATTTTGGACTGTGTATGAAAAGGATAATACAGTGATTTCCTTACCAATGCTATCCCTCACAGTTATGTTGCCTCACCTGAAGGAGTTTGACCTCCATTGACTTCAATAGAAATGTTTTGATGTTGGCTCCATGGGGGCTGTTACAGGTTCCTCTGCACCCCGCCATCAACATTTTGTTTTTAGGGAAAACATTGCCAATGCCTTACTTTTCCTATTTCCCATTCACCCAGGTGGCTTTATCAAACCTCATGGGTTTTACTGAGCATATAGCCTAGCGTTTTAGTGAATTCCATTCCATCTTTCTGCACCTTCAACAATAACAGCCAGGTCGATATGCATTTGATTTAAAGTGTGTACTTTTCACAAATGAAACAACATGAATATCCTACAGTCAAGTCAACCCCTGTGCTCCATGGTATTGTAATTGTGCCTCAACAGCTTCTCCTTTCACCATTTTCTTGCACGTCCTAATATTATGCTAAATATTTAAAGGACTGGAGCCATCATGTAGTAAGTTTGTGGCTGAGGAGAATCACAAAACCCACCATTTCATATGTTCTCTGGAGCACAGAGGCCCAAAAGGCTCTCGCTTAAAAATAATACAGAAGAGCCTCTCCACAGTCTGCAATGGAGAACTGTTGGAAACATGAAAGCTGTCTCATTTATTTTATTTCAATTCCAATACTGGCCTTTTTAGATCATTGACATGTTTTATTTTTCGCCCCTATTAGATTTTGCTGCCTGTAGCCTATGCTTTTTTTGATGGTGTCGGAATCAATATGTGTCATGACTGTGTTGACATATGCCAACTTTTGATTGTCGCAGCAGCAGTCAAGATGGCTGTCGGGCATTGTGCCAGCAACAGCAAGTGGCTTACCTCGTCACTGGAACGACACTAATAGTGCTTTAGAGCTCTGACACAGCTCATTTGACTGTTCACGGAAATGGAGTTTAGGGCTAGTTGATTTTATTAATCAGGGATTTTTCTGCCGTTGAAATTCTTGGGCAGGCCGCCTAAGCGTTTTTTGGTTATTGCATGGCCTAAGTCCAAACAGTGAAAAAAAAAATATATACACTACCGTTCAAAAGTTTGGGGTCACTTAAAAATGTTCTTGTTTTTCAAAGAGAAGCAAAAAAATGTGTCCATTAAAATAACATCAAATTGATCAGAAATACAGTGTAGACATTGTTAATGTCGGAAATGACTATTGGAGCTGGAAACGGCTGGTCTTTAATGGAATTTCTAAACTCCTTTTTAAAATGATCAACTTGGATTAGCTAACACAACGTGCCATTGGAACACAGGAGTGATGGTTGCTGATAATGGGCCTATGTAGAGATTCCATAAAAAAATCAGCTCCAATCGTTTCCAGCTCCAATAGTCATTTACAACATTAACAATGTCTACACTGTATTTCTGATCAATTTGATGTAATTTTAAAGGACAAAATTTGCTTTTCTTTAAAAAAGTGGGACATTTTTAAGTTGCCCCAAACTTTTGAACGGTAGTGTATATATTTTCCGTGATGGAAAAATGCTTTTAAATGACTACAACCATATATAAAGTACATAGAAAATACCTAATATATATATTTTTAAAGCTGCAATATGTCACTTTTTGGATGACCTGATCAAATTCAGAAATGAGAGTTATAGATCTGTCACTCATTGAATGCAAGTGTAAGTGATAGATCTGTTCTATGTGCGTTAATTCTATGCCTCCTGTTCTTAAGTTTTGTTTTTGCATCTTACTTTTGAGTTTTGTACACCTGTTTCAATCAGCTGAAAATACAATATTATATTGTATTATATTGTATATTATATATATATTATAATACAACAAAATATATTTCACAACTGTTTAGATGGTACTATGATTCTCTACACAATACATTGATTGTTTTGTCACATAAACTGAAATTAGTTCCAACTATTAGAATTTCAGCATCATCAATAGGCAGCGCGATTTCAGCATATTGCACTTTTAATAATATTATCTTTGAGAATTTACAATCACCAAAATAAAAGCTAGACAGGGAGAACCCCCCCCCCCCCCCCACCCCACACATTTGTTTTTTCAATGTATGGATTTTGTTTGAGCAAATGAACACAGCATTAGCCATGGCAAAATTTGTAGAATTGCAGGAAATTTGCTGAAAAATGCAAAAATGTCTCTACTCCGCCAAGATAGGGGCCTCTAAACACCCACCACCTAAGCTCCTTTCTACAAGATCCTTAAAGTAATAGAGCTATCTTTACTTTGTGGGTGTATGGCATTTTTCTTCTACTCTTGAGGTGGCACTTTGAATCAATCCTGCAATTCCTATAGTAAAACTGTCTGCTACTTCCGACTCGCAAGCAATTACAAGTTTGAATCAAGTTATAATACCCCGAATGGTGGTCACACTCTGTTTAGTCCATATTGAGCGTACGTTCGGAGCCTTTGGGTAATTAATCAGTCTTGACTCAGCTTTAGACCGAAATGGAGTCATTAGCAATCTTGTGTAATGGTCTAGTTTCCAGAGCCAAGTGCCCTTAGTTCAACCACAGCCAACTGAACACATTCATGACCATTTGGAGGTACAAAACTTTTAGGCTACCTAAACATTTTCCGTTTGTACACCCAGCTGTGGTTAGTGTATTGTTCAGCCTTTTGCCTTTGAGCAGCTAATGCTATAGCCTAAGTCATTCTAGTATTCATCTTGGCAATGAAGATGGGTGTTACAAATGTGATAAGGGTCCCACGTATTTAGGCCTTTAACTACACTACCGCCTAATTTAATCTGCTGTTGATCGTTATTCATGGTCTTTCAATCAGTGCTTGTTACAACAACAAAAAATCACAGTAGCCTAGTGGGCACAGAAAACAAGCTATCTATAGTGTGATCTGTCTAAGTGAACAATCGTCACTCACATACAGCAAACATTACTCAATGTGCCATAATTGATCAAATAGAAAGCCCCAAAAAAACACTGAACCTAGTATGGTACGGTGTTCGATGTTAATTGTGTTTATCTATTGTTGGTATCAGTGGGGGATAAGCAGTGACACTGAGTAACAGATAATCGCTCTCTTGTAACGGTGCCAGCGGCTGAATTAGCTAACCTAGAACTTTTGTGAAACAACTCAATGATGGAATGCTTGATGCAGAAATCTCTAGAATTATTATCCAACAAGCCAGTGTTTTGATTTGAAGTGCTTAGAGTAGCATAGGAATAAGCAGTGACGACTTAAGGCTACCTGTCTGTCCTAGATAAAGAATGTTTGCAAAACATTGTCAGAGTTACTCCATCTTTGAGACTGCAGATGGCATTATACACCTACACAGGCCTCAGTCCCATGTGCTTGTCCAACTCAATGGTCCTTTTCCAAATAGGGCAACACAGAATCATCTGCAATTGAACTCTGTGAAAGATTAGCCAAGGATTCCAATTTACTTTTGGGAGAAAATGAATTGAATTTGCTTCTGCTGTGCAAATCCCCAAAGATCTGGACCAGACCATCTACAAACTATTGGCCTACATGTATTAACAAACTATAGTTTTGGCAAGTCTGTTAGGACATCTACTTTGTGCATGACACAAATAATTTTTCCAACAATCGTTTACAGGCAGATTATTTCACTTATAATTCACTATCACAATTCCAGTGGGTCAGAAGTTTACATTCACTAAATTGACTGTGCCTTTAAACAGCTTGGAAAATTCCAGAAAATGATGTCATGGCTTAAAATGCTTCTGATAGGCTAATTGACATAATTTGAGTCAATGAAAAGAAATCAGCCAAGACCTTAGAAAAAGAATTGTAGACCTCCACAAGTCTGGTTCATCCTAGGGAGCAATTTCCAAACGCCTGAAGGTACCACGTTCATCTGTACAAACAATGGCACGCAAGTATAAACACCATGGGACCACGCAGCCGTCATACCATTCAGGAAGGAGACGCGTTCTGTCTCCTAGAGATGAACGTACTTTGGTGCGAAAAGTGCAAATCAATCCAAGAACAACAGCAAAGGACCTTGTGAAGATGCTTGAGGAAACGGGTACAAAAATATCTATATCCACAGTATAACGAGTCCTATATCGACATAACCTGAAAGACCGCTCAGCAAGGAAGAAGCCACTGCTCCAAAACCGCCATAAAAAAAGCGAGACTACGGTTTGCAACTGCACATGGGGACAAAGATCGTACTTTTTGGAGAAATGTCCTCTTGTCTGATGAAACAAAAATAGAACTGTTTGGCCATAATGACCATCATTATGTTTGGAGGAAAAAGAGGGAGGCTTGCAAGCCGAAGAACACCATCCCAACCGTGAAGAACGGGGGTGGCAGCATCATTTTGTGGGGGTGCTTTGCTGCAGGAGGGACTGGTGCACTTCACAAAATAGATGGCATCATGAGGGAGGGAAATTATGTAGATATATTGAAGCAGCATCTCAAGACATCAGTCAGGAAGTTAAAGCTTGGGCGCAAATGGGTCTTCCAAATGGACATTGACCCCAAGCATACTTCCAAAGTTGTGGCAAAATGGCTTAAGGACAACAAAGTCAAGGTATTGGAGTGGCCATTACAAAGCCCTGCCCTCAATCCTATAGAAAATGTGTGTGCAGAACAGAAAAAGCTTGTGCGAGCAAGTAGGCCTACAAACCTGACACCAGCTCTGTCAGGAGGAATGGGCCAAAATCCACCCAACATATTGTGGGAAGCTTGTGGAAGGCTACCCAAAACGTTTGACCCAAGTGAAACAATTTAAAGGCAATGCTACCAAATACTAATTGAGTGTATGTATGTAAACTTCTGACCCACTGGGAATGTGATGAAATAAATAAAATAACCTCTACTATTATTCTGACATTTCACATTCTTAAAATTAAGTGGTGATTCTAACTGACCTAAGACAGGGAATTCTTACTGGGATTTAATGTCAGGAATTGTGAAACTGAATTTAAATGTATTTGGCTAAGGTGTATGTAAACTTCCGACTTCAACTGTACTTGCATAGCGGAGTCTTTTGTTTGGACGTGTAGTGAGCTAGCTAAACAATGAACCATAATCCCAACTCAATATGTTAATACCCTGCATGAATCTGCAGGTAGCTAACCAACCAGGTTCAATGTTAGCTAGCTAACATTAGGCTATAACTAGCAATGCAAATGGCTCTGAGATACGAGTAATTTTACTACACAGATCATACATGTAACGTTAGCTAGCTAGCTAACAGTGCACTTTCACTTGCAATGTTCTGACAAAATAAGAAACGTGTAATATCTGAAAATGTAGCTAGCTAGACTCTTGCCTTATACATGGATGAGCGCTTCTCTCTCTCTCTGTCGCGGATGCCATGGTTGTCCTTAGTTTGAAGATCAAACGGCAGAATTTTATCCATCTCCTTAGCTATCATACTCTAATTCCACTGATTTCAAAACTCAGTCCTCCAGAAAGTGGAGAGCAACATTTTTGCAATTCTGCTATGTGATATCTTTCAAAAAAGCTGCTTCAGAAAGGATTACCTGCACATACTGACCAGCTCATATTATAGAGCGAAGCGTGCTACATGGCAGACCAATCCAAACTCATCTCTCGGTGTCCAGCCCAATCATTATCTCAGCCAATAATGGCTTGCAGGAAGGTTGGTGACTTTTTCTGTGGCTAAACCAACTAAGCTCTTAATTTAACTATTGTATTCCTACTTACAGATAGCATATAAGTGTGTTTTTAAGGCACAGGAAAGTTCCATAAGGCATTTCTACCAAAAAACACATTTTGATAATGGGGGGTTTACTACTAAGCTATATGGAATTGTTTTAGGAAGGTCATACCAAGGATCATTTTTCTGTTTTACTTGGAGTTTTATTACCCCTTGAAGTATAAAAAAAAATCTAAAAAGCTGGTTATCCAATGCCTTGCAAAGAAGGGCACCTATTGGTAGATGGGTAAAAAAAAAAATACAAAAAATAGTTAAACTTTGGATGGTGTATCAATACACCTAGTCGCTACAAAGATACAGGCGTCCTTCCTAACTCAGTTGCCAGAGAGGAAGGAAATTGCTCAAGGATTTCACCATGAGGTCAATGGTGACTTTAAAACAGTTGGAGTTTAATGGCTATGATAGGAGAAAACTGAGGATGGATGAACAACGTTGTAGTTACACGACAATACTAACCTAATTGACTGAGTCAACTGAAGGAAGCCAGGCCTCCCGAGTGTGCAGTGGTCTAAGGCACTGCATCGCAGTGTTGCGGCGTCACTACAGCCTGGGGTTCGATCCGGCCGTGACCGGAGGTACTATAGGGCGGCGCACAGTTGGCCCAGTTAGGTGAGGGTTTGGCCGGGTGGGCTTTACTTGGCTCATCGCGTTCTAGCGACTCCTTGTGGCGGGCTGGGTGCCTGCAAGCTGACTCTGGTAGTCAGTTGAACTGTTAATCCTCGGACACATTGGTGTGGCTGGCTTCCAGGTTAAGCGAGCGGGTGTTGACAAGCACGGCTTGGCGTGTCATGTTTCGGAGGACGCATGACTCGACCTTTGCCTCTCCTGAGCCTGATGAAGTTGCAGCAATGAGACAAGATGGTCATTGGATTGAAATTGGAGAGAAAAAGGGGGGAAAAATGTAAAAAGGAAGCATGTACAGAATTTAAAAAAAATCTAAACATGCATCCTGTTTGCAACAAGGCACTAAAGTAATACTGCATAAAATGTGGAAAAGCAATTAACCTTTGTCCTGAATGCAAAGTGTTATATTTGGGGCAAATACAATACAAGACATTACAAGGGTACTACTCTCCATATTTTCAACCATAGTGGTCGCTGCAACATGTAATGGGTATGCTTGAAATCGTTAAGGAATGAGGAGTTTTTCCAGACACTGGGAGATGAGTTCACATTTCAGCAGGACAGTAACCTAAAACACAAGGCCAAATCTACGCTGGAGTTGCTTACCAGGAAGAAAGTGAATGTTCCTGGCCGAGTTACAGTTTTGACTTAAATTTACTTGAAAATCTATGGCAAAACCTAAAAATGTTTATCTAGCAAAGAATGTGCAAATATTGTACATTCCAGGTGGGCAAAGCTCTTAGTCTCACAACTGAAAGAAAGACTCACAGCTGTAATCACTGCCAAAGGTGCTTCTACGAAGTATTGACTCAGGTGTGAATACTTATCTAAATTAAATATTTTTGTATTTATTTTTCAATACGTTTGATAAAATTCCCGAAAACATGTTTTCACTTTATCATAATGGGGTATTGTTTGTAAATGGGCGAGTGGGGATTGAATTATTTTTTATTTTTTTATTTTTATAAATTGAAATCAGGCTGTAACATAACAGAATGTGGAATAAGTTAAGGGGTATGAATACTATCTGAAGACACTGTACATAATGGTATATGCAAAGGCTAAGGGCATAAACTACACAAGTACATTTTTGTCTTTATATACAGTACCAGTCAAAAGTTTGGACACCTACTCCTTTTTTCTTTATTTTCACTTTTTTCTACAATGTAGAATAATAGTGAAGACATCAACACTATGAAATAACACATATGGGATCAAGTAGTAACCAAACAAGTGTTAATCCAAATATATTTTATATTTGAGATTCTTCAAAGTAGCCACCCTTTGCCTTGATGACAGCTTTCTTTGCACACGCTTGACAATCTCTCAACCAGCTTCACCTGAAAGGACAGATTTACACCGGTCTAATGGCCATTGCTCATGTTTCTTAGCCCAAGCAAGTCTCTTCTTCTTATTGGTGTCCTTCAGTAGTGGTTTCTTTGCAGCAATTCGACCATCATGGCCTGATTTCTTGAAGTCTCCTCTGAACAGTTGATGTTGAGATGTGTCTGTTACTTGAACTCCGTGAAGCATTTATTTGGGCTGCAATCTGAGGTGCAGTTATTATAATGAATGTATCCTCTGCAGCAGAGTTAACTCTGGGTCTTCCTTTCCTGTGGCCGTACTCATGAGAGTCAGTTTCATCATACCGCTTGATGATTTTCAAACCAAACTTTATTTGTCACATGTGCCGAATACAACAAGTGTAGACCTTACTGTGAAATGCTTACGTACAAGCCCTTAACCAACAGTGCAGTTCAAGAAGCGTTAAGAAAATATTGACCAAATAAAGTACCGTAAAAAATTATAAAAAGTAACACAATAACAAGGCTATATACAGGGTGTACCGGTACCGAGTCAGTGTGCAGGGGTACAGGTTAGTTGAGGTAATTTGTACATGTAGGTAGGGGTGACGTGACTATGCATAATAAACAACGAGTAGCAGCAGTGTACAGAACAAATGGAGGGGGGTGTCAATGTAAATAGTCTGGTGGCCATTTGATTAACTGTAAATAGTCCGGTGGCCATTTGATTAGCAGTCTTATGGCTTGGGGGTAGAAGCTGTTAAGGAGCCTTTTGGTCTTAGACTTGGGGCTCCGGTACCGCTTGCCGTGCGGTAGCAGAAAACAGTCTATGTCTTGGGTGACTGGAGTCTCTGACAATTTTATGGGCTTTCCTCTGACACCGCCTATTGTATAGGTCCTGGATGGCAGGAAGCTTGGCCCCAGTGATGTACTGGGCCGTACGCACTACCCTCTGTAGCGCCTTACGGTCAGATGCCGAGCAGTTGCGCTAGGTAGAGCTGCATTGAGGTCTAGTGCTGTAGGATAACCTCAGTCTGGAAATGTGCCCTCTTTTAAGCTACGTTGTCCGATGGTGCAGTCAGCCCCCTCCCAGGTAAGTGGGGTGTAGTATCCTTGGCAACAGGGGCTACCTGTTGCTCGCCATGCCGTGTGACATCTGCTGCCCATAATAGCCTGCTGTGTGAGCTCCCCTACTTTCACCCAGCTCCCATAGCCGGCCATTCAGTTCACTGACTCTTGTATTAGAACTCACTCACTTCACCCCACTCAGTGGCTGTCACCAGTCCTTCATCCATAATGGATATCAGGGCTTTTACTGTCCAAGTCATGTAATTAGTGCCAGCATTCAGTTGTGGCGATTAACTGTACAGAACCCCTGTTGTTGGTGCACGGAGGGAAATTACATGTATGTGTGTTTGTGGGTGCGGACTGCACACCGAGGGAAGTTTTTGTGTGCGTGTGTGTACACACACACAGTCGCATGCTCTGAGAGCTGATTTGTGTTTATTCTATGTAGGGCTGTCCCCGGGAGAAAAAAAAAATATATAAATCTTGGTCGACCGTAAGTCATCTGTTCTTTCGACCAATCGATTGGTCGAAATGTTTAAACGTGTATTTTTTACATATGGACACACCTTATGTGTTTTAATAAAATCAACTATATGCATTGAGCTTGTCTGATGCTTTAAGCTTATGGTTGAATGAAATAAGAAAAATGTCTCGAGGGCGCCAGAGATCTAGATAACCAGAATGAAAAATAACTTAACCTGACCCAACTTTTCTTCTCCCGCTCCTGCTGGCTTTCACAGATTCTGCCTTTACTCTCCTGAAGTTGCCGGTAATAGGCTACACAAGAAGTCGGCAACCTTTCTCATGTGGAATGCCAATTTATCTTACCATTTCTACCAATCTGCGTGCCAGTTTTGGTTTTCATTTGCACATTTTCATGAGTTTCATTTAATTTATAATAACGTCTTCATATCTCAAAATCATTGTCATGTGGTTAATCAAAATTGTAACCAAATGAAAATGATACAAACCTAAAAAGTAACTTCTATTGCCATTACCAACTATGTAAAAATAGCCTACATAAAGCCAACAAATAAAAACATAGCAGCCTGCAGGTAGAAAATATCCTGATTTAAAAAAATAAATAAAAAATCCTATAAATCACGTTGGCTACACATGGCCTGTCTGCAACAAACTTGAACCGTTCTATCAACTATTAACTTGGGTCCGGCTGAAGCGTGCACTAGCAAACTTGCAACATTGTGTAAAATATTCTGGGCCCTCAGAGTTTCCTGTGCCAGTGAGCTTGGAACAGACACAGCTGTAGGCTATTTGCGCAGGGGATAAGAAGCAGTGCTTGAGTTGGCAGGAGTTTACCGGAGCTGACCATCGACACCTCAAATGTTCTACTGCTTGAGCTCCTGTTCCTTTTATAGACAATTAGCTCAAAAGACTTGTGGAGCACCTGCACCTAAATATAAACAGTACCAGCACCCAAAATGGGTACCAGAACCTATTTCAGTCGATCACTGATAAGAAGTAGCAGGTAGTCCTATTTTATGACATTTCCACGATCAGAGCATGACATTTTTCCATTTCATGCTGAGTTGTTATCGAAAGGGAGAGAGCTGGAAAGACTTTTCAAACACATTGAGGAACTATTGTTATTCTCAATGGATGTAGAGACATACTTTGTGTGCTTGCTGTTTGAGGTGAAGAAAACATTCCTTTGAGAAGCTCCACAGGTCATTAGTGGTGGTGCGTTAAAGCCAATCAGAAATACTATCAGAAACACCAAATGGGCACATTTGTATGCCTACATTTGCACGCAGGCCAGGTAGGCCTACTTCAATGAGTGCCTGTCCTAACTCAACATTGATAGGAGTGCTCCAAACAAAAGACAATGACTAAATTGACAACTCGTAAATGGAATGAAATAAACCTAAACTTGTTCCTCATAAGTGTAGCATAGGTTGTGCGCTCTGCAAACAATGTGTCCACTCTGAAAATGATAAGGGGAAGACTGGAATAATAATATTGAATGAATTAACAGAAATTACCATAACCAAATTAACACACATTGTAGGTTAGGAATTAATTGTAAATGTACTGCTGGTGATATATATAATGGGGAATTGATATACACTAACAATCAAATGCAAACAATTCACACAATGAAGTTATGAAACAATGAATGTGCACAAGTTGGCGGGAGAGAGCGCATTCTGGAGAGATTGTGTGCATCTGGGCGCATGGTCTTTCCCACGGCAGCATTTAATGTGATATGGCCTCAGCAGAAGTCAGGGCATTCATACTTCTTGCGCTTTGCAGAGCGGTGCAGAGCTGTTGTCAAGGAAGTGAGTTTGTGCTTTCTGCAGGATGTACCGCCCCCACCTACCGTCAACCAATCATGTCAATGCAGAGCTATACAGAGCCCTCCGCATTGTTCCAAAATCTGGGAGGTACATGGAGATGCGGTACAGAGCTCGATTAGGCCTCTGCGTGCCTCTAGAGATTCCGCAATTGCAACACACCCTCCATATGGAGCCTCCAACCACATTTCCGAATCAAGTATTAATTGGATTTTAGTGTAGAGAAAGTGTGTGTGTACATACGTACATATACATACATACATACATACATACATACATACATATACACACATTAGTACCAGTCAAAAGTTTGGACACACCTACCCATTCAAGGGTTTTTCTTTATTTTTACTATTTTCTAAATTGTAGAATAATAGTGAAGACATCAAAACATAATTTAACACATGGAATCATGTAGTACCCAAAGTGTTAAACAAATCAGAATATATTTTAGATTCTTCAAAGCAGCCATCCTTTGCCTTGATGACAGCTTTGCACACACTTGGCATTCTCTCAACCAGCTTCACCTGGAATGGTTTTCCAACTGTCTGGAAGGAGTTCCCACATATGTTGAGCACTTGTTGGCTGATTTTGCTTCACTCTGTGGTCCAACTCATCCAAAACCATCTCAAATTGGGTTGAGGTCGGGTGATTGAGGAGGCCAGGTCATCTGATGCAGCAATCCGTCACTCTCCTTCTTGGTCAAATAGACCGTACACAGCCTGGAGATGTGTTTTGGGTCATTGTCCTGTTGAAAAACAAATGATAGTCCCACTAAGCTCAAACCAGATGGGATAAATCACAGACAGTGTCACAAGCAAAGCACCCCCACACCATCACACCACCACCTTCATGCTTCATGGTGAGAAACACACATGCAGAGATCATCCGTTCACCTACTCTGCGTCTCAAAGACACGGCTGTTGGAACCAAAAATCTCAAATTTGGACTCATCAGACCAAAAGACAGATATCCACCCGTCTAATGTCCATTGCTCGTGTTTCTTGGCCCAAGCAAGTCTCTTCTTATTATTGGTATCCTTTAGTAGTTGTTTCTTTACAGCAATTTTACCATAAAGGCCTGATTCACGCAGTCTCTGAACAGTTGATGTTGAGATGTGTCTGTTACTTGAGTTCTGAAGCATTTATTTGGGCTGCAATTTCTGAGGCTGGTAACTCTAATGAACTTTTCCTCTGCAGCAGAGATAACTAGGTCTTCCTTCCCTGTGGCGGTCCTCATGAGAGCCAGATTCATCATAGCGCTTGATGGTTTTTGAGATTGCATTTGAAGAAATGTCTTGAAATTTTCTGGATGTACTGACCTTCATGTCTTAAAGTAATGATGTCGTTTCTCTTTGCTTATTTGAGCTGTTCTTTCTATAATATGGACTTGGTCTTTTACCAAATAGGGCTATCTTCTGTATACCACCCCTGCTTTGTCACAATACAACTGATTGGCTCAAACGCATTAAGAAGGGAATAACTTCCACAAATTAACTTCTAGCAAGGCACACCTGTTAATTGAAATGCATACCAGGTGACTATCTCATGAAGCTGGTTGAGAGAAGGCCAAGAGTGTGCAAAGCTGTCATCAAGGCAAAGGGTGGCTACTTTGAAGAATCTCAAATATAACATATATTTGGATTTGTTTAATACTTGTTTGGTTACTACATGATTCCAGATGTGTTATTTCATAGTTTTGATGTCTTCACTATTATTCTACAATATAGAAAATGGTAAAAAAAAAAAAGATTTGAGTAGGTCTGTCCAAACTTTTGCCTGGTAGTGTGTGTGTGAAATATATATGGTTAAATACAATTTATTTAACCCTTATTTTACCAGGTATGTTGACTGAGAAAACATTCTCATTTACAGCAACCTGGGGAATAGTTAGAGGAGTAGGATGAATAAACCAATTGTAAACTGGGAATCATTTAGCTATCTTTCGAGACTTTCATAGATCCAGACGTGTTCCCCCTTGCCTAGCCAAACAGTTTTTCATCCCTTTGTTCCTAAAGACATCACTTTGCACACTAATATTTAGGAGAGGGAGGATCATTTGAAACGGCAAAAGCTTTACGGTGGGTGAAAACTGCGGCTCATCCATACACCCAATTACCCATGCGTTTCAGTCATTAGATGTTTGACGTCTAGGAAGTAAAACATTTTTTGTTGTTTTCCTTTTAACGTGTATTTAAAAGATCAGAGGGAGCCACAACAGGAAGCAAACTGTTCTTTATTAGGGGCCTATGTACGGCAAGGATTCACATTCGCATCGGAGGTTGATAGCTCTGGGACGCACGCAATGTTTCACACCAGGTTTACCAAGCTATGTAGCACTACTGTAGGTATTATTCTGCTTTGCATATTTTTACCCCCTGACAATTATTGAATTTGAGTAGTAGTTGATTCTTGGGTAGGCCTAATCTTACAGAAAAGGCCAATTGAACTAATCATCAAAGATCATTTGAAGTTGATTGTGCTTGCTGTTTTGAAGGAATGTAAAGTGTAGCATTTAGCATAGCTTTTAGCGTAGTTTGTTGTGATAAATCTAATATAGTCAGTGTTCAGTATAGCATCTGGCCTTAAACCTAGAATTTAGCTAAGTTTGTTGGACTGCCTCTTAAACAGCGCAGACACACTGTAATCTCTGTATTTAACCTCACTGACCCTGCCTTGCCTTTTTGTCTGTCCTTCTTCCCTGTTCTCCCTGTGTGACCCCAGTTGGCTGAGTACCGGCAGAGGAAAGCTCACGCAGACAGACAGAAGAAGAAGAAAAAGAGGAGAGAAACAGACGACGACCCAGGTGGAAATGGACCGGGGAGAGGGGAGGCCGAGCAGGAGTTGGATCAGTCGGTAGGGGAGGAGGTGTCGGGGAGTAGGGGGGTGGTAGGAGGAGGAAGAGGTGAACAGGACCCCCCCACCACAGAGTTTACCTTCGCCAGGACCCTGCGTTGTGGTGAGACGGTCAAACACGACCAGACGTACACCATAGAGGTAAGGCCAAAAACCACTGGACCATCCCTAACAATTGATTGCCCATTTGAATTGAGCTTCTCCTAGCGTGCAGCATTGCTTGATTCGTAGAGTCTGAGTTGAATAGACTAGAGAAGAAACTGGCTTGGTTCGTTAGTGTGTAAAGGGATGAGAACTGGTAATTCTCCTGGCCCTGAAATTACGGTTTATTAAAATGATATTGGTCTTCTGTGCTGAATTTCTCTACTTGATCCTAGACAGGGTGAACTGATTGAGCTAATTAACTGCTCAAGACCTAGATTAGTTGAATCATGTACGTTAGTGCTATGATCTTTTTTTTGCTGATACTATGGTAGAGAAGTATTGTAAGCAGTATTGGCCGATATGTCTGTGGCTTCCTGTATTGTCCCATACTGATCACCTAGTAAAAGATCATGTTAACTTCAATCACAAATATGAATTAACGCTAAATATACTCTTTTATTTCTAAAGCATTTCTACAGTTTTAAGGTGCACATTTTTGTTGCTTGGCTTGAAAAAGTATGAAAACTACTGTAAGTCGGTCTGGATAGAGTGTCTATTAATTACTAATATGTCAATGTTAAATAGAACATTACAGTAGATAAATAAAAATGCAAAATGTAGTGGTCCAAACATGACATAAAAAGGTTTTGGTTATCACGCATACAGATATATTCAATGCCGTAGACCCTGATAAGCGATTCACATTTTGTTGCATCAAAGACATTGTCTGAATCCATTTGAGCAAATATCACACAACAGTCCCCTGAAGTAACCTATGCAGTTGCCATGAGCTACTTTTGTGAGTGCCGATTTTCAAAGGTTCAATATTAAACAGTGGAGCAACCAATAAGTGTCCTTGTTAGCTCTTGATTTGCTGAATCACAACACCTTTTTAGCTGAATTTGAAGTTACAGCTGGCAAACTGCATTTCTTTCTTTTTGTGAATATTGTTATTGTGCTGGGTAAAAATATTATTTAGTGTGTTTTTTTTTTTCTTCAACTTTGATTAGATAATGAGCAAAATAATAATTGTTCAGGCTGCTTTTCCCAGCTCTTCAGACATTTGTTTTTAAAGCTTCATTGCAAGCTCGCTCAATAAATCTCTCCCTCTTTCAAATGACCGCCTTAGTCTGTCGTTATAAATATAACTCGGCTCACCGTTACATCGTCAATGTGAAATATTTTATGCGTTTCACAGACAATCAGGAAGCCCCTCACAACCTTGAGCGTATTTGCTTGTCTCGAACAAGGTGCATGTACCATGCCACCCCCAATTCCGCACTCCGCCTACGCTGAACAATGCAAACTCCTCTCTTTCCTCCCTTTTGTTCTTTTGTAGCACTTGTGTCACAAACAGCATTAATAGTTTTCATTCCCTCTGTTGCTGAAACCCCCCCCCCCTGTCACCCGAATGTGACTGGGAAATGATGGGTTGCCATGGCAACATACATTTGCCTTTAAACAGGTTGAGCCGCCTCATTGTAGTGTTGGAGAGCTTCGTGGCCTTGCAGCACAAAACGGACCCGGAGGTGATTGAATAGAGTGGCTGCTGCCTGTCTTTTCTTTTGGTGGTCGGTATTCTTGAGGTATAGCTCAGCACTTTTTCCATCGTGACTACCGTATTTCTGTAGGCATGCAGACATTTTGAACAGCATAACTGTTTATGTCACGAATTGCCACTTCTGTCATTTTAATGATAAAATGTTCATAGGTCCAAGGTGCTCATGAGTTTGGACTCATGCCGTTGAATTCGGACTCATCTGAATCCGTATTTGTAATAATGAGACGTTTCAAACATTTAGTTGACACCTTTTAATTTTTTGTCTTTCTTCTCACAATGTGTTTTCATACCCAAGACAAAGGGTGTAATTGGCCCAGGGCACACCATTGAATTAACACAGAGACGTTCCAAGTAGCCATGCAACTTCCCTTACAGAGAAGGGGTTGCTGTGGAAACACCAGCTTCAAAGTGTTCGCCTCCAAGCACTTGTATAGGCAGATGGCTTCACAGAGATCTGTGTGAGCGCTAACCTGTTGTATTGTCTCTCACCTGCGCATATCTTAAACAGATGAACCGCATTTCCCATCTGACACAAGTGGTATAATGGTGGCTGATTATCTGATGTTTTGACGTCCTGATAGTCAAATCCACGATAAGCTGCTTGGCTATCTTTGAAATTCATATTCACGTTTCCGATTTCATAATTGTCAAGTGATAGCCCTACCCTAGATAAATGTTATTCCAATCCCCCACAGGATCTTGGACATGTCATTTTTTTGTGCAAAGTTGCAAGCATGAAACGTCAACAATTTGACACTTCTCTTTAAGAAATCACATCTAGTGTTGCTACTAGGCTACATCCAATGCCGTTTCCTATTCTACCTTCCCTAGAATCACCAGAATTCAACAAGCAGTCCAAGCAATGTAGGCTAGACTGGCTTTGGTATCGGCAACATTCTCGATCCTCAATGAAAAGGAACTATTGACCTAATGTGCCATTAAACTCGGACAATAAAACCTCTCATTTAATTTCTCCTCGTCTTGCCCCTTAGTGTTCTAACTTTTTATCTTGTTAAAGTGAAATTAGCCCCTTTTTAGAATAGGCTCTAATGATCTGCCATTATTCCATTGAGAAAGGAGCCATCTTATAAAAAGTAGGTTGCGCCCCGTAATTGAATGTGGCACAGCATGCTTCCAAAATGCCCCGTTGGATCTAGGTCAAAGGGGCAGACCGCATTTGACAACGGCATTATTGACTTATATTTCTCCAGAAACTGACCAGAACTTGCCACACAAAGACAAAATGGAAATGAGAGGACAATAAGCTTGTCATATCATGAACTGCTCCCCCAGAATGTCCCTGTACTTTCACTCTTGAAGTAATGGGACTGTCAAGCAGAATGCTAACTGTACACACAATGTTGACCTAGGATGGGCTTGTTTTAGCTAAAACTGCTTACTCATGTAGTTATGGTCCTTCAGTTTTAATGCATTTTGAAGCTTTGTTTTTCCTTCTGCTTGTTGTATTGTAATGCAATCCACTCTGCTCCGTTGGTGGGGCTGTGTTTGTGTGGGCCACTTGTTCTGGTGACACACGGTGGGCCTATTATGGTGAGTCCTCCCCATGCAGGGTCTGATGAATCCTCCTGTTGTTTCCTATGGCAGCCAGATAGTGAAGTGTCCACCACAGCCGAAGACTACTCCTCCGAGGTGAGTTACTTTCGTCATAGTTTACAACAAACAGAGAACACTCTTTTTATTGGTGTTAATATACTGTACTTGTAGGGATAGTTCACCCAAATTGCAAAATGTCTTATTTGTTTCCTCACCTTAAAAGTATTTGGTTCAGATTTGACAAAGGGTAAGCTGACCCTAGATCTGTTACTAAGGGCCTCTGCTATTGAGGATTAGTGTTACGGTTCGGGGCTTAGGTCCTACTTTTTCCCAGGTTTCCTCTTGGAACAGACCACGTGACTCAGCTAGCTTGTTGCCAGGCACTCAGCTCTCCAAGTCTCCGTCTGGCATTTATCTGATCTTGACAAGTCAAAGTAGTCATGCCGCACCTCTCACCTCCCCCTCTTCTACAGGGCCGCCATTAAAAGCTCTGTAACACCGAGTTTAATGGTTTGAAGAAGGCGGCAGTCATTACATTAAGCCTGACACGTACGACGGAACCAAAATACCACATTTAATTACATCCTTCACTCTGTGCTCTGTACATGAGTGAACAATGGGTAGCTGAACTAAGAAATCCTCCTGCTTTACCAAACAGTATTGTGAATTAACAGGTGAATGGCTGCCTTGAGATGACCGAGATCCCAATGGAGACTTCCAAGGAGTTTATCTGGGTACAGTACGACAATTGAATAGAGAACAAGCCACTGTTTTTCGTTAACAAGCAGACTCACCTCTGCACTGACTGCACTCTCTTTTTTAATGTAACATGTTTTCTCTGTCTCCACACTGCATTCTGACCTCCTAACCCTGAGATTTTCATCAGACTAACTCACTAACCAAGTCCCTTTTATTCTCTGCTTCTGGGATCCTCAGCTTGTGAAGTGGTTTTATTTTGAAGGCGAAGGACTGCAGAGCAGCAACAGCAGCATTGTCGGCGGGCTGCTGCTGTCATCCTTTAACTTCCACTCCCCAGTTTAACAGCAGGGATGGGGAGTAGGGAACTTGACATTTCAGAGGTGTAATTTACTCTGGAAATCAGAAGAGAAAGATGAAAACAGGGAGGAAGAGAAGTAGAAAAAGAGGGATTGGGGATGGAGTGGTGAAGTGGCTAGATAAGGGGGCGCTGGACAATTATACAAGAGCTGCACACATGTAATCTTGCCATTTGCAGGTAGGAAGAGTGAGGGATGGCGAGAAAGAGGGGATAGAGGCTGAGAAAAACAGCAAATTAAGTGATTGACTGTGTGTGATTTTGTTTGAGAGTAAAGAAGTTAAAACCATTCTGAGAAGGAAAAGAAGATAGAACGAGGTAGAAAGAAAAAGAGAAGAGCGTGACAGATAAGGTAAGACTAGTGAAATAAGACTAGAGCTAAAACGAAAGAGAGGGAACCATTGCCAGCACTGTGCTCTTTAATGGCTGCCAGTTCTTTGGCAGTTTTGGATGTTGACTAGTTAATTTATATCATTCCCCTCAGTTCTGTGGCGTCCTTGGAAGCTAACTAATTGCTTCAGTGCTAGTTTTTGAAATTAGCTGTTTGCTAAGCTAGCTACCATTTCGCCCTTAGTTCTGTGGCAGTCTTGGATGCTAATTTATTGCTAAGCAAGATACAGGTACCATTTCCCTCCTCTGTTCTGTGGCAATTTTGGATGTTAGGTTATTTCTCATCTAGCCATTGTCCCCCCCCCCCCCCCCCCCACGACAGGAGGAAGTGGACCCTGTGCAGCAGGAGGCGAGGGGCGGAAGGGTACAGGTCATGGAGGAAGAGTTGGCTGCCAAGACTCTGGTGGTGGAGGAGCTGAGCCGAGAGCTGGAGGAATTTAGAGCGGCCTTCGGCACAGAGGGGGTGCAACAGGTAATGTGCTGCGTGTGCATGCACGCTCTATGTGTATGTATGAAGGAATTCAAATGGGTAGTTAAAGAAAAAAGTAAATAACCTGCTTCCCCTGTCAACTGCAAATGTTCATATAACATTAAAAATGTTTTAGTCTAATTCATCAAGCAGATTGCATAAGGGGTTGGCCTTGCTTAGCCCACGCTGCTGGTCTGACCTTTGGTTGAGGATGCAGCTTAGAAATGGTTAGGGTAGCAGAGTTATTAGCAATATGAGAGCTCTCTTATGTTCTGATATTCAGAATACTACTCAAATATATGAGAGTACTCTGTAAATATCAAGTGAAATATATCACACATGTCAAACACATGTAATGTGCATATAAACTATTGTTGGTATTTCCCTTTTCAATGGAATACATAACTTTTTTTGTTTGGTTTAAAAACATTGATCTGTGATCGTATTACCACCCATACTCCTTTACCCTAAAATATCCCAAACTAGCGACTTCCATTGTTAAGACCACACTTTGTCTTTGTCAAAGTCAAGCCAGTGTACTATTTTCTTTCTCATAGTAAAGTGTGACTTGTGAATCACTGACGTTGATTATGCAAGGTATACACACTGCACTCTTTTTGATCCTCCAGCTGCAGGACTTTGAGGCTGCCTTGAAGCAGCGAGACGGCATCATCACCCAACTCACAGCCAATCTGCAGCAGTCTCGCAAAGAGAAGGATGAGGTCATGAGGGAGTTCCTGGAGATGACTGAGCAGAGCCAGAAACTGCACATTCAGTTCCAGCAGGTAAGACATTCTTGCCTAGGCTATGAAACTACCCTATAACATATTATCCCACCCTAGTCTATAATATAGTAAGAAAAATACATTAGGCCGGTGAAGTAGAAACCCATAACAAGCGTAGGGTTAGACTAGAATAAAAAAATACAAAAAAAAGAGTTGTAACTTTCCCATAATTCCCAGGTTTTCCAGAGAACCTGGTTGGAAGATTCCCATGAACAGGTGTGAAAAAGCAGGAAATCTGGGTATCCTCCATCTGGAATTTCTGGAAAGCCTGGGAATTTTGGGAAAGTTTCAGGAATTTTCCAACCCTAGGTTAGACACATACCTGTACCAGTCCTATTATATCTTATCTTTCCTATGTCATCTTATTGTCTTGGAAGCTTTCCCCTGCTCTATCAACATTTTCATATATTTTATTACCGTCCTAATAATTCTACAACAGATGTGGTGGTGATGTTGTTTTCTGTCATTTCCACGGGAACATGAACACCCTCTGGTTTGATTGACAGCTGCAGGCAGGTGAGACGCTGAGGAACACCAGCCACAGCAGCACAGCGCAGGACCTCCTGCAGGCCAAGCAGCAGCTTGTCCAATACCAACAGCAGCTGGAGGAGATGGATGGCCAGGTCAGAGGGCACCATGAGATGAGCAAGGAGCAGCTGCTGCAGATCAGCCAGCTCCAGCACCGGCTCAAGGAGGCTGAGATGGTGAGGCAGCTGCCTAGTTGCTGTTAGTCAGTGCCTGTCATTCATGTGAAAACGTCTGCTTGTATGAAATGTATTGATCTATTTAATGGATCTGTTTTATAGGTGGTTGATTACCAGGTGTATTTTGAAATCTGATTTAGATTTCCTAGTATTATTACCTTACAAAAACACAATTTAGTTTAAAGGCTGTTTGTAGAAGAATTATTTCAGCCGTTTAAATATGAGAATTTAATTATATTTTTGACATTTTACATTTGTCTAATACTTACTTTTCCTCATAGGTGGAAAGAAGAACAGAAGAGTCATTTGCACAAAGGTTAAATGAGAAAGACCTGCTGATTGCTAAACAGGAGAGAGTTATGGCAGAGCATGAGCGTTCCCTAATGCAACTTAGAAAAGAGCTCACACATGTGGGCAGAGGTGCTGAGGAGTCACTTGCCCAAAGGGTAAATGAAAAAGACCTGCTGATTTCGGAGCAAACTGCAATAATAACAGAACATGAGCGTACACTGACCATGTTCAAGGTGGAGCTTGCACAGGTGGGAAGAATGACTGAGGAGACTTTTGCACAAAAGTTGAATGAGAAAGAACTGCTGATAGCTGAGCAAGAGAGAGTTATGTCAGAACATGACTCCTCCCTCCACCAGCTAAAGTATGAGTTGACGGCCTCTGAGAAACGCTTAAACGACCTCAACCAGCAAATTGCTGCAAAGGCCCAAGAGCTGGAGAGCTGTAAGAGTGACTTGGATAACTGTAAGAGGGACTTAGAGAGCACTACGGGTCAGTTGAATAGCTGTAGGGTTGAGCTGGAGGGCAGTAAGGGTGAGTTGTATAGCTGTAGGCTTGAGCTGGAGAGCAGTAAGGGTGAGCTGGATAGCTTTAGGTTTGAGCTGGAGGGCAGTAAGGGTGAGTTGTATAGCTGTAGGGTTGAGCTGGAGTCCTGCACGGGCGAACTCTCAGCCTCCAGGCAGAAGGAGCGGATGTCCTCCAGCGAGATCCAGCAGCTGATGGGTACCGTGGAAGACCTCCAGAAGCGATGCCACCAGGGCAGCCTGTCAGAGTGTGACACCCTCCAGAGGATGGAGGAGGACTCAGCCCGCAGGCTGGATCATCTCAGGACGGAGCTAGACGAGATGTACGGTGAGCAGATAGTCCAGATGAAGCAGGAGCTTCGCTTGCAGCACTCTGCGGCCCTGGAGCTGGTCACGGCGCAGCATCGCAAGGAGCTAGAGCTTCTAAAAGCCCAGCAATCCGTGAACAGACCTTGTCCCGAGGTGGTGATCGAGCTCAAGGGCAAGATCGTAGTGCTTCAGCAGAGGCTCCAAGAGGCCCAGGTGCTCCGTGAGAAGGCCAGACAGGAGCTGTCCCAAGTGGCACAGGAGAAGCTCAACCTCCAGGGTCAGGTGGTTGACTACCTCCATGACCTCCGCTCAGCCCGGGCCAAAGTGGAGCAGGCCTCCCAGAACATCGCAGTCCGTGAGAGTCTTCAGGGCGAGCTGCAGCGCCTCCAGGAAACCATCGATGACCTGAAGGCCCAGCTAGCCACCGCTGCGGAGTCGGCAGTAGAGATCGAGGCCAAGCACGAGTCAGAGACAACCAACTTCAAGATCAAACTGGAGATGATGGAGCGGGAGAAGGACGCAGTGCTGGACCGCATGGCTGAGTCACAGGAGGCAGAACTGGAGAGGCTGAGGACACAGCTCCTCTTCAGCCACGAGGAGGAGCTCATTCTCCTTCGGGAGGACCTCCGTAGGGAGAGCCAGCTCAACGCTGAGAACCTCCTTAACGAGGCGTCCATCCGGCACGGCCGAGCTCTGGAGGAGTTGCGGAACGCATACAAGGACGAGCGGGATGAGCTGTTACACCAAATCTTTGCACTGAAAGATGACTTGAAGATGGCGCTGCATAGCTCGAAAGCCGAAGAGCTGGTGGTGCAACTCAATGAACTTCAAGTTGAGGAATTGAGAAAGGGTGGAGAAGAAAGGGTCAGAATGGAGAGGGAAATCCAAATGCTGCTGAAAAAGAATGAGCTGCTAGAAAACCAGTCCAAAGAGCAAGAAAAGAGCTGGGACAACAAATGGAGGAAGCAGGAATCTGAAAATAGGATTTTGATGGAAACCAACAACGCCATGAAAGAGGAAGTGGAGTCCAAAATGGAAAAAATCCAATCCTTCATGACAGAAAATGAACGAAAGCAGCGACAAGTAGTGGAGATGCAAGAGGAGATTGAAAAGCAGAGGAATACATTCTCTTTTGCAGAAAGGAACTTTGAGGTGAACTATCAGGAGCTCAAAGAGGAGTACATGTGCCTTGTTGAGGTAAAGGCACAGTTGGAGGAGAGGATTCTCAAGGAGACACTTGTGTATGAGTCTAAACTCGCTAGCCTCCAGTCGCAGATTCAGGAGCTGAGGGAGAACAAGGAAACTAACAAAATGGAGGACAAGTCCAAAGACAACGGCGGTGCTTCGATAGAAAAATACACTACTGAGCTGATGGAGAAGCTGAAGGTAGCTCTGGCAGAGAAGGAAGAACTGGCTATGAGGCTGTCTAAAGTTACCGAGCAGCTGACTGTTACAGAAGGTGAATTGGATGAGCTGGAAGGAGAGCTGAGTCAGGTCAGGAGAGAAAACAAGGAGGTAATCGCCCAAAATGAAAACCTGGAGGAAGAGCTCGGAAGAGAGCGGGAGACTCCGAAGGAGAGAAAGGGAGAGATAGAACTGCAGAGAGAGGAGGGAGGGAGAGCTGCTCAGAGCCAAGCGAAGCTCCAACAGAGAGGGCAGCCTGTTCAGTCTGCAGCCCCAGCTTGCTCCATCGAGGATCATCACCTCCAAATCGAATCTCTCCAAGGGGAGGTAGTGGTTCTCCCCTCCTCCTTACAGCCCGCCGAAATAGAGCGAGACCGCCTCCGACACACCCCGGAGGCTTGGCACCAGAGCCAAACGCTAACTCCATCTGCAGCCCCATCTCAGGTCTCAACTGTTGGGGAGGGACCTGTTCAGCGTAGCTCCGCTTTGGAGCCTTCAGCCTCTGGGTCACACAGGCGCAAGACACAGCAGCGGCGAGGAAAGAAGAAGCGCCAGAGCTCTGCCCAGACAAAAGAGAAGAGGGAGAAGGAGGAGGCGGCGGAGAGAAACAAAGCTGGAGGTGCTACTGCTGCAGCAGAGTGGAAGGCGCGGGCTCGGATGGAGAGCCAGGTTCCGTCGATCTCGCAGCAGAGGACCGGGAAGGATGACTCCACAGACGGGTACCACGGTGACGGAGAGAGAGACTGCGTTGTGAAGCAGGTAGGCGTTCACAGACAGCTGCTGCTGCAGTCTCTTAGCTGGAATAGCCCCCGCTATGGAAACGATAATTGCCATGCTTTTTATTTTTTCCTCTTTCACTCTCTCTCGCTCTCTCAATCCCTGCATTTTCATAAGTCTGAAATTATCTTTCTGATTGAGCTGTTAAAATGTTTAATAGAGTATTTTCATTTTGGTCTTATGTTAATGCACAAATGGACTATTGTTGAAATAACCAGTAAACAATTGATCATGATCACAACCAGTACTACGTAACGATGTATCATTACTCCCTTGTTAAATCTTACTGTTGATCATTACTCGATGCAGGTGAATGGTATTTGTGTTCATACACTACATAGACTGAATCAAAGGCTTATTTAAAAACCTGGCTGAGGTGAGGTTTGCCTGTTCTAGCACTGAACAGTTTAAAAAATAATAATATTCAGCCAATCTGTAATGACTGATGGGCTTGATTACAAAGTGCCCGACAGAGGCTGGCTCTCATAGGCAGTGAATAACAGAAGTACATCCTTAGGTAAAAATATTCAATATTTTGTCTTTGATTGTCAGGCCACACATACCACTCATTTTAAAGCATTAGAGGCTGAATGGGAGGCATCAATTGGATCAATGCACAGAGATTCTGAAGACTGTAGGAGAGGCTGTTGCATGAACACACAGAGCATTTCAATTATTAAGTTGAAATCACCATTAAGCTTTAGTCAAGCCATTATATAAGAATTATAATCAGCCTTCATTTACTAGGCTCTTATCTTCAAAGCTAAAACGAGCCATGAAAAGACATATGTCGTTATCTCTCATGAATATCCGTTTCTAGCTAAGGAACGTCTTTGCTTTTATGTAGAGAAACGTATTATACATTATAGTTTCTTTCCGTTCTGCAGGGAATAAGTGCTCAAAGGTGAGAAGCCATTTTGTGTCATTCCCAGTACCAGTCAAAAGTTTGGGTTTTTCTTTATTTTTAACTTTTTTTACATTGTAGAATAATAGTGAAGACATCAAAACTATGAAATAACACATATGGAATCATGTGGAAACCAAAAAAGTGTTACACAAATCAAAATAGATGTATATGTCCAAGGCTTCACCTCAGTAGAGCAATGTCAAGGATGCATAGAATTTTGCCCTCATCTCGCATCAGTGCACCACAGTATGTTCACTTTCACTTACTGGGAAGGACCCCTTAATAGATTACATGGGTCTTTCTATAAATAAGGGGGCCAATGTGTGACATTGGGATCAAAATTTTACAATTATTTGAGACACAAATAAAAATGTTTTGTATTTAGTTCCGCATTGTATTTAGAGGAATATATGCAAATTAGCCCGTAACTCCACCTATACACCAACATAGTCCTAGGACTGTACGTCCTTCAAGCAGGGTTCATACAGACATTGGCAAGTCAAATTCAAGGACTTTCAGGGACTTTTTCAAGCACTTAATTGTGTTTTTCAGGGGATGTCAATGTTATACAATTGTATAATTTATATAAATACCCCCCCCCCCCCCCCCCAAAAATAGCATGCAAAAAGTATACCAAAAAAGTAGGGCATTAACACTAAGAATAATGCATTGATATTCCAATTATTATTATTACATTCTAAAATATGTGAGAATAATACGGACTTGTCTTACTAAATAAATGAGATGTATGCATTGCGTTGTTTGCTCTATAAAACGTTAGTTCATATGCCTTGACACTGTGATATATAGGCCTAAGGCTGAGACAATAAGAAGACAGTGGGAGAATAAATTAGACCACACCTTTTTGTTTCATCACAAAACCAGAGAGCAACATCTGTCAGACATTTTCAGACTACTAGACAACAATTGATTTAGAACAGGATTCCCCAACTGCCAGCCCGCGGGGTTGTTTTATTTGTCCCCCCAAGTTTTCTGAGCAATGAAACCAACATATTTAAAATGTTTATTGTTGGCCATAATATACTAAAAACACCAGGAAATTCAATTGATTTTAATTTAAGAAATCTGTTCCAACTATTCCCACATGTAATAAAGAGAAACGTGATCGTATGCTAATGTTAGCAAGGTTTGAAATGATTATCTTTTAGTCAAACATTGTATTTGTTTGGGCTTCTTACGGTCAATTTGCCATTTACAATTTTTTTTGTAATTATGTTCCGGCCCCCCTGACCATCCGCTCAAGGAAAAAAATCGGCCAGCGGCTGAATCTAGTTGATGATCCCAGGAATAACAGAGTTACCACACGTTGCAAAGAAAACAGGCGCTGCCTCCACTATTAAGGCAGCATTTCAACATCATCTAATCACCTTTGCTTAGTCTAATAGAGTCACAACTAAAAGATGCCAAAAACTATTTAGTCCAATTAACGTAAGCTAAAATTGATGTGGCTGTCCATGGTACTGATTTGTGTGTGTGCGTGCACGCAAATATAAAAAACATGTTGACTCACCCTACTTGTAGAGAAATGCCAATGCCATCCTCCACATTCATGTTGCCTAAACGGTCTATGACTCTGTCATGATACAGTACACGCTTTTAGTTGTTGTCCTAGGCTACCTGGCTAAAATGCTAGGCCAGCTAGTTAACATTAGCCTACTACATCTAGCTACATGTTGAACTTCCATCGTTTCGGGTCAGGGGCACAATGTATGAATTTATGGTTGGATCAGAATTGCCCTTATAATCATTGGCCAGTACAGAGAATTAAGTAAAACCACAATTCCAAATCCCAATCTCCATCCATGGCTAATTTAGGAAAGGGACGGTTTTAGCTAGCTAGCTACCTGAGGACAACAACACAATGAGATGCAACAATTCAAGTTTTTGTCTCTAAATGACATTTTGCTTTTGGGGTGATGTGATTGGTCTGAAGCCAAATACGAAATTAACACTTTTCTTTGGTGCGCCAGGATCATTCACAGTTGAGCTCACTCAGTTTTGCTGAATGCTGATTGGCTATAATTGTATTTATTTTCATCAAGGGGGACCAAATTCTTTGCTTGCTCGGATGCTTTCTCCACTCTTGAGAATTGAAGGAAATTTATGAACCACAGCGGGACGAATTATTATTATTATTAATAATAAAAACATTATTATTAAATGGTTTTAAAATTTTTGGAAGCCCATGAATACACACCACTGCTGTTGCCTATGTGGCCAACGCAGGTACACATACTTTAATAAAGCCATGAATAGCGGCAGCGTTAATCTTACCATCGTTGTTTTCATACTGAGAAAACAACTAAAAACCAGGTTCATTTTGTAATGGAACAGTTTTCATGGAATGCCAAGTTGAAGCCAGCATTAGATGGTTTTACCTCAACAGAGTAGCGCAACACCCGTCAATTGAAGTGGCGGGAAACATACAAAAGTGGCCACATCGCTTACAGAAACGGATCAAAAAGAAAATCACGGATAATTATAAGGGATCAGAAGATCTTATAAATTGGCTACAATAATTACAAGGACTTTTCAAGTACCAAATTGAGGAAATGTATGATTTTCAAGGTAGGCCTATTCCAGTACTTGGATTTCTGAGGTAAAAAATGAGTGTTCAAGTGGGCTATTTCAAGATCCATTTGTATTGTTTAAAAATGCAGGTGTAACATGGAAACCAAAATATATTTGTTATGTTATTTCATTCCCAGATCATATTGTGAAGAAACCCATTAGGCTATGTCATGTGTTGTCTTTATATCCAGAATAATGAATTGGAATAGTGTTGGGTGTTGTGCAATACATAATTGCTCACAGTAGACTATGTGTCTAATCCGAGGCACAAAAACATGAACTCATTACCTTGATGCTTCTTCTGTTAAATCTGCTGTAAAGTAAGCAGACCACAACAGATGGTTAACATCAATTCGCTAGGGATTTTACATCCAAGTACAACTGTCTTCACCGGCATAAAGACAAACAACTTTTTCCCCAACACATGGCGCATGCAACAGCTTTTTGTCACTTGACTGTCATTCAGAAAATTCCTTCTTGAATCAGATGATGATGTGTGAAAATACATGGTGTAATTACACCTTGACACCAAATGCACATCCAACAAGTATTATGCATAAATATTGAAGAACCACGTCAATGACAGTATTGATTTAGGTTTTAAGTATAAAGGTAAGATGACTTTTGTTTAGAAGCATTCGATTTTGCAATCGCATGGTTTTTGGGGGATTTGTTTGCCCATGAAAACTGTTTTCACCCCATAACATAAGGAGACACGGAATGTTATGTAGTTACACTGCATTTCTAAGATCTCTATACAAAAAACTTTCCAACTGCTAGATCCAGGTATGTACAGGGTTCAAGTTCAATGTCTAATTTAACTGATTACATATTTTTATTTAACCTTTTATTTAACCAGGAAAGTCAGTTAAGAACAAATTCTTATTTTCAATGACGGCCTAGGAGCAGTGGGTTAACTGCCTTGTTCAGGGGCAGAACGACAGATATTTACCTTGTCAGCTCGGGGATTCGATCTTGCAACCTTTCGGTTACTAGTTCAGCACTCTAACCACTAGGCTACCTGCTTAATATATGATATAATAATATATATCATATATGCGTAATATATGATATAACGACAATTTAAACTGCCATAAATGCATCGACAGAAAAGTGTTTTATGTCGCAATATTTTGGACAAATCCGTCAAGACACCAACCATGAGAAAGTGTTAAACATGAATTTTAAATCAACTCATACATTTTATTGAATATAGCTAAGCTATGGTATGTTTCCCCCTTAATGTAATTTTTATTTTATTTTAAATTGCATATTATCATCAATCTTCTAAATATCTGTGACAACTTGTCCAGCGTAGGAAATCCTCACTGGTACCGTAGTTTATAAAAAGACCACATTTATAAATGCTTATATCAAAATCAAGAAAATGGTGCTATTGCATCTTGTTCTTCGTATCAATACTATGTGCAAGGGAAGTACATAAGCATTCATTGCTATTAATAAATTGCTAATTAATATGAAATGCTTCTGAAGCTGTCTTAGGCTTTACAGTGTGGCCTTCTCAGTAAGTGTTTCATTGTTTTTTATGCCATACGTACTGTACTGTTGTCGCCAGACCTCATCAACATTGTGTTTTTTATTAGCTTTTAATCTCTTCTGTTACAATGGCTACTTTTTTCTCCTCTTTTCAGGGGAAGAGCGTAGATGGGATGGAGTGTTGGGTGGACCCTGTAGCGAAGCAAGAGGAGGACAGGGACAGCGAAACCACAGAGCATGTAAATGTCACCTGAGCTCAAATCTGCCTGTGCTTTTCGCTCCGGCCTGAGTCGCTGTCTTAGTACAGTGGGTTGGGAAGGTCAATCAACCAGTGGAAAAACTTCATACAGAACTATGGGCACCCAGTAGTAAGACCGTGATAAAGGCAAACCTTCCTTTTGTCACCAATTTGTATTATTATGAGTAATGCTTGGTTGTTGTGTCAGCAAGTGTTATACTGCCCACACTGCTAATAATTAGTGTGAAATAACCAAAGTAAGACCTATGAATCTGTTTAGGAAGTTGCAGTATGCAGTTATTCATCCTTGCAGTATTTGCAGTGTCACATTCTACGTAGCTACGTGCATTAGGCTACTAAGCATGTGCTTGACATCAATTTGATATATGTCTTATTGTAATATGTATAGTGCTTGAGTGGTTGGATAAATTGCAATCAAACAAAGCGTTATGAAAGTAGCAGTGTTACCATTCTACACAAAAATGCATTGCACACAGCAAATAGCACTGTCATCAAAGAAAAAAATCATGACTTCACAAGTGTAGCTGCAACACATCTGCGTTTCCACATCCATCCAAGGATGAGAGGAAAGCCTTGCCGTCTCTCCATTGTGTTGGCTGTAGAATAGATAATAGCTGGCCCCTTGTTTGTTGTGCTAAAGCCCAGGTGCTCCCCCCTGTTTCTTATAAAATTAGGGCAACAGGCATTCCCCATTTCCATTCAAAACAATGTCCTGTGGTGGGTGGACTGGCCAACATATTTGGGGTTGCACCTTTTGGAATATATGTTTAAAGGTACACTCAAAAATATGGCATCATACAGCAGGCCGACTTCCTGCTTACAGATAAACAGCAACTGGCAAGCCTAAAGTACATTTGGAGGGGCCAATAGTGGTTGACAATCGTCTTGTTGATATGTGTATGATGTCATATTGCTAAGAATACCTTAAATTCATCATGTGTAAGTTGCAACAAGCACATTCTATTCTTTGGAATTTGTGTGTCTTACTCCAGAAACAATCTCTATTGTGCAACCATAGGTGGAATGAGGGATTATGTCCATTTTGGTCTAGGTAATTCTATGCTCTCTTTACTCTCTCTCTCTTTGTGCAGGTGGAGTGCAGGCTGCAGCTGGAGGCCCAGCGCATCAGCCTGTCTCAGATGCACGCTGCACAGCTGGAGCTGCTCCGGGAGCAGACAGATGCCCGTGTCAGCACACTTGAGCAGGAGCTGGGTCGCTTGAAAAAAACATGGGACAAAGGTGTGTGTGTGGTTTTGAGTGCAGGTTGATGTATGGATGGGTTGTTGTCTGGTGGTGGGGTTGAGGTAGGGATATGGCAAGTGTGTTTGTGTGGTAGGAAACCTTGTGGTGGTTAGAGGTGTGTGTGTACATGTTTCAATGTGTGCACTGCGCACATGTATATTTAATTATGTATGTGTATCTGGGGGTGTGGGGCTAGACGGGCCATGTTGAATTAGTTTATTTTTATCTATCATTCGTGATGTCATCCATGCTACAATCTGTAGATAGAAAACAGGAGACTCTTTACGGAAGTTATTCAGTCTCTTTTGCATTCATCCTATTTTAGTAATTGAATAATGTTTGTGCTCAATATAAGCCAATAATAATGTATGCTTATGTTGTTTTTCTCGGACTTCACAGATGAACTCAGAAGCTCTAAGTACCAGAATGTGGTGCAAGTTGTGTCTGAAGAGTGCAAGCAACTCATCCTGGTAGTTAACATTCATCACACATACACACAAAAAACAAGTATTGATTAATGTTCCTTTGCACTGTCAATTATTTTTGATATGAGAACGTTATTAGACAGAATTATTTCAGGTTTAGACATTGATTCTTACCACTCGAATGCATCATATTTACTGAGACATCAGTTTTGTTTGAGAGCTATTTTGCTGTTCTCTTTATACAGTCCTTTGCTAAATTTTTTGGAGAGGAGTTCTTGGAGTATCTCCACCCCACTGATGTCGAGGACTGGAAGATTCATTCGTTTGAAAGGGAAGAAACAAGGGATTCCAGTGCTGTTTTACAGGAGGCGAAAGGTGCTTTATTGGTTGTGATGTCTACCAAATGATAGCAATACCACATAAAGAACACGCAGCCTATGAAATGAGTGGCTGACTAATGAAAACGTCTAAATAAGTCACACACCAATCTTGACTGCTGCATGATAATTTTACAAATTACAAAAATTCCTCCAGTTTACTTTGCATACGCACATCAAATCCAGCTACATCAATTATAAATGGAATATCTTATAGTAGTGAACATACTTCACACCCTGAGACTGCATGAGGACATACTTGTAATGGACATTTCTTCTGTCTGGTTCTATAGAAATGTACAGAGACCTTCAGCAGGTGAAGCAGAGGATTGAACAGGAGCACGGTCGTCTTCTACAGCTCCAGTCCTTACTGAAGGCAGATGGCAATAAGGTAGGATGGACTGCTACACACTGTGTGTGTAAAACTGTTTATTTAGTTAGCTCTTTGTGTCAAACTCATTCCACGGAGGGCCGGGTGTTTGCAGGTTTTTGCTCCTCCCTTGTACTTGATTGATGAATTAAGGTCACTAATTAGTAAACAACTCCCCTCACATGGTTTTCGAGGTCTTAATTGAAAAGTAAAATCCCAAAACCATCTGACACTAGGCCCTCCATGGAATGAGTTTGACACACCTGCTTTAAGGGGTTTAGGCCAAGAGTTTATGAATTGGTGGGGGAAAAAACATATAAGTCATTATTTGATTGGATATGTTTAGATGTCACGACACCAACCTCGTTGTTATTATTTGACATGTAATCACAGTATTATGACGGGGATGAAAAGCAACAATAATTTGATTTGGGTACAGTAATTGCTAGGACACTAGCACTCAGCTTTTACATTTTTAACTCTGCTAGTTAATAATGATATGACGAATGAAAGCTAATTGGCTTTAATGATAACGCCAACAAACACTGCTGTCAAACTCTTATTGTCATTTTTAGATTGAGGCGATGCAGCTGATGTACGATGAGCTGAAGCGCAGCAGTGAGGAGAAGATCGCCAGCCTGCGCAGGCACATCGAAAGCTCCAGCATCTCTACACACAATCTCAAGGGTAAATTTAGATATATACTCTGTCTAAACCAAAATGGTGCTGGGTTATGTGGTGTTCATATTCTACACAATCTGTTGTGCATTTGGAAAGGTCTGCAAGCCTCAATCCCAAAATGAATGGGAAAGATGGGCACTGTCTACTTCCATCTACATAGTCATGCTAATGCTAACACCATCGCTCTCTACCCAGATCTGAGGGAGCTGACCGCGGCCTCGCCCTCCTCCCACACTGCTGAGGATATCCAGAAGCTGAGGGCCGACATCCATCAGCAGCGGGCCCAGCTGGAGGAATGCCACAGGCTGGAAGTGGAGCGCCTCAGGGCCTACTACCAGCAGCAGGCCAAAGCGACTGAGGAGCGCTATGCTACCGAGCTCATCGTGCTACAGCAGCACCTCGATGAGGTCACGGGCACCGAGGCCCAGTTCAGGTAATAGTGATGATGATGATCATGACTATGATTTAGAAGTGGCCCTGCATAAATCACATGCAAGAGCTTCTCACAGTGTGTTTATACTAGACACTACAACCTATCGATTTCTGGACCAATCAGACGGCCCCAAATGTGTTCGCATTCGGTGTAGGATTGGGAAGGTACTCAGATCCAGACTCTTTGCAGAGAAGAAACTAACGTTAGTGGGTGTGGGGTAATGTTTGGCTAGAGCAAGGAGTCTGGGTAGCCAGGCAAGAGGAAAACCGCATCATCAACCCTTTCACATTGCATGTAATCTTGACACGAATATTAAACTCAAACTAAATCCAACTCATGAATCCAACTCAACATATGAATTGGTTAGTCCACAAGTACATCATAGGTAATACATATTATCGGAGAAACACAACCAACGGTGCATAAGTGAGAAAGTACATTTTCATCTCCCCCATGGGAGTATCTGAAACGGTCATGAGGAGGATCCTACTCCTGTGTGTGCGTGCGCATAGAAAGAGTGCAGCAGCACTTCTCAGATCACTGTGACCCGATACAACCGGGCAGTGAAATTCTACAGCTGCCATTCAGGCCCACTTTAATTGCCAAGGCATTAGCAAACTCTTTATTCCTTTGAAAGTAGATTTCCGTTTTATTCAATCCCTCCTGAGTCCATTATTATTAGCATGGCTTTAATCTCCTGATATCTCTCCTCAGTGGCACAGCAGTCTAAGGCACTGCATCGCAGTACTAGAAGCGTCACTACAGATCCGGGTTCGATCCCGGGCTGTGTCACTTCCGGCCGCGACCGGGAGACGCATGGGCGGCGCACAACTGGCCCAGTGTCGTCCGGCTTAGGAGAGGGTTTGGCCGGCTGGGATGTCCTTGTCTAATCTCACTCTTGTGATTCCTTGTGGCGGCCGGGCGCATGCACGCTGACTTTGGTCGCCAGTTGTATGGTGTTTCCTCCGAAACATCAGTGCGGCTGGCTTCCGGTATAATTGGGCAGTTTGTCAAGAAGCAGTGCGGCTTGACAGGGTCGGGTTTAGGAGGACGCATGGCTCTCGACCTTCGCCTCTCCCAGGTCCGTACGGGAGTTGCAGCGATGGGACAAGACTGTAACTACCAATTTGGATATCACAAATTGAACAGAATTAAAATAAATGTATCATCTCCTGATATCTAAATTATTTTCACTATATAATAGGGATGTAACATTCACGCATCCATCCCGATTAAATGTTGATTTTCGGGCCCCAAACCAATCCAAATCTAGCATGCATCGGTCAGAAAATCGATTCAAAAGTAATAATATACATTTTTGCAAAAAAAAAAATAATAATAATTTACATAAGTATTCCACCCCTGAATCAATACATGTTTGAATCACCTTTGGCAGGGATTACAGCTGTGAGTCTTTAAGAGCTTTGCACACCTGGATTGTACAATAGTTTCCCATGATTCTTTTTTAAATTCTTCAAGCTCTGTCAAGTTGGTTGTTGATCATTGCTAGACAGCCATTTTAAAATCCTGACATTAGATTTTCAAGCCGATTTATGTCCAAACTTTAACTAGGCCTCTCAAGAACATTCATGGTTTTAGGCCGTCAGTGTTTTAAGTTTTTAATTTAATTTTTTTTATTTCACTTTTATTTAACAAAGTAGGCCAGTTGAGAACAAGTTCTCATTTACAACTGCGACCTGGCCAAGATAAAGCAAAGCAGTGTGACAAAAACAGCACAGAGTTACACATGGGATAAACAATTTTACAGTCAATAACACAATAGAAAAATCTGTACACAGTGTGTGCAAATTAAGTAAGGAGGTAAGGCAATAAATAGGCCGATAGTGGCAAAGTAATTACAGTTTAGCAATTTACGATGGAGTGATATATGTGCAGATGAGGATGTGCAGGTAGAAATACTGGTGTGCAAAAGAGCAGAAAAACAAATGTGGGGATGAGGTAGGTAGTTGGTTGGATGGGCTATTTATGGGCTGTGTACAGCTGCAGCGATCGGTAAGCTGCGCCTACAGCTGATGCTTGAAGTTAGTGAGGGAGATATAAGTCTCCAACTTCAGTGATTTTTGCAATTCGTGGCAGCAGAGAACTGGAAGGGAAGGCGGCCAAAGGAGGTGTTGGCTTTGGGGATGACCAGTGAAATATACCTGCTGGAGCGTGTCCTACGGGTGGGTGTTGCTATGGTGACCAGTGAGCTGAGATAAGGCGGAGCTTTACCTAGCAAGGACTTAAAGATGACTTGGAGCCAGTGGGTTTTGCGACGAATATGTAGCGAGGACCAGCCAACGAGAGCATACAAGTCGCAGTGGTGGGTAGTATATGGGGCTTTGGTGACAAAACGGATGGCACTGTGATAGACTGCATCCAGTTTGCTGAGTAGAGTGTTGGAGGCTATTTTGTAAATGACATCGCCAAAGTCCAGGATCGGTAGGCTAGTCAGATTTACGAGGGTATGTTTGGCAGCATGAGTGAAGGATGCTTTGTTTGCGAAAGAGGAAGCCAATTCTAGATTTAACTTTGGATTGGAGATGTTTGATGTGAGTCTGGAAGGAGAGTTTACAGTCTAGCCAGACACCTAGGTATTTAAAGTTGTCCACATATTCTAAGTCAGAACCGTCCAGAGTAGTGATGCTAGTCGGGCGGGTGGGTGCGGGCAGCGATCGGTTGAAGAGCATGCATTTCGTTTTACTGGCATTTGAGAGCAGTTGGAGGCCACGGAAGGAGTGTTGTATGGTGTTGAAGCTCGTTTAGAGGTTTGTTAACACAGTGTCCAAAGAAGGGCCAGATGTATGCAGAATGGTGTCGTATGCGTAGAGGTGGATCAAAGAAGCACCCGCAGCAAGAGCGACATCATTGATATATACGGAGAAAAGAGTCGGCCCGAGAATTGAACCCTGTGGCACCCCCATAGACTGCCAGAGGTGCGGACAACAGGCCTTCCGATTTGACACACTGAACTCTATCTGAGAAGTAGTTGGTGAATCAGGCGAGGCAGTCATTAGAGAAACCAATGCTGTTGTCCTGCTGAAAAGTTAATTCACCTCCCAGTCTCTGGTGGAAAGCACACTGAACCAGGTTTTACTCTAGGATGTTGCTTCATTCCATTTATTTTTTTATCCTGAAAAACTCCCCAGTCCTTAACGATTACAAGCATACCTGTAACATGATGCAGCCACCACTGTGCTTGAAAATATGGAGAGTGGTACTCACTAATGTGTTGTGTTGGATGTGCCCCAAACAAATTTTTGTCCTTAATACAAAGTGTTCATTGCTTTGCCACATTTTTTGAAGTATTACTTTAGTGCCTTGTTGCAAACAGGATGTACAGTACCAGTCAAACATTTGGACACACCTACTCAATCCATTTTTTTCCCCTGTTTTGAATTTTCTACATTGTAGAATAGTAGTGAAGACATCAAAAGTATGAAATAACACATATGGAATCATCATCAAAATAGATTTTATATTTGAGATTCTTCAAAGTAGCCACCCTTTGCCTTGATGAAAACTTTGCACACGCTTGACATTCTCTCAACCATGCATTTCAATTAACAGGTGTGCCTTGTTAAAAGTCAATTTGTGGAATTTCTTTCCTTAATGCGTTTGAGCCAATCAGTTGTGTTGTGACAAGGTAGGGGTGGTATACAGAAGATTGCCCTATTTGGTTAAAGACCAAGTCCATATTATGGCAAGAACAGCTTAAAACAGCAAAGAGAAATGACAGTCCATCATTACTTTAAGACATGAAGGTCAGTCCATCCAGAAAACTTGAAGAAACTTCTTCAATCTCAAAAACCATCAAGCGCTATGATGGAATTAGCTCTCATGAGGACCGCACCTCTGCTGCAGAGGATAAGTACATTAGAGTTTGCAGCCCAAATAAATGCTTCATAGAGTTCAAGAAACAGACACATCTCAACATCAACTGTTCAGAGGAGACTGCGTGAATCAGGCCATGATGGTCGAATTGCTGCAAAGAAACCACTACTAAAGAACACCAATAAGAAGAAGAGACTTGCTTGAGCCTCAACACGAGCAATGACTTTAGACCAGGTGGATATATGTCCTGTCGTCTGGAGTCCAAATTTGAGATTGCTACCGTGTCTTTGTGAGACGCAGAGTAGGTGAACGGATGATCTCCGCATGTGTGGCTCCCACCGTGAAGCATGGAGGAGGAGGTGTGATGGTGTGGGGGTGCTTTGCTGGTGACACTGATTTATTTAGAATTCAAGGCACACTTTACCAGCATGGCTACCACAGCATTCTGCAGAGATGCACAGTCCCACTGAGCGCAAACCAGATGGGATGATCATTTGTTTTTCAACAGGACAATGACACAAAACACCTCCAGGCTGTGTAAGGGCTATTTGACCAAGAAGGGGAGTGATGGAGTGCTGCATCAGATGACCGTGCCTCCACAATCACCTGACCTCAGCCCAATTGAGATGGTTTGGGATGAGTTGGACCGCAGAGTGAAGGAAGAGCAGCCAACAAGTGCTAAGCATATGTGGGAACTCATTCCAGACTGTTGGAAAAGCATTCCTCATGAAGCTGGTTGAGAGAATGCCAAGAGTGTACAAAGCTGTCATCAAGGCAAAGGGTGGCTACTTTGAAGAATCTAAAATATATTTAGATTTGTTTAACATTTGTTGGGTTACTACAGTCGTGGCCAAAAGTTTTGAGAATAACACAAATATGAATTTTCAAAGTCTGCTGCCTCATTTTGTATGTTGGCAATTTGCATATACTCCAGAATGTTATGAAGAGTGGTCAGATGAATTGCAATTAATTGCTAAGTCCCTCTTTGCCATGCAAATGAACTGAATCCCCCAAAAACATTTCCACTGCATTTCAGCCCTGCCACAAAAGGACCAGCTGACATCATGTCAGTGATTTTCTCGTTAACACATGTGTGAGTGTTGACGAGGACAAGGCTGGAGATCACTCTGTCATGCTGATTGAGTTCGAATAACAGACTGGAAGCTTCAAAAGGAGGGTGGTGTTTGGAATTATTGTTCTTCCACTGTCAACCATGGTTACCTGCAAGAAAACATGTGCCGTCATCATTGCTTTGCACAAAAAGGGCTATTGCTGCCAGTAAGGTTGCACCTAAATCAACCATTTATCGGATCATCAAGAACTTCAAGGAGAGTGGTTCAAATGTTGTGAAGAAGGCTTCAGAGTGACCAAGAAAGTCCAGCAAGCGCCAGGACCGTCTCCTAAAGTTGATTCAGCTGCGGGATCGGGGCACCACGAGTACAGAGCTTGCTCAGGAATGGCAGCAGGCAGGTGTGAGTGCATCTGCACGCACAGTGAGGCGGAGACTTTTGGCGGATGTCCTGGTGTCAAGAAGGGCAGCAAAGAAGCCACTTCTCTGCAGGAAAAACATCAGGGACAGACTGATATTCTGCAAAAGGTACAGGGATTGGACTGCTGAGGACTGGGGTAAAGTCGTTTTCTCTGATGAACCCCCTTTCCGATTGTTTGGGGCATCCGGAAAAAAGCTTGTCCGGAGAAGACAAGGTGAGCGCTACCATCAGTCCTGTGTCGTGCCAACAGTAAAGCATCCTGAGACCATTCATGTGTGGGGTTGCTTCTCAGCCAAGGGAGTGGGCTCACTCACAATGTTGCCTAAGAACACAGCCATGAATAAAGAATGGTACCAACACATCCTCCGAGTGCAACTTCTCCCAACCATCCAGGAACAGTTTGGTGACCAACAATGCATTTTCCAGCATGATGGAGCACCTTGTCATAAGGCAAAAGTAATAACTAAGTGGCTTTGTGAACAAAACAACGATATTTTGGGTCCATGGCCAGGAAACACCCCAGACCTTAATCCCATTGAGAACTTGTGGTAAATCCTCAAGAGGCGGGTGGACAAACACAAACCCACAGATTCTGACAAACTCCAAGCATTGATTATGCAAGAATGGGCTGCCATCAGTCAGGATGTGGCCCAGAAGTTAATTGACAGCATGCCAGGGCGGATTGCAGAGGTCTTGAAAAAGTAGGGTCAACACTGCAAATATTGACTCTTTGCATCAACTTCATGTAATTGTCAATAAAAGCCTTTGACACTTGTGAAATGCTTGTAATTATACTTCAGTATTCCATAGTAACACCTGACAAAAATATCTAAAGACACTGAATCAGGAAATTGGAAATTAATATTTGTGTCATTCTCAAAACTTTTGGCCATGACTGTACATGATTCCATATGTGTCATTTCATGGTTTTGATGTCAAGGGTTTTTCTACGTTGTACAAGAATAGTGAACGTGCCTCCCGAGTGGCGCATTGGTCTAAGGCACTGCATCGCAGTGCTAGCTGTGCCACTGTATTATTTTTATATAAAAATGGCCAAATTACCCGCTGTAGGTATTATCAGGCAGGTTTTAGCTTTTATTATTTTTGTTCAATACAGTATTCATTATTACATAGGGCTCTGATTATGTCTGTCGCAGTTGAATCTCATTGAGTAAACTTTATTGATCCCCAGAGGGTATAATAAAAACAATAGTTACGGTTTCAGACAGTAGACAATTTGAATGCTTCAGGTTGACCTTTTGATATAGTTCTTCACATGCAAAACACTGGGAGAGTCTAGTGAAGCAATGATAGCTTATCTGCCAGCAGCACAGCCCAGTTTATGAAATATTTACATGCTGTTTAAAAGTTTGTTAATTACTAACCCACAAAGTACGCTTTCTCTTGCCCAACATCTCTAGGCAAAGAGCAGAAACATCCGTCTCCCCATTTGGCCATCCTCAAGGTGTTTCCATATCAATAGAAAATTGAAGGGATAATTCTCCCAAATTTGAAAATGACATTTGTTTACCCTGTAAGTAGTCAATGGACACAGAGACTGCTCTGTCTTCACGCTTTGGGGTTGTTGCATGTTAATTTGGGGTATTTTGACTTACACCGGTGAGTAGTCTTGCTAACCAGCTACTGTAGAGGCCAGTCTCACTATGATCACCCTTAGCGGCATTGTCATAAAACAGATGTTTCTGGCTTTTAGGGATACACTATTTTCAACCTTTTCCCCTGAGAAACGGAAGTGAGGACTCCACTCAAGTAACTTACTATGCATGCTACGTTAGGTTACGCTATGATAAACCATCTTCTAATCAAATGGGTATGATTAACTGAGATACTACTGCACCCTGCTGTAAAATTATATTAATACTTTGAGCCTTTTGGTATCGAAGCCTGAGGGCTTATTCAGGGCAAGGCTAGGTTACCGAACGTTCAGATAGAAATGTATCATGTACTAAAATAATTGCTTATCTGAATAACCCTCAGAGTACTTCTCTGTCATGTAGAATAATAGGGAATCGTATGTCGGTTCTATGCATTACATTTCTATCCACAAAGTTTCAAATATTACAGCCCACTGTACATTCCCCATGATGACATTGATTGATAGAATGGTGCCAGTTAGCTAATCCCAAAGGGGAATTTGGACAGGGCACTTTCGCTGTGCAATTCACACACAGTGGGTGGTTGAAAATTAACTGAACTTCAGACTTAAAGTAAATCATGAATTCCAATCTCCTAAAATAAGAAGTCAGATGTTGAAAAATAATACTAGTAGATTCACTTGTACGCTGTCTTCAGCATGGTGGATGTTTGTTAACCCTTTACTATTCACTAATGTCTTCGGTCTTTATATTTAATTCTGCCTTGTCTTTCAGCCTGTCCAGTGCTGCCCAGCTTGGCTTGCGGACCGAGGAAGAGGACGCAGAGGAACTAAAGGTTTGCTCCCTTCTCACTTAGCCAAATCTTCCCGTCACACACCACCTCTTCTCGAGGCAAAAACCCTGATTTGAATTAAGACACTCCATTAGCCGTCACTGCGAGCGATGGAGGAGGGGGATGAATGGAATGCTGCCTTTGGCTAAAATCTTCCCCAGATCCCTGGGTGACAGGCTGCAGTGAAATGCCACGTTTAAACCGATTTTTATCCGAGGGGAAGTTGAAGTGTCGAGGCGCCGGTTATGTAAGCGGTTAGCATTGCGTGGATGCTAGCGTTAGCTACAGTTGAAGTCGGAAGTTTACATTCACTTAAGTTGGAGTCATTAAAACTCATTTTTCAACCACTCCACAAATGTCTTGTTAACAAACTATAGTTTTGGCAAGTCGGTTAGGACATCTACTTTGTGCATGACACAAGTAATTTTTCCAACAATTGTTTACAGACAGATTATTTCACTTATAATTCACTGTGTCACTATTCCAGTGGGTCAGAAGTTTACATACACTAAGTTGACTGTGCCTTTAAACAGCTTGGAAAATTCCAGAAAATTATGTCATGGCTTTAGAAGCTTCTGTTAGGCTAATTGACATCATTTGAGTCAATTGGAGGTGTACCTGTGGATGTATTTCAAGGCCTACCTTCAAACTCAGTGCCTCTTTGCTTGACATCATGGGAAAATCTAATGAAATCAGCCAAGACCTCAGAAAAAAAATGGTAAACCTCGAAGTCTGGTTCATCCTTGGGAGCAACTTCCAAATGCCTGAAGGTACCACGTTCATCTGTACAAACAATAGTACCCAAGTATAAACACCATGGTACCACGCAGCCGTCATACCGCTCAGGAAGGAGACGCGTTCTGTCTCCTAGAGATAAACATACTTTGGTGCGAAAAGTGAAAATCAATCCCAGAACAACAGCAAAGGACCTTGTGAAGGTGCTGGAGGAAACAGGTACAAATGTATCTATATCCACAGTAAAACGAGTCCTATATCGACATAACCTGAAAGCCTGCTCAGCGAGGAAGAAGCCACTGGTCCAAAACCGCCATAAAAAGCCAGACTACGGTTTGCAACTGCACATAGGGACAAAGATCGTACTTTTTGGAGAAATGTCCTCTGGTCTGATGTAACAAAAATGTAACTGTTTGGCCATAATGACCATCGTTATGTTTGGCAGAAGAAAGGGGAGGCTTGCAAGCCGAAGAACACCATCCCAACCGTGAAGCACGGGGGTGGCAGCATCATGTTGTAGGGGTGCTTTACTGCAGGAGGGACTGGTGCACTTCACAAAATAGATGGCATCATGAGGGAGGAAATGTATGTGGATATATTGAAGCAACATCTCAAGACATCAGTCAGGAAGTTAAAGCTTGGCCGCAAATGATAATGACCCCAAGCATACTTCCAAAGTTGTGGCAAAATGGCTTAAGGACAACAAAGTCAAGGTATTGGAGTGGCCATCACAAAGCCCTGACCTCAATCCTGTAGAAAATTTGTGGGCAGAACTGAAAAGGCGTGTGGGAGCAAAGAGGCCTACAAACCTGACACAGTTACACCAGCTCTGTCAGGAGGAATGGGCAAAAATTCACCCAACTTATTTTGGGAAGCTTGTGGAAGGCTACCTGAAACGTTTGACCCATGTTAAACAATTTAAAGGCAATGCTACCAAATACTAATTGAGTGTATGTATGTAAACTTCTGACCCACTGGGAATGTGAGGAAAGAAATAAAAACTTAAATAAGTCATTCCCTCTACTATTATTCTGACATTTCACATTCTTAAAATAAACTGGTGATCCTAACTGACCTAAAACAGGGAATTTTTACTAGGATTAAATGTCAGTAGTTGTGAAAAACTGAGTTTAAATGTATTTGGCAAAGGTGTATGTAAACTTCCGACTTCAACTGTATATACTACTACGGTAATCAAGTCTTTGCCTGCATTAAAGGACGATTCTGTCTACATGAGTGACCTGGTCCGTTTCAGTCAAGTCTCTCACGATCAATCCACCTCCCGCTTGTTCACTTGCTCTCGCTACCTCCCTTGCTTTCCGGTCTAGCAGCGTGAGACGCTGATTCTCACATCAGAGAAGAAAGCCGGAGAATAGAGGAGCTCAGAGATTGAGGGAGACAGAAAGAAAAGACAGAAATAAAAGGTTAGAGAGGGAGGAAAAATGGAGAGATGTCCGGTGAGAGAGAGAAAGATGTGGAATGCATAGAGTAGACTGTAAGGTGGAGGGAAAGGACGAGGGAGAAGTAGGTGGAGGTAGGAGGAGAGTGATAGAAAATGAGTTATCGAGAGCAACCAACACCAGGTGCTATTATAGCACAATAACGATTCACTAAGTGAGAGGCATAGCTGAAAAAAAGAGAGAAAAAGGAAAGACTTACTATTGTAGCTTCACGTAGTGGTGCTCTAGCCGAACTGAAACTCTACTCTATAGGATGTCTGACTTCTATTTATCAGTGCATCATTCAGCCTTCAAGGCATAGGAAGTAGAATCAGTTAATTTCTCTCCAGTGGGTGGCTGAGGGGGAAGGGAGGGGGCACACACTCTGAAAAGCCTCTGGATCTTTCCCTCTTTTCTCCTCTGACCTTTGCTCAATTCCTATGTTTTTCTCGCCGCCTCTCCTATTTTTCTTCCATATACGTTTCCCTCTGGTTAATTTATTTTTATGTCTGTGTCTATCCTATCCCCATCCTATTCCTTGTCCACTCCTCCCCCTCGTCTCTAGCTGGTGGAGGAGGATGCGTTGTTGGTGGGTCTGGACGCGGAGCTACGCGGGCCGGCCAAGTCTATGGGCATGACTGCGCTGCTGCAGACGCTGAGGAGAGCGCTCTACCATAAGTACCACCAGGAGGTGGCAGCGCTGAAGGAACAACAGTGTGCTGAGCTCACCAGACTCAGAGAAGAGTGGGTGCAGGAAAAGAGAGAGAGAGGGAGAGAGGAAGGAGAGGAGGACGTGTGGTTGCAGGTGAAGCCGGACCCGGAGGGCATCAACGGGAGCAAATGCTATATCAAGGGACCCAGCACGGAGGACCAAGGCGACCAAGGTGTGCAGGAGAGGAGACACCAGGAGAGGGTGGAGGAGGAGATAGCTAAGGTAAGAAGTTGACTGCCGAACAGGGACAATTATTTTTTTTTAAACGAAAAACAGAGTTATTGTAGGGTACAGACAAACTTAGGTGTGAAATTCATGTTTTCTACATGGTTAAAAAAAACTTGATTTCCTAACGACAAACATTTTCGTATTCTGAACAACCTCCATTCCTGACGTGTTTGTATCTCTGAGGTCCTAATGTTCTTTGAAGAGTATGACCAAAACTGGTCTTGTAGAATGATTTAAGACTAACAAGCAAGAAAACATATCCTAAACATATCCATATGCGCTAACTGAAACTAATTGTATGGATTTTTTTCCTAATAATAATGTAAAATTAACATCTGTACAGAAAGACTCTTGTGAAGGCCAAATTACAGAGGAGGAACTTCTTGATGCAATTAAAGCCTTTAAGGCTGGGAAAACTCCAGGGCTAGATGGCATACCAGTGGATGTATACAAAACTTTTTTTTATATACACAGAGGACCACTATTAGCATGTTTTAACCACTCCTATATAAATGGTATATTATCAGACACGTGACAAGAAGGTCTGATATCATTATTACTGAAACAGGACCCAAGTGGTAGATCCAATCCATAAAAAAAATTGGAGACCTCTTACACTTCAGTGTTGTGATGCAAAGTCCTAGCAAAATGCTTGGCGCATAGAATTAAAAAAGTAGTGTCAGATATTCTTCATCCTAATCAGACATATTTGCTCCAATGTAAAAAACCTAAGACATGTACTGGAAACAATAGAATACTATGAAATATCGGGGACACCAGGCCTGGTTTTCATAGCTGATTTTGAAAAGGCTTTTGATAAAGCACGACTGGAGTTTATATATAAATGCCTAGAATATTTCAATTTTGGGGAATCTCTTATAAAATGGGTTAAAGTTATGTGTAGTAACCCTAGGTTCAAAATAGTAAATAATGGCTACATCTCAGAAAGTTTAAAACTACCTAGAGTAAAACAAGGTTGTCCACTATCGGCATATCTATATATTATTGCCATCGAAATGTTGGCTGTTAAAATTAGATCAAACAATAATATTAAGGGATTAGAAATCCATGGCTTAAAAACTAAGGTGTCATTGTATGCTGATGATTCATGTTTTGTTTTAAAACCACAATTAGAATCTCTCCACGGCCTCATAAAGGATCTAGATACTTTTGCTATCCTCTCTGGATTAAAACCAAATTATGATAAGATATTATGTATTGGATCACTAAAAAAAGGCATATTTTACATTTCCGTGTAGTTTACCAATTAAATGGTCTGACGGAGATGTGGACATACTCGGTTTACAAATCCCAAAAGAAAGACATGATCTCACTCCAATACATTTTTATAGAAAGTTAGCAAAAATAGATAAGATCTTGCTACTGTGGAAAGAAATTATTAAAGCGTTAGACCTCTCACTAAAGGCATCAATCATACAAAAGTTATACTTAAATCCAAACTGGTTCTCTAGTAAATTGGTAGGAATGTCATCCTATGTTCAAGAATGGCCTTTTTCCCTTTATTCAGATTACACCTGCTCACTTTCGGTTGTTTGAAAAGGAAATTATCTCCAAAATATCGTCATTTTTTAAACAAGCCTTAGAAAGTTGGTTGCAATTTCAGTTTAATCCACCAGAAAAGACAGAACAAATAATGCAACAAATATTGTGGTTAAACTCAAATATACTAATTGATTAAAAAAAAGTATAATTTTTGTGAATGATATCATAAATAGAACTGGTGGAGTTATGTCACACATGCAGCTAACACAGACAAGTGGAAATGTCTGCTCTACCCAAAATTACTACCAACTAATTGCAGCCTTAATGGAAGAGGCAAGTAGAAGGGGAAAAAAGTAAGGAAACTTGTATGTTGGCCCTGTATTAATGAACATAAATGGTTAAAGAAAAATGTGATAAATAAAAACATTTACCAATTTCATTTAAGGACCAAAAAACTGACAGCTGTGCCATATAAATTGCAAAATAGTTGGGAATAGATTTTCGATGTACCCATTCCATGGCACATGGTTTATGAATTGATACGCAAAACAACGCCTGATTCAAAACGTATAATTTTTCAATTTAAATTACTGTACAAAATTCTTGCAACCAACAGAATGTTATATATATGGGGGATACAATCTTTCCAGCTATGCAGATTTTGCTGTGAGGAGGCAGAGTCATTAGATCATTTATTTTGGTATTGTTCATATGTAGCTCGTTTTTGGTCACAGGTCCAGGAATGGCTGAAGAATTGCAACATTTGCCTAGAACTAACGCTTCAGATAGCAATACTGGGGGATTTGAAAAGCCATAGTCAATCAATCAATAACATAATTATTTTAGCAAAAATGTTTGTAAATTAAAAATAATTTGTAGAAGCTATGAGAATAGAAAGGTTCAGTACTTTTGTGAAGCATCACAGCTAAAAAATATATGGCAAATAGAAATCCAAAATGGATTGTGTTGAGAGATAGATGGGAGGGGTTGAATGGAGCTGAAGGGTGGGACTAATAACAAGATAACCAATGGTAAACATACGGGGTCTGTTTGATTGTATATAGGTTCAGAAATTTTGTGAAATAGCACAGTTACAAATAGAAATCAAACTGGATGGATAAAAACAAACAAAATATAACTATTGTAAAATAGATTGTGTCTGTAAAATGTGTATAATATGTATAAACTAAAGATAGAAGCCTAAGTGTTATTGTTTATTAGTTTACTCCGATTGGGGTGGGGTGGTAGGGTTTGCGGGGAATAATAAAGGTATATTCTAAAAAAAGAATGTATATATATATATATATAGGTATGTGTATGTATATACAGTGGGGAGAACAAGTATTTGATACACTGCCGATTTTCCTACTTACAAAGCATGTAGAGGTCTGTAATTTTTATCATAGGTACACTTCAACTGTGAGAGACGGAATATAAAACAAGAATCCAGAAAATCACATTGTATGATTTTTAAGTAATTAATTAGCATTTTATTGCATGACATAAGTATTTGATTAGCTACCAACCAGTAAGAATTCCGGCTCTCACAGACCTGTTAGTTTTTCTTTAAGAAGCCCACCTGTTCTCCACTCATTACCTGTATTAACTGCACCTGTTTGAACTCGTTACCTGTATAAAATACATCTGTCCACACACTCAATCAAACAGACTCCAACCTCTCCACAATGGCCAAGACCAGAGAGCTGTGTAAGGACATCAGGGCTAAAATTGTAGACCTGCATAAGGCTGGGGTGGGCTACAGGACAATAGGCAAGCAGCTTGGTGAGAAGGCAACAACTGTTGGCGCAGTTATTAGAAAATGGAAGAAGTTGAAGATGACGGTCAATCACCCTCGGTCTGGGGCTCCATGCAAGATCTCACCTCGTGGGGCATCAATGATCATGAGGAAGGTGAGGGATCAGCCCAGAACTACACGGCAGGACCTGGTCAATGACCTGAAGAGAGCTGGGACCACAGTCTCAAAGAAAACCATTAGTAACACACTACGCCGTCATGGATTAAAATCCTGCAGCGCACGCAAGGTCCCCCGCTCAAGCCAGCGCATGTACAGGCCCGTCTGAAGTTTGCCAATGACCATCTGGATGATCCAGAGGAGGAATGGGAGAAGGTCATGTGGTCTGATGAGACAAAAATATAGCTTTTTGGTCTAAACTCCACTCGCTGTGTTTGGAGGAAGAAGAAGGATGAGTACAACCCCAAGAACACCATCCCAACCGTGAAGCATGGAGGTGGAAACATCATTCTTTGGGGATGCTTTTCTGCAAAGGGGACAGGACGACTGCACCGTATTGAGGGGAGGATGGATGGGGCCATGTATCGCTAGATCTTGGCCAACAACCTCCTTTCCTCAGTAAGAGCATTGAAGATGGGTCGTGGGCGGGTCTTCCAGCATGACAACGACCCGAAACACACAGCCAGGGCAACTAAGGAGTAAGAAGCATCTCAAGGTCCTGGAGTGGCCTAGCCAGTCTCCAGACCTGAACCCAATAGACAATCTTTGGAGGGAGCTGAAAGTCCGTATTGCCCAGCGACAGCCCCGAAACCTGAAGGATCTGGAGAAGGTCTGTATGGAGGAGTGGGCCAAAATCCCTGCTGCAGTGTGTGCAAACTTGGTCAAGAACTACAGGAAACGTATGATCTTTGTAATTGCAAGCAAAGGTTTCTGTACCAAATATTAAGTTCTGCTTTTCTGATGTATCAAATACTTATGTCATGCAATAAAATGCAAATTAAATACTTAAAAATCATACGTGATTTTCTGGATTTTTGTTTTAGATTTCGTCTCTCACATTTGAAGTCTACCTATGATAAAAATGACAGACCTCTACATGCTTTGTAAATAGGAAAATCGGCAGTGTATCAAATACTTCTTCTCCCCACTGTATGTGTATGGATATATTTACCCCAAAAATATATGGGGGATTGGAAATGATGCAGACAATTACCTTGATGGAAGCAACAATCTTTCCGCAATATTTAGCTGATCCACCCCTTAAGAATTTAAAATAAATAAAAAAATGTAAAAACATCCTTGAGAATATTGGTGAGTTCAGGCATTTGGCTATTTTTTTTATGTGCAGCCTTTGTATGTTTAAAGCACTAACTGTATCTTAGGGCGTAGTGAATCCTGTGAACTTCAAAAAAATAACACACACGGTGTCGTAAGTACTTATGTACAAAGCATGTATTCTAACCTGCTCCAAGGTGTTTTTGATAGGAAGATGCTCTTTTAGCATTTATTTGTGAGGAGCAGTGCTTTTAGTCATTCTATCTAGATTGAATTGCCTTTCAAATTTATTTGAAAATATACATTTAAAAATGTTTTGCCTTTCACTTGTCAACATTACATTTAAACCATTCCACTATGATGGGCTCATACGCATATCTCCTAGGTCATAGTTCAGATGTCGGTGGAGTTTGCCCAGCAAAGCGAATTGGCCCGAATAACCAAGAGCGCCCGCGAGACCACCTCAGCCATGCAGACCCAGTCCGAGGAGGACGAGGCAGGGGTGGAAGAGGAGCAGCAGACCACTAGGAGCTCACTCACCAAGGGCATCTCTCTGGAGGAGGTGCAGAGGAGGTTCGTGGAGGAAAAAGAAAGGCTGGAGAAGGAGCTGGAGGAGAGGACTGCGGAGCTCCATGGGATTAAAGAGCAGCTTTGCCGCAGAGGTCCAGGATCTGAGAAGGTTAGCATTGGGGGATTTCTGGATAGTTTTTGATTTGCACAGTAGCATGTGTTCATTGTTTGTATTTGGGGTTACAACACCTAGGTTGGCATTAGTTGCTAAGATGCACAGGCTTAGTACTTGGATGCGTTTTTAAGCTCTTCGAAACATGCAATCTAACCACATGAAACCACTCTCCGTAGAAGCTGAATGTAGTTCTGTGTTAAATGACGAGTTTGAAAATGAAGTGAAGTGATTTTCATTCACCTGCCAAGTATTGTCTCGTCTAACCCATTGCTCTCAATATTGAGAAGCACTTAGTGGGTTAAACCACTTGATCGCCTTGGGAGGGATATTATTATACCTCACATGGTGTGGTTTGCTTTGTACAACCCCTTCAGGGGCCTTTTGAAGGATAACACTGTGTCCTTACACTCGTTGTCTCCCTCGCTCCTTCTCCTTCTAGCTCTTTTTCTCAATACTTTTTTAGCCTAAGCCATAGCCTACTAACACATGTCCAAAGTGTTCCTAATCGAAGAGGCTGTGACGTCTAACCGAAGATGCTTCACTTGGCCGCAATATTGGCTACACCCACAGGGGTCTTATTTTCATTAGGAAGACCGTAGCCTGTTTGCTAGCATTGTCACCAAAAGTATGTATGAGACAAAAACTAACGCAACGCCAAAAAGTATATGCCATAGTAACTTTTCGTTTAGATTTTTGGCATTGCTAAAGGGTCTAGCAAGCCTCAATGTAACAGTGCTTGCTTACTTTCCCTGAAAGCGTACAGTAGATATTTCTATGTCCTCATAAGTGGTAAGTGTGGGAGAAAATATAAGCACCATTTTGGTATGATCTGAGTACTTGAGCTGTCATTCGAGCCCTGTGTTTTACACGCTTGAGATACAGTATTTATGCTGATTTAAATATTCATTTATTTTGAAAGCTCACTGTGTGGATGTCCTGCTCACACTCATGGTGTGCTGCTCACACACACACACACACACACACAAACACACCAAGCTTTTCACAAAACATTTATTGCATGATTAGGCATTACTTGCATGATGACGTTGGATGCCGGGTTTGATGTTCATAATGTGACGAGAGTCCTCCTAACACACACTAAAGACAAATCCTGTAATGTTGAAGACAACTTGGAAAATAAGTTGTTTACAGTTGAAGTCGGAAGTTTAAATACACCTTAGCCAAATACATTTAAACTCAGTTTTTAACAATTCCTGACATTTAATCCTTGTAGAAATTCCCTGTTTTAGGTCAGTTAGAATCACCACTTCATTTTAGGAATGTGAAATGTCAGAATAATAGAGAGAATGATTTATTTCAGCTTTTATTTCTTTCATCACATTCCCAGTGGGTCAGAAGTTTACATACATACACTCAATTAGTATTTGGTAGCATTGCCTTTAAATTGTTTAACTTGGGTCAAACGTTTTGGGTAGCCTTCCACAAGCTTCCCACAAAAAGTTGGGTGAATTTTTGCCCATTCCTCCTGACAGAGCTGGTGTACCTGAGTCAGGTTTGTAGACCTCCATGCTCCCACACGCCTTTTTCAGTTCTGCCCACAAATTGTCTATAGGATTGAGGTCAGGGCTTTGTGATGGCCACTCCAATACCTTGACTTTGTTGTCCTTAAGCCATTTTGCCACAACTTTGGAATTATGCTTGGGGTCATTGTCCATTTGAAGACCCATTTGCGACCAAGCTTTAACTTCCTGACTGATGTCTTGAGATGTTGCCTCAATATATCCACATACTTTTCCTCCCTCATGATGCCATCTATTTTGTGAAGTGCACCAGTCCCTCCTGCAGCAAAGCAGCATGATGCTGCCACCTCCGTGCTTCATGGTTGGGATGGTGTTCTTTGGCTTGCAAGCCTCCCACTTTTTCCTCCAAACATAACGATGGTCATTATGGCCAAACAGTTCTATTTTTGTTTCATCAAACCAGAATACATTTCTCGAAAAAGTACGGTCTTTGTCCCCACGTGCAGTTGCAAACCGTAGTCTGGCTTTTTTATGGTGGTTTTGGAGCAGTGGCTTCTTCCTTGCTGAGCGGCCTTTCAGGTTATGTTGATAGACAGTGGGGAGAAGAAGTATTTGATACACTGCCGATTTTGCAGGTTTTCCTACTTACAAAGCATATAGAGGTCTGTAATTTTTATCATAGGTACACTTCAACTGTGAGAGACGGAATCTAAAACAAAAATCCAGAAAATCACATTGTATGATTTTTAAGTAATTCATTAGCATTTTATTGCATGACATAAGTATTTGATACATCAGAAAAGCAGAACTTTTGTGATTTTCTGGATTTTAGATTCCGTCTCTCACAGTTGAAGTGTACCTATGACAAAAATTACAGACCTCTACATGCTTTGTAAGTAAGAAAACCTTCAAAATCGGCAGTGTATCAAATACTTGTTCTCCCCACTGTAGAACCTGTTTTACTGTGGATATAGGTGCTTTTGTACCGGTTTCCTCCAGCATCTTCACAAGGTCCTTTGCTGCTGTTCTGGGATTGATTTGCACTTTTCGCACCAAAGTACGTTCATCTCTAAGAATTATAATTGATCTACTTCCTGAGCGGTATGACGGGTGCGTATTCCCATGGTATTTATACTTGCGTACTATTGTTTGTACAGATGAACATGGTACCTTCAGGCATTTGGAAATTGCTCCCAAGTATGAACCAGACTTGTGGAGGTCCACAATTTTTTTTCTGATGTCTTGGCTGATTTCTTTAGATTTTCCCATGATGTCAAGCAAAGAGGCACTGAGTTTGAAGGTAGGCCTTGAAATACATCCACAGGTACACCTCCAATTGACTCAAATGATGTCAATTAGCCTAACAGAAGCTTCTATAGCCATGACATACTTTTCTGGAATTTTCCAAGCTGTTTAAAGGCACAGTCAACTTAGTGTATGTAAACTTCTGACCCACTGGAATTATGATACAGTGAATTATAAGTGAAATAATCTGTAAACAGTTGTTGGAAAAAATTACTTGTGTCATGCACAAAGTAAATGTCCTATCCGACTTGCCAAAACTATAGTTTGTTAACAAGAAATTTGTGGAGTGGTTGAAAAATGAGTTTTAATGACTCCAACTTAAGTGTATGTAAACTTCAGACTTCAACTGTAACTGCAACTGCCGGATTGTGTTTTTTGGTTGTCAGGGTTGTTCATAGCTGGAGTTTGCATGCATTTAGGCTACTTTTTCCCCTTTGTGTGTGTGTGGAAGAGGTTGCATGTTTAGAGACATGCACCACCAACTTGACAAACGTGCACAGGCGATAGGTGTTTGCTCAGCTACCACATAGTGTTCACACCACTGCATCACAAATGTTCTAACATTTTGAGTCGAAGCATCAAACTGCCATTTTATGTCATTGTGAATGCGATCATTTTGGTCATTGAATAAATTAAGGCTACTTGCTTTTTTATTGCAGATGGGATATTCCTCTGAGGGAGAGAGTGAGAGAAAAGCAAGTAGAAAGAAGGAAAGAGCAAAAGCGCAAGTGAAAAGCAGAGTCTCACAGAAAGAAAAGGTAATGTTTTTATTTTAAAGTTCAGTTGCACCTCTACTACTTTCCACCTCAGCCTAAATGACATCAGAGTTGCTCTCAGAGTCCATAGTGATGATGCAGTTTTTCAGTGTTTGATGGAGACTTACTATCAGTAGTGCGAGTTGGAATGTCTTCGGAGTTGTGTTCAGAATCCCTAAATGATATTCAGTGTTTGATGAATGGAGACTCACTTTCAGTAGTGTGATTTGAAATGTCTTCAGGCTATTTTTTTGCAACCAGCCCCCGAAGGCACCTTGATGTGTTTAGTTATTAATATGTTATACCCTCAGTACATTAAATCCTATTAATCTATTGACTGCGTTTACTGACGTTCAGTTGGCACTATGTGCTCTTTGCATAATAGCCTAACTTATTATGACATGAAAAGTACCTACTCTTTTCGTTTCTAATTTAAATGTCAAACTGTTAAATCTCAACCAAATGACGAAATATAAAGATTGAAGCTCAAAGGTAAAGAGATTGTTGGAGAAACCTCAACAGCCTTCACCAGTACACACAATGTGGTCATTTAGGAATGAACATGAACATCTCTTGATTAGCGTTCTATCGGAATGAGCAGCATTTCTGTTCCCTCACCATGAGAGGGAGCCACTCTACTTCCTGCATCAGCCCTTGACTCTGGTGCACCTGTTGCCATAACAGCACAAAGATACTAGTGTTTCCCTAGCTTCCATGGATTTGTGTAAGTGTAAGTGTGTGTGTGTGTGTGTGTGTGTGTACTGGTGCGCGCTGCGACTTTCGTCTGATTTGAATCCACTTTCCTTATAATGGTCATGCCTTCAGCTTGCCTGGCCGTCGCCGTCTCATGTTTCCAGGAATCGTCAACACAGTGTGAAAGTCTGTGCTTGTCTGTAAACGGGTGATAATGACAGGGCTGTTGTCGTTCTTCTCCCTCCTGCCGGTCCATCCACTGAAGAAGAGAGGAGAAGAGGAAGGTGAGGAAGATGAAGAGGTCAGGAGGAAGAGGGCCATGGGTGGAAATATCTCATCACAAGATAGAGAGGATGACTCTTCTTGTCCAGATCATCAAGTCATCACTACTGAGAGGTATGACTAGAGAATGATAGAAATGTTCTATACTTTCAGTTTCATTTATATTGTAGAGAACATAATTAACTCTTGTGCACGTGTCATGATTTTACCTCTGCACATTTATTGTATATTTTTGACCAGAGAATTGTTTAATTTTTTTATACTCACATTCAGTGCCTTTGGAAAGTATTCAGACCCCTTGACTTTGTCCATATTTTGTTACGTTACAACATTATTCTAAAAAGGATTTACATTTTTTTTTATCCTCAGCAATCTACACACAATACCCCATAATGACAAAGCAAAAACAGTTTTTTAAATTTTTTCCCCAAATGTATTAAAAAGAAAAACCACACACATTATTTACTTAAGTATTCAGACCCTTTGTTACGAGACTCGAAATTGAGCTCAGATGCATCCTGTTTCCATTGATCGTCCTCCAAATGATTGTCTCGCCTGGTTTACCAACTACTTCTCTGATAGAGTTCAGTGTGTCAAATCGGAGGGCCTGTTGTCCGGACCTCTGGCAGTCTCTATGGGGGTGCCACAGGGTTCAATTCTCGGGCTGACACTCTTCTCTGTATACATCAATGATGTCGCTCTTGCTGCTGGTGATTCTCTGATCCACATCTATGCAGACGACACCATTCTGTAAACTTCTGGCCCTTCGTTGGACACTGTGTTAACAACCCTCCAGACGAGCTTCAATGCCATACAACTCTCCTTCCGTGGCCTCCAACTGCTCTTAAATACAAGTAAAACTAAATGCATGCTCTTCATCCGATCGCTGCCTGCACCTGCCCACCCAGCCAGCATCACTACTCTGGACGGCTCTGATTTAGAATATCAAATCAAAGTTTATTTGTCACGTGCGCCGAATACAACAGGTGTGTGTGTGTGTGTGTGTGTGTGTGTGTGTGTGTGTGTGTGTGTGTGTGTGTGTGTGTGTGTGTGTGTGTGTGTAGGTAAGTAAAGAAATAAAACAGTAAAAAGACATTTGAAAAAAGAGTAGCAAGGCTATATACAGACACCAGTTAGTCAGGCTTATTGAGGTAGTATGTACATGTAGGTATCGTTAAAGTGACTACCGTAATTGCTGGCCTATTAAGCGCACCTGAATATAAGCCGTACCCACTGAATTTTTTACAAATATGTATTTTGTACATAAATAAACCGCACATGTCTATAAGCCAAGTGCCTACCGGTACATGAACTTTACACAGCCTTTAAACGAAACACGGCTTGTAACAAAAATAAATAGGCTTTTAAACGAAACACGGCTTGTAACAAAAATAAATAGGCTTTTAAACGAAACACGGCTTGTAACAAAAATAAATAGGCTTTAACGAAACACGGCTTGTAACAAAAATAAAAAATAAATAGCAGTAAACAGTAGCCTACCAAGAAAGTCAAACTTCATTGCGGTGGCGATTGTTATGGCTTTCAGTCGGATCTGCACAGTTCCAACGTCTTATCATCGACTCATTAAGGCCAAGCTCCCGTGCAGCAGCTCTATTTCCTTTTCCAACAGCCAGATCGATCGCCTTCAACTTGAAAGCTGCATCATATGCATTTCTCCGTGTCTTTGCCATGATGAGGGTGACAAAATGACTACCGTAATCAGAATGATGGCAAGTTTGAGCGCGCTCGATTTACGTCACATTATGTGACGGTGCTCAGTTTTTTGGCGGCATGAATCTTGTGAGAAAAAAAACAAAAAAAAAACATAAATTAGCCGCGTCATTGTATAAACCGCGAGGTTCATAGCGTGGGAAAAAAGTAGCGGCTTATAGTCCGGAAATTACGGTATGCATATATGATGAACAGAGAGTAGCAGAAGCGTAAAAAGAGGGGTTGGCGGGTGGTGGGACACAATGCAGATAGCCCGGTTAGCCAATGTGCGGGAGCACTGGTTGGTTGGGCCAATTTAGGTAGTATGTACATGAATGTATAGTTAAAGTGACTATGCATATAAGATAAATAGAGAGTAGCAGCAGCGTAAAAGAGGGGTTGGGGGGGCACAAAATGCAAATAGTCCGGGTAACCATTTGGTTACCTGTTCAGGAGTCTTATGGCTTGGGGGTATGTGGATAACTACAAATACCTAGGTGTCTGGTTAGACTGTAAACTCTCCTTCCAAACTTACATTAAGGATCTCCAATCCAAAATTTAATCTAGAATCAACTGACTATTTCGCAACAAAGCATCCTTCACTCATGCTGCCAAACATACCCTTGTAAAACTGACCATCCTACCGATCCTCGACTTCGGCAATGTCATTTACAAAATAGCCTCCAACACTCCCCTCAACAAATTGGATGCAGTCTATCACAGTGCCATCCGTTTTGTCACCAAAGCCCCATATACTACCCACCATTGCGACCAGTACGCTCCCGTTGGCTGGCCCTCGCTTCACTCTCGTCGCCAAACCCACTGGCTCCAGGTCATCTACAAGACTCTGCTAGGTCAAGCCCCGCCTTATCTCAGCTCACTGGTCACCATAGCAGCACCCACCCGTAGCACGCTCTCCAGCAGGTATATCTCTCTGGTCACCCCCAAAGCCAATTCCTCCTTTGGCCGACTTTCCTTCCAGTTCTCTGCTGCCAATGACTGGAACGAACTGCAAAAATTACTAGCTTTAAGCACCAGCTGTCAGAGCAGCTCACAGATCACTGCACCTGTACATAGCCAATCTGTAAACAGCCCATCCAACTACCTCATCCCCATACTGTATTTATTTATTTATCTTGCTCCTTTTCACCCCAGTATCTCTACTTGCACATTCATCTTCTGCACATCCACCATTCCAGTGTTTAATTGCTATATTGTAATTACTTCGCCACCATGGCCTATTTATTTCCTTAACTCCCGTATCCTACCTAATTTGCACTCACTGTATATAGACTTTTTGGTTTCCTTTTTTTCCCTACTGTAATATTGACTGTATGTTTGTTTGTTTTCCATGTGTAACTCTGTTGTTGTATGTGTCGAACTGCTATGCTTTATCTTGGCCAGGTCGCAGTTGCAAATGAGAACTTGTTCTAAACTTGCCTACCTGGTTAAATAAAGGTGAAATAAATAAAATAAAAATTCTACACCTTGATTGGAGTCCACCTTTGGTAAATTAAATTGATTGGACAAGATTTGGAAAGGCGCACAACTTTCTATATAAGGTCCCACAGTGCATGTCAGCACAAAAACCAAGCCATGAGGTTGAAGGAATTGCCCATAGAGCTTTGAGACAGGATTGTGTCAAGGCACAGATCTGGGGAAGGGTACCAAAAAATGTCTGCAGCATTGAAGGTCTCCAAGAGCACAGTGGCCTCCATCATTCTTAAATGGAAGAGGTTTGGAACCACCAAGACTCTTCCTAGAGCTGGCCGCCGTCAAAACTGAGCAATCAGGGTGCTTACCAAAAACCTGATGGTCATTCTAACAGAGCTCTTGAGTTTCTCTGTGGAGATGGGATAACCTTCCAGAAGGACAGCCATCTCTGCAGCACTCCACCAATCAGGACTTTATGGTAGAGTGGCCAGACGGACGCCACTCCTCAGTTAAAGGCACATGACAGCCAGCTTGTCACCCAAAGGACTCTCAGACCATGAGAAACAAGATTCTCTGGTCTGATGAAACCAAGACTCTTTGGCCTGAATGCCAAGCGTCACTTCTGGAGGAAACCTGGCACCATCCCTACAGTGAAGCATGGTGGTGGCAGCATCATGCTATGGTTGTTTTTCATCGGCAGGGACTGGGAGTATAGTCAGGATTAAGTGAAAGAGGAACAGAGCAAAGCACAAAGGGATCCTTGATGAAAACCTTCTCCAGAGTGCCCAGGACCTCAGACTGGGGCAAATGTACACCTTCCAACAGGACAACGACCCTAAGCTCACAGCCAAGACAACACAGTAGTGGCTTCAGGACCAGTCTCTGAATGTCCTTGAGTAGCCCAGCCAGAGCCCGGACTTGAACCCGAGGAATCATCGCTGGAGAGACCTGAAAATAGCTGGACAGCAACGCTCCCCATCCAACCTGACAGAGTTTGAGAGGATCTGCAGAGACGGGGAGGAACTCCCCAAATACAGGTGTGCCAAGCTTGTAGCGTCATACCCAAGAAGACTCGAGGCTGTAATCGCTGCCAAAGGTGCTTCAACAAATTACTGAGTCAAGGGTCTGAATACTTATGTAAGTGATATTTCAGTAAATTTTGTATTTTTTATGAATTTGCAAAAAATTCTAAACCTGATTTTGCTTTGTCCTTGTGGGGTATTGTGTGTAGATTGATGAGGGGAACGATTTAATCAATTTTAGATTAAGGCTGTAACTTAACAAAATGTGGTTAAAGTCAAGGGGTCTGAATACTTTCAGAAAGCACTGTATAAACTGATAAAAGGTTAGACGGACAAGGGACCTGATCTATACTAAAATGTCTTAAGTATAAGTTGTGTTCTAGACTGACTATGACAATGTAATACTTTTATATAAGTGGGTTTTAGCTACTTTATTTTTATTGTTCAACACAAGTTTCTTCAAAAAGAGATGTATGCAGTGAATATGACCAAGCACCACATGTTTCAAGAAAAAGTATGTGATTTCGGCATATATTTGTCATCAAATTTGATCTGATCTTCATCTAAGTCACACCAATAGACAGTGTGCTTAAACTAATAACACACAAATTATTATATTTTTCTTGTCTATATTGATTACATAATTTAAACATTCACAGTGTAGGTTGGAAAAAGTATGTGAACCCCGAGGCTAATGACTTCTCCAAAAGCTAATTGGAGTCAGGAGTCAGCTAACCTGGAGTCCAATCAATGAGAAGAGATTGGAGATGGTTGGTTAGAGCTGCCTTGGCCTAGAGATAACACTCCCAAAATGTTGCTTTTTTATTTATTTTTATTTAAAAAATCCCCTTTATTTAACCAGGTAGGCCAGTTGAGAACAACTTCTCATTTACAACTGCGACCTGGCCAAGATAAATCAAAAGCAGTGCGACAAAAACAGAGTTACCACATGGGATAAACAAACGTACGGTCAATAACAAAATAGAAAAATCTGTATACAGTGTGTGCAAATGAATTAGGGAGGTAAGGCAATAAATAGGCCAATAGAGCCAAAGTAATTACAATTTAGCAATTTACACTCGAGTGATATATGTGCAGATGAGGATGTGCAAGAAGAAATACTGGTGTGCAAAAGAGCAGAAAAACAAAAACAAATATGGGGATGAGGTAGGTAGTTGGTTGGATGGGCTATTTACAGATGGGCTGTGTACAGCTGCAGCGATCGGTAAGCTGCTCTGACAGCTGACGCTTAAATTTAGTGAAGGAGATATGTCTCCAACTTCAGTGATTTTTGCAATTTGTTCCAGTCATTGGCAGCAGAGAACTGGAAGGAAAGGCGACCAAAGAGGTGTTGGCTTTGGGGATGGCAAGTGAAATATACCTGCTGGAGAGCGTGCTACGGGTGGGTGTTGCTATGGTGACCAGTGAGCTGAGATAAGGCGGAGCTATACCTAGCAAAGACTTATAGATGACTTGGAGCCAGTGGGTTTGGCGACGAATATGTAGCGAGGACCAGCTAACGAGAGCATACAAGTCGCAGTGGTGGGTAGTATATGGGGCTTTGGTGACAAAACGGATGGCACTGTGATGGACTGCATCCAATTTGCTGAGTAGAGTGTTGGAGGCTATTTTGTAAATGACATCGCCAAAGTCCAGGATCGGTAGGATGGTCAGTTTTACGAGGGTATGTTTGGCAGCATGAGTGAAGAAGGCTTTGTTGCGAGATAGGAAGCCGATTATAGATTTAACTTTGGATTGGAGATGCTTAATGTGAGTCTGGAAGGTGAGTTTACAGTCTAGCCAGACACCTAGGTATTTGTAGCTGTCCACATATTCTAAGTCAGAACCACAAGAACCTCTATTCACAAGAAGCATTGCCTGATTTGAACAATGCCTCGGGACAAAGGAGATCTCAGAAGACCTAAGGTTAAGAATTGTTGACTTGCATAAAGCTGGAAAGGGTTGCAAAAAGTATCTCTAAAAGCCTTGATGTTCATCAGTCCACGGTAAGAACAATTGTCTACAAATGGAGAAAGTTTAGCACTGTTGCTACTCTCCCTAGGAGTGGCCGTCTTGCAAAGATGACTGCAAGACCACAGCGCAGAATGCTCAATGAAGTTAAGAAGAATCCTAGAGTGTCAGCTAAAGACTTGCAGAAATCTCTGGAACATGCTAACATCTCTGTTGACGAGTCTACGATATGTAAAACTCTAAACGAGAATGCTGTTCATGGGAGGACACCACAGAAGAAGCCACTGCTATTAAAAAAAACATTGCTGCACGTCTGAAGTTTGCAAAAGTGTACCTGGATGTTCCACAGTGCTACTGGCTAAATATTCTGTGGACAGATGAAACTATAGTTGAGTTGTTTGGAAGGAACACAGAACACTGTGTGGAGAAAAAAGGGCACCGCACACCAGCACCAAAACCTCATCCCAACTGTAAAGTATGGTGGGGTTAGCATCATGATTTGGGGCTGCTTTGCTGCCTCGGGCCTGGACCGCCTGCTCTCATTGACGTAAAAATAAATTCCGAAGTTTATCAAGACATTTTGCAGGAGAATGTAAGGCTATCTGTCCGCCAATTGAAGCTCTACAGAAGTTGGGTGATGCAACAGGATAACGTCCCAAAACGCAGAAGTAAATCAACAACAGAATGGCTTTAACAGAAGAAAATACGCCTTCTGGAGTGACCCAGTCAGTCTTGACCTCAACACAATTGAGATGCTGTGGCATGACCCCAAGAGAGCAGTTCACACCAGACATCCCAAGTCCAAAATGACTCCAAACCGTTGTACAGGTCTGATCCGCAACTACAGAAAACGTTTGGTTGAGGTTATTGCTGCCAAAGGAGGGTTATTAAATCCAAGGGTTCACATACTCTTTCCACCCTGCATTGTGAATGTTTACATGGTGTGCTCAAAGACATGAAAACGTATAATTGTTTGTGTGTTATTAGTTTAAGCAGACTCTCTATTGTGACCTAGATAAAGATAAGATCAAATTTTATGACCAATTTATGCAAAAATCCAGGTATTTCCAAAGGGTTCACATACTTTTTCTTGCCACTGTACATATGTAGTTAACCAAAGCACTTGTGCGGTATGCGTCTTGCCAACCTCACCTGTAACAAAAATATTTGTTTTAAGTGAATGAAAGACCATAATCTTTGCTCCCACCAACATTTCATATTTTTGTTTGTTTTCTTCTTTCCACAGGAATCTGCTGCGTAAGGCTAACGAGAGCCTCCGACAGGTGCTGAGTGATGTGCTCAAGACCACAGCGGCCGCTGAGGAGACCATCGGGTGCCATGTGGAAGGGCTACTGGTACCCCCCTCCTCCTCACAGAGACCCACCTGGCAAAGAGCAGTTGGCGAGCCCTTTAGGCCTGTCACAGGGGCTGCTGAAGGTTCGTTGAGCAGCCAATTTCAAATCAACCCCTACTACCACCTATGCATGTTGTGAGAGGCACACACCTGTAAAATGGGGTCAGCAATATTGCTCCTCCGGGCCTTACTGGTGTCACAGTTAATTAAGCTAACTCTAACAAACACAACTGATTACACTTAACTGAAGACCATGATTAGTAGCTAGGGCTGCGACAAACGTGTGACACCAATTATTATTATATTTTTTATTTATTTAACCTTTATTTAACCAGGGAAGTCAGTTAAGAACAAATTCTTATTTACAATGACGGCCTAGGAACAGTGGGTTAACTGCCTTGTTCAGGGGCAGAACGACAGATTTTTACCTTGTCAGCTCTGGGATTCTATCTAGCAACCTTTCGGTTACTGGCCCAAAGCTCTGAACAGTAGGCTACCTGATGCCCCTTCAAGCCCCCTTGGGGATCGGAGTCTTGGAAGAGCACAATAGCACTCCATCAAGATGATTTAGATTTCATTAAATAGAGCCAGAGAAAACCTAAAGATACAATGAGGTAAGGGAGAGAAGAAGAGGTGCAAGGATTGAGGTCTGGGTGTGTGACAGAAATATACACAGGAGAGGAAAGAAAGATGGAGACAGAATACTTATTGCCAAAAATGCCCATGTTGCATATCATAATTAATGAAGTCCTGACAGTTTCTAACCATTATTGTCAGTCTAAAGAGGTCCTGCCAGACTGGTTACCTGCTGCCTTTCTTTATGGAACCTTTTTCTATGGGACCTATGCATCACATTAAATGAATTGTTGATGTACACTCACCCCGTTCATGACAATTGTTAGCTCCTATAGACAGAGAGTCACGTGGCCGTGGCTTGCTGTATAAAGCAGGCAGACAGGCAGCGAGGCATTCAGTTCCTGTTCGATTGAATGTTGAATGGGCAAAACGAGTGACCTAAGCGACTTTGAGCGTAGTGTGATCATATGTGTCAAGCGTGCCGCTTCCAGTATCTCAGAAATGGTCAGCCTCTTGGGCTTTTCACGCACGACAGTGTCTAGGGTTTACCGAGAGTGGTGTGACAAACCAAAAACTTCTGGTCAGCGGCAGTCCTGTGGGTGAAAACCGCTTGTTGATGAGAGGTCGAAGGAGAATGGCAAGAATCGTGCAAGCTAACAGCGGGGCCACAAACAGGCAAATAACGTCGCAGTACAACAGGGATGTGCAGAATGGCATCTGTTGTTGGTCCTTGTCACGGCTGGGCTATTGCAGCAGATGACCATGCCGGGTTCCACTCCTATCAGCTAAAAACAAGAGGAAGCTGCTCCAGTGGGCATGCAATCACCAACAATAGACAATTGAGGAGTGGAAAAACATTGCATGGTCCGATAAATTCCAGTTCCTGTTGCGTCATGCTGATGGCAGAGTAAGGATTTGGCGTAAGCAGCATGAGTACATGGCCCCATCCTGCCTGGTGTCAATGGTACATGCTGCTGGTGTGGGAAATGTTTTCCTTGCACTCGTTAGGTCCCTTGATACCAATTGAGCAACATTTCCATGCCCCGAATAATTCTGGCTGTTCTTGGGGCAAAGAGGGTTCCAACCCGGTACTAGATGGGTGTACCTAATAAACTGCCCACTGAGTGTATAGCGTTAACTTTGCCAATATTCAAAACTTGTATACAGTTTGTGTGAAAGTCAGCTGCGTACCCAACCAAGCTGCTAAAGATACAGGGGGAAAATTCCTATACTGAACAAAAATATAAACACAGCATGCAACAATTATTAAGATTTTACAGAGTTACGGTTCATATAAGGAAATAAATGAATTAGGCCCTAATCTATTGATTTCACATGGCTGATGAGGGGCGCCGCCAATCAGAATACGTTTTTCCCGACAAAAGGGCTTTATTACAGACAGAAATAATCCTCTGCATCCCCTCCAACCCTCCTCAGATGATCCCTCAGGTGAATGGATATGGAGGTCCTGGGTTGACGTGGTTACACGTGGTTGTTAGGCCGGTTGGACATACTGCAAAATTCTCTTAAACTACATTGTAGGTGGCTTATGGTAGAAAAAATGTACATTTAAATTATTTGTCAACAGCTCTGGTGGACATTCCTGCAGTCAGCATGCCAATTGCACGCTCCCTCAACTGGAGACATCTGTGGTGTTGTGTGACACAACTGCACATTTTAGAGTGGCCTTTTATTGTCCCCAGGACAAGGTGCACCTGTGTAATGATCATGCTGTTTAATCAGTTTCTTGATATGCCACACCTGTCAGTTGGATGGATTATCTTGGCAAAGGATAAATTCTTACTAATAGTGATGTAAACAAATTTGTGCACAGCATTTGAGCGAAATAAGCTTTTTGTGCTTATGGAACATTTCTGGGATTTTTTTCCCCAGCTCATGAAACATGGGACCAACACTTTACATGTTGCGTTTATATTTTTCTTCAGTGTACATTTAATATCAATGCAAATGTATCTTTATTGTACCAAGCCTTCTGTCAAACTACCCTCGTCAGGGTGACCAAAACTTGTAAAATTGATCTCATCTGTATATTTTCCTAATTACAGCCAATGGCTGCTAAGTGCACAATAATCAGTTTCAGTGTGCAGACTGAGAGAGCAATACATAATGACTATAGCATTCATGGCAATTTCATCCCAGCGCCAAACATTATTAAAAGTCAAGTTCCCACAGTTACCAGAGGAAAATCAGTCCAGCCAGACTAACACTCCTGTCAATAGTAGGCAGTGTTTCAGAATCACGTGCTGTAACTAATGAATCATAGGAATTAATGTAACTCTGGAGGTGACATGGCAATCCTTCGCCAATACCTTTTAACCAGACTCTTATTGTAGGGCTCAGAGTTTTTCCTGGTCACATGCCCCACACCTGGTATTAACAGAATGTATAATTGCCTCCCGACAATACTTGCTCATAACCTTTATTTCACACATCATAGAATCACACGACTAGATCACACGACTAGAGCTGAATTAAGCAATTGAAGTCAGGTGCACTTGCTCAAGGGCACAACAGCAGTATACCCTACCCTGGACAATTTTATTGTCCATCCATTCCACCAACTACTCCCTAACTATCAGACAATAGTGGTTATACCATTACACTCCTTAGCGTCTGTATACTCATCTCTTGGTATGTGGCCCGAAGGTGGAGTCCCCAAACATGACAAGTGTGTTTGACCCAATCCACTGCCAAGCTTAACAATATGCCTCTCCCTTATGTGTCTACAGGCTTAAGGGGATACTGCGAGACTCTGGCATTTTAAGTGCAATGACTTGAAGTCTACAGGTACAGTTGTAAAGGTAGTTAGCAAACTACTGCTAACTTCCTTCAAACTGCACGCAGAGACATTAACATGTTATTCACAAGTTCATCTGGCTCTGGGTAAGTGGATAAATGCCAGAATCTTGCAGTATCCCTTTAAGTGGTAAAGTCTGCTCTAGTGTGGGAAAATCTCCCCCAAAGTAAACATCTGCCTGCCCTCTCTACACACATGAGACACACACACACACATATGCGGTGTGCATAACTAAGGTTAATTATTGTGGTTAGATTTTACAGTTCGGAGAACTAGTTAGTTAACCAACCGCTTAACTTTTTTTTGTTTGTTACCTTTTTCAAATGCTCTGGTATTTTATCAATGAAGTATAGCTGTTGACGGGTTATTTGAATGTGACGTGAACTGAAAAAGAATCAATGTGCACAATAGTACTGACTCCTTATTGAGATTTTGTTTTCACAAAGTACATGACATTCAGGGTTCTCCTCTTCCCCCTTCACCATCATCTCATAATCTTGTATCAACCACACATATCCTGTGGCATGTGTATTTGCATTCAAATTCGGTTAGCAGTCATGATAGAAGATGCCCACTGATCCATCATCTCTCCTCCTGCATTCTCTTGCTAGAAAAGTGTGGACCAATGCACTGAAAAGAGAGATGTGTCCCCTCCTGTGTCCCTCCTGAGAATAAAGAGGCAATTGTGGATCATTCAGTAACATAATGTCTGTTCTTTCCTTTTTAGTTCTTTGTGTGGTTGTCTCTGGGGTGGCACTACCAGTCAGCTAGGATTGAGACTGTAACGCCCTGCTTTCATGTGATATTGCAGCTGGGGATTTTAACAAAGCAAATTAAGGAAAACGCTACTGGAGTTCTATCAACACATTACCTGTACTACTCGCGCTTCAAAAACTCTCGACCATTGTTACTCTCCCTTCCGGGATGGCTACATTGCCCACCCCCACCCTCCCTTCGGCAAATCAGATCACGACTCCATTCTATGCTGAAGACACATTTGACCAGCTGGCTGGAGTGTTTACGGACATATTCAATCTCTCCTTATCCCAGTCTGCTATCCCCACTTGCTTCAAGATGTCCACAATTGTTCCTGTACCCAAGAAAGCGAAGGTAACTGAACTAAATGACTATCGCCCCGTAGCACTCACTTATTTCATCATGAAGTGCTTTGAGAGGCTAGTTAACGATCATATCACCTCCACCTTACCTGCCACCCTAGACCCACTTCAATTTGCTTACCGCCCCAATAGGTCCACAGACGATGCAATCGCCATCACACTGCACATTGCCTTATCCCATCTGGACAAGAGGAATACCTATGTAAGAATGCTGTTCATTGACTACAGCTCAGAATATAACACCATAGTACCCTCCAAGTTCATCATCAAGCTCGAGGCCATGGGTCTGAACCTCGTCCTGTGCAACTGGATCCTGGACTTCATTACAGGCCACCCCCCAGGTAGTGAAGGGAGGAAACCACACCTCCACTTCGCTGATCCTCAACACGGGCCCCACAAAGGTGAGTGCTCAGCCTCCTCCTGTACTCCCTGTTCATCCATGACTGCGTGGCCATGCACGCCTCCAACTCAATCAAGTTTGCAGACGACACAACAGTGTCTGTAGGCCTATTACCAACAATGGCGAGATAGCCTACAGGGAGGAGGTGAGTGCCCTGGCGGAGTGGTGCCAGGAAAATAACCTCAACGTCAACAAAATGAAGAAGCTGATCGTGGACTTCCAGAGACAGCAGAGGAAGCACACCCCCATCCACATTGATGGAACTGCAGTGGAGTAGGTGAAAAGCTTCAAGTTCCTCGGCGTACACATCACTGTCTGAAATGGTCCACCCACAAAGACAGTGTGGTGAAGAAAGTGCAACAGCGCTTCTTCAACCTCAGGAGGCTGAAGAAATGCGGCTTGGCCCCTAAGACGCTCATAAAACATTTACAGATACACAATAGAGAGCATCTTGTTGGGCTGTATCACCGCCTAATACGGCAACTGCACCGCCCTTCAACCGCAAGGCTCTCCAGAGGATGGTGCAGGCTGCCCAACGCATCACCGGGGGCACACTGCCTGACCTCCAGGACACCTACAGCACCCAATGTTACAGGAAGGTTCACCCCACTTTCATCCAGAAGGTGAGGTCAGTACAGGTGCATCAAAGCTGGGACCGAGAGACTGAAAACAACTTGTATCTCAAGGCCATCAGACTGTTAAATAGCCATCACTAGCCGGCTACCACCCGGTTGATCAACCCTGCACCAGTAATTACATGTACATAGACATGGAATCACTGGTCACTTAAATAAAGTTTACATGCTGTTTTACTCATTTCATACGTATATACAAACTTCTAATGTATTTTAGTCAATGCCACTCTGACATTGCTCATCCTAATATTTCTTTATTCCATTCTTTAGATTTATGTGACTTGTTAGATACTACTGAACTGTTGGAGCTAGAACTTAAGTTCATGTTTTAAGTATCCCTATATTTCTGTTATTACGGGGCTATCACTCAGTCAAGAGTGCGCCTGCGCAGGGAGTCTAGTTGTCGATGGACCTAGCCTTGAGGGTAATGGCTACCTTGTAGTGTGTTCATATAGTATAGTAAACTTTGTTAACTTTTTATGGCTGCAGGGGCAGTATTGAGTAGCTCTGATTAAGGGTGCCCATTTCAAACGGCCTCGTACTCAATTCTTGCTCGTACAATATGCATATTATTGTTATTATTGGATAGAAAACACTCTCTAGTTTCTATAGCCGTTGGAATTTTGTCTCTGAGTGAAACACAGCTCCTTCTACAGCACTTTTCCTGACAGGGAGTCAGATTTCAGAAATCTTGGCCCCTGATCTGGGGTCGGTTTTAAGGTCCCTGTAAATGCTATGAGGATACAAACACTGCTTACGTCTTCCCCTGGATGTCAGTACGTGGTGACGCTTTGAATGGAGTCGATTGCGCAATCATGGCCTGTATAAAACAAGAAATACCGGAAGTACCGTTCTTTTCCTGCTGCGCCTGACGCACGATGTACGTTGGACCTGCTCTCTTTCCAAGCTTGGGTTTAGCCAGTAATATTTCGCCGGTCATGTTTTTACTCGTTAGAGGTGTTAAAAACATCATAAGGTAGTTAATTTAAACCGTTTTATAGCAATTTATATCCGTTTAGTGCGATTTTGAGGCAGTTCTATGTGATGCTCTTTGAAGCTTTGGGCACGTTTCGGGGTCCCGGTCGAACGTTAGTGGGCATTTCGACGGACAGAGGACATCTTTCGACCAAAAGAAGATTAGACCCAAGAAAGGATACATTGCCCAAGATTCTGATGGAAGATCACCTCACAGTAAGAAATATTTAATATGATAAATCGTTGTTCTGTCGAAAAAATTTAAACGCATATTCCGCCATTTTGTTTGGTATAGCTTCGCTTGGCGAACCCTGTATTGCACAGTAAGGATAATTTTAGAAATGTAATTCAGCGATTGCATTAAGAACTAATTTGTCTTTCGATAGCTGTCCAACTTATATTTTTTTAGTCAAGTTTATGAATAGTTATCCATGAGACAAGATCACTGTGAAAGATGGCGACCGACATTTCCAGGCTTGTTTTGCTACTATTTTCATTGTATAACCACGGTTTTTATGGCTAAATATGCACATTTTCGAACAAACTCTATATGTATGTTGTAATATGATGTTACAGGAGTGTCATCGGAAGAATTCTGAGAAGGTTAGTGAAAAAATTAATATATTTTGGCGATGATAACGATATCGCTCTCTTTGGCTTGAATTCATGCTGGGGTAACGTTTGCATATGTGGTATGCTAATATAACGATTTATTGTGTTTTCGCTGTAAAACACTTAGAACATCTGAAATATTGTCTGAATTCACAAGATCTGTGTCTTTCCATTGCTGTGAGCTGTATATTTTTATGAAATGTTTTATGATGAGTAAATTGGTAAAACACGTTGCTCTCTGTAGTAATTCTAGTCGAGTTGTGATGGTGGGTGCAATTGTAAACTATGATTTCTACCTGAAATATGCACATTTTTCTAACAAAACCTATCCTATACAATAAATATGTTATCAGACTGTCATCTGATGAGGTTTTTTCTTGGTTAGTGGCTATCAATATCTTTATTTGGCCGAATTGGTGATAGCTAGTGGTGGAGAGAAAAAATGGTGGACAAAGAAAAATGGTGTATTTTGCTAACGTGGTTAGCTAATAGATTTACATATTGTGTCTTCCCTGTAAAACATTTTAAAAAACAGAAATGATGGGTTTATTCACAAGATCTGTATCTTTCATCTGGTGTCTTGGACTTGTGATTTAATGATATTTAGATGCTACTATTTAATTGTGACGCTATGCTAGCGATGCTAATCAGTGTGGGGGGGGTGGGGGGATGTTGTCATAGGTGTACCGATATCGGGCTTGCAGCCATAACAGGTTAAACTGGAACCGTGTCGTTGTGTCATTTCGAGTTAACACTAGGCACACAAGCATTTCGCTAAACCGCAATAACATCAATAACAGATGATGCAATCTCTATTGCACTCCACACTGCCCTTTCCCACCTGTGTGAGAATGCTATTCATTGACTACAGCTCAGCGTTAAACACCATAGTGCCCTCAAAGCTCATCACCCAGCATAGGACCCTGAGATTAAACACCTCCCTCTGCAACTGAATCCTGGAGTTCCTGACGGGCCACCCCCAGGTGGTAAGGGTAGGTAACAACACATCCGCCACGCTGATCCTCAACATGTGGGCCCCTCAGGGGTGGGTGCTCAGTCCCCTCTTGTACTCCCTGTTCACTCATGACTGCACGACCAGGCACGACTCCAACACCATAATTAAGTTTTCCAATGGCACAACAGTGATAGGCCTGATCACCGACAACGACAAGACAGCCAATATGGAGGAGGTCAAAGACCTGGCCATGTGGTGCCAGGACAAGAACCTCTCCCTCAACGTGATCAGGATAAAGGAGATGATTGTGGACTACAGGAAAAGGAGGACCGATCATGCCCCCATTCTCATCGACAGGGCTTTAGTGGAGCAGGTTGAGAGCTTCAAGTTCCTTGGTGTCCACATCACCAACAAACTAACATGGTCCAAGCACACCAAGACAGTTGGGAAGAGGGCACGACAAATCCTATTCCCCCTCAGGAGACTGAAAAGATTTGGCATGGGTCCTCAGATTCTCAAAAGGTTCTACAGCTGCACCATCAAGAGCATCCTGACTGGTTGCGTCACTGCCTGGAATGGCAACTGCTTGGCCTCCGACCACAAGGCACTACAGAGGGTAGTGCGTACGGCCCAGTACATCGCTGGGGCCAAGCTTCTTTCCATCCAGGACCTCTATACCAAGCTGTGTCAGAGGAAGGCCTTAAAAATTGTCAACGACTCCAGCCATCCTAGTCATAGACTGTTCTCTCTGCTACCACACGGCAAGCGGAACCGGAGCGCCAAGTCTAGGTCCAAGAGGCTTCTAAACAGCTTCTACCCCCAAGCCATAAAACTCCTCAACATCTAATCAAATGGCTACCCAGGCGATTTGCATTGCCCCCCCCGCCCCCTCTTTTACACTGCTGCTACTCTCTGTTATTATCTATGCATAGTCACTTTAATAACTCAATCTACATGTACATATTACCTCGACTAACCGGTGCCCCCGCACATTGACTCGGTACTGGTACCCCTGTACAGTCGTGGCCAAAAGTTTTGAATGACACACATATTAATTTCCACAAAGTTTCTGCTTCAGTGTCTTTAGATATTTTTGTCAGATGTTACAATGGAATACTGAAGTATAATTACAAGCATTTCACAAGTGTCAAAGGCTTTTATTGACAATTACATGAAGTTGATGCAAAGAGTCAATATTTGCAGTGTTGACCCTTCTTTTTCAAGACCTCTGCAATCTGCCCTGGCATGCTGTCAATTAACTTCTGGGCCACATCCTGACTGATGGCAGCCCATTCTTGCATAATCAATGCTTGGAGTTTGTCAGAATCTGGGTTTTTGTTTGTCCACCCGCCTCTCGAGGATTTACCACACGTTCTCAATGGGATTAAGGTCTGTGGTGTTTCCTGGACATGGACCCAAAATATTATTGTTTTGTTCCCCGATCCACTTAGTTATTACTTTTGCCTTATGGCAAGGTGCGCCATCATGCTGGAAAATGCATTGTTCGTCACCAAACTGTTCCTGGATGTTTGGGAGGAGTTGATCTTCTCTTGATGTGTAGGTACCATTCTTTATTCATGGCTGTGTTCTTAGGCAAAATTGTGAGTGAGCCCACTCCCTTGGCTGAGAAGCAACCCCACACATGAATGGTCTCAGGATGCTTTATTGTTGGCATGACACAGGACTGATGGTAGCGCTCACCTTGTCTTCTCCAGACAAGCTTTTTTCCGGATGCCCCAAACAATCGGAAAGGGGATTCATCAGAGAAAATTACTTTACCCCAGTCCTCAGCAGAACAATCCCTGTACCTTTTGCAGAATATCAGTCTGTCCCTGATGTTTTTCCTGCTGAGAAGTGGCTTCTTTGCTGCCCTTCTTGACACCAGGCCATCCTCAAAGTCTTTGCCTCACTGTGCATGCAGATGCACTCACACCTATCTGCTGCCATTCCTGAGCAACCTCTGTACTGGTGGTGCCCCGATCCCGCAGCTGAATCAACTTTAGGAGACGGTCCTGGCGCTTGCTGGACTTTCTTGGGCACCCTGAAGCCTTCTTCACCACATTTGAACCGTTCTCCTTGAAGTTCTTGATGATCCGATAAATGGTTGATTTAGGTGCAATCTTACTGGCAGCAATATCCTTGCCTGTGAAGCCCTTTTTGTGCAAAGCAATGATGACGGCACATGTTTCCTTGCAGGTAAACATGGTTGACATCGGAAGAACAATGATTCCAAGCACCTCCTTTTGAAGCTTCCAGTCTGTTATTCGAACTCAATCAGCATAACAGAGTGATCTCCAGCCTTGTCCTTAACAACACTCACACCTGTGTTAACGAGAGAATCACTGACATGTCAGCTGGTCCTTTTGTGGCAGGGCTGAAATGCAGTGGAAATGTTTTTTGGGGATTCAGTTCATTTGCATGGCAAAGACGGACTTTGCAATTCGTTGCAATTCATCTGATCACTCTTCATAACATTCTGGAGTATATGCAAATTGCCATCATACAAACTGAGGCAGCAGACTTTGTGAAAATTAATATTTGTGTCATTCTCAACTTTTGGCCACGACTGTATATAGCCTCGCTATTGTTATTTTAATGCTGCTCTTTAATTATTTTTTACTTTTATCTCTTATTCTTATTTTGGGGGGGAAATATATATATTTTTAACTGCATTGTTGGTTAAGGGCTTGTAAGTAAGCATTCCACTAAGGTCTACACCTGTTGTTTTCATGTGACAAATACACATATTTATCAAATTAAATTGTATGTGACCAATAAACATAAGGACAGTGCTCATACTACTAGACCAAAGAAGGGATGGGAAACTCCTCGGAAGCCTTGTGTGATTAAGACCTGGGATACCATGCCTTATATTATAATTGTTGATGAATGCTTTGCCATAAAATAAATTGTTTGGATGAAAATGATTAAATGAATGACTGGTTGATATTGGTGACAATGAAAACAATATTATTTTCCAATGAAGTGTATTCTCCTGACAATTAACTTTGCCCTCCATTTTTCCTGTCCAGATGTGTCGACCACTGAGAGTTGCCAAGGCAGCGAGACTGGGGCGGGTGACGTGAGCGTGTGGTCGGGTGAGACAGAGACGGACGAGGGTCTGGAGTTGTCCCAGCAGATGATGACTGACTGCCACAGCCTGTTGCCAGGAGCGGAGCTTCAGCTGGAGAACGAGGAGTACCTAATGAATATTAGCTCCCGCCTCCAGGCCGCCGTAGAGAAACTGCTGGTGGCCATCACAGAGACGACCAATCAGGTACGTCAAAGCAAGGTTCACTTAGTAAGAGCGTGGTGTGCTCAGCACAAAGGTTGTGGACCACACAGAATTTGTTCTATAATTTTGTATTATCTTATACAAGGTGATCGTCATTTAAAAGGCTGCTGTTGATTTAAAGCATTGTGGCGCAAACTAAAGCCTCTGCCATATCTAGCGGTAGGCTACATACTATAAATACACCATTCCGGGAACTGTGTGTGAGCGAAATACCAGTGCTATACAACGGTTGGAAATGTATTTATCACCTAAACATTCTCTTGTTGACAGTCCCGTATTGTTGCTTGTTGCTGTAAAGTTTTTGGAAGTTACAATGACATGGGCAACATGCGCTCTTTGTCAAATACATAAATTACATGCATGAGGTTATTGGCAAACGTGTAAATGGCCACTCACTGACAATACACTATGTATTTTACACAATCATAACCCCCTGTGGTTTTTTAGTCTATTCACACACAGTCCCTTTAGAGATGAGACTGCAGAATCATGTTCACTATTAGATAGCTGGAGCAAGAATTAATTCACCACACAATAGGGCTGGTTCAATCCCAGCGGTTGCCTATAGATACACGTGGATTTGCATAGAGCGTTGTGTCTCTTCCTCCCCCTAGCCTACTATAATCCAGCTGGACTCCGATGACTCCTACCCCTCAGGCTACTGCATCGCAGTGCTAGAGGCGTCACTGCAGACCTGGGTTCGATCCCGGGCTGTATCATAACCGGCTGTGATCGGGCGTCCCATACAGTGGCACATAATTGGTCCAGCATCGTCCATGTTAGGGGAGGGTTTGGCCGGGTTAGACCGTCATTGTAAATAAGAATTTGTTCTTGACTGACTTGCCTAGTTAAATAAAGGTTTAATAAAAACTAAAGGCTACTACTGCACATTCACTGTGTGTGTGCCCTCTGCCAGCCTAGAGATACTTTATACATCATTAAAATGTGGTACAGTTTCTGCATCATACTGCATCTTCTGTTCTGTTTGTCCTATATTCAAGCATTACTCATGGTGTAGTGGTTGTGCATGTAAAAATAGCTCAGAAGAGATTCAAGGACATGCACTGATATTTAAATATCCCTCTGTGGCTAGTTGGGAGCATCTGTAAATTACACAATGTACAGTTGAAGTCGGAAGTTTACGTACACCTTAGCCAAATATATTTAAACTCAGTTTTTCCACAATTCCTGACATTTAATCCTAGTAAAACATCACTGTCTTAGGTCAGTTAGGATCACCAGTTTATTTTAAGAATGTGAAATGTCAGAATAATAGTAGAGAATGATTTTAATTTCAGCTTTTATTTCTTTCATCACATTCCCAGTGGGTCAGAAGTTTACATACACTCAATTAGTATTTGGTAGCATTGCCTTTAAATTGTTCAACTTGGGTCAAATGTTTTGGGTAGCCTTCCACAAGCTTCCCACAATAAGTTGGGTGAATTTTGGCCCATTCCTCCTGACAGAGCTGGTGTAACGGAGTCAGATTTGTAGGCCTCCTTGCTCGCACACGCTTTTTCAGTTCTGCCCACAAATGTTCTATAGAATTGAGGACAGGGCTTTGTGATGGCCACTCCAATACCTTGACTTTGTTGTCCTTAAGCCATTTTGCCACAACTTTGGAAGTATGCTTGGGATCATTGTCCATTTGGAAGATCCATTTGCGGGCAAGCTTTAACTTCCTGGCTGATGTCTTAAGATGTTGCTTCAATATATCCACATCATTTTCCTCCTTCGTGATGCCATCTGTTTTGTGAAGTGCACCAGTCACTCCTGTAGCAAAGCACCCCCACAACTTTATACTGCCAACCCCGTGCTTCACTGTTGGGGGATGGTGTTCTTCGGTTTGCAAGCCTCCCCCTTTTCCCTCCATGGCCCAACAGTTCTATTTTTGTTTCATCAGACCAGAGGACTTTTCTCCAAAAAGTACAATCTTTGTCCCCATGTGCAGTTGCAAACCGTAGTCTGTCTTTTTTATGGCGGTTTTGGAGCAGTGGCTTCTTCCTCGCTGAGCAGCCTTTCAGGTTATGTCGATATAGGATTCGTTTTACTGTGGATATAGATACATTTGTACCTGTTTCCTCCAGCATCTTCACAAGGTCCTTTGCTGTTGTTCTGGGATTGATTTTCACTTTTCTCACCAAAGTACGTTCATCTCTAGCCGTCATACCTTCCTGAGCGGTATGACGGCTGCGTGTTCCCATGGTGTTTATACTTGCGTACTACTGTTTGTACAGATGAACGTGGTACCTTCAGGCGTTTGGAAATTGCTCCCAAGGTTGAATCAGACTTGTGGAGGTTTACATTTTTCTTTCTGAGGTCTTCTCTGATTTCTTTTGATTTTCCCATGAGGTCAAGCAAAGAGGCACTGAGTTTGAAGATAGGCCTTGAAATACATCCACAGGTACACCTGCAATTGACTCAAATTATGTCAATTAGCCTAACAGAAGCTTCTAAAGCCGTGACATAATTTTCTGGAATTTTCCAAGCTGTTTAAAGGCACAGTCAACTTCTGACCCACTGGAATTGTGATACATTGAAATAATCTGTCTGTAAACAATTGTTGGAAAAATGGCTTGTGTCATGCACAAAGTAGATGTCCCTAACCGACTTGCCAAAACTATAGTTTGTTGACAAGAAATTTGTGGAGTGGTTGAAAAACGAATTTTAATTACTCCAACCTAAGTGTATGTAAACTTCCGACTTCAATTGTACATGGGACAATGTAAAAATTCCAATAGCTCCAAATTTCCATAACTTAAAAGCCTTAAACCAACTAAGTTGGAGAAATTCCTATACACTTTTTGAAAGCATTTAATGATAACTAAAAGGTGTGCAACATGAAAATATTCTCATTACATTGTGTAATTTGACGGTCACTAACTAGCCCCGGAGATAGGCTATCTGAAGTCAAACCAACTCGACACGGTCGACACACCAGCCAGCAGAAGCTAATTGGCAAAATAATTTGGCTAACTCTTCCCACCTACGAACACACACAATAGACACCCACACAATGATGTGTATAAACCCTGGATGACTGACAGGAGGCGCTGTATTGTAGCCACCGCACAGCCAACTTGACAATCCTCCTCCATTGTAAAAAATATTTTAGAAGTTATAGAAATGCATTTCTTAATGTCTACATTTGTTTTTGACACATTCCTTCTATTACTGACACTTTGATGCATATGTTTTAATTATATTATGTGAGCTAAATATACAAATGTAACATTTTTATAAAGAAATATAACATTCCTTAGTGCTAATGTTACTGTCCCCACTACAACAAGCAATACTTGTAATTTTGTTCTTGAAACATTTAATTGAAATACTGTAGAATTCCATTCATTCCTATGAAGGACTGCTTCCACTGGAGAGTGCCAATATGGCCGACTGGTGCCTTCATAGCCTTTCAATGGTCAATACATAGCGTCAGCAATCCAGTGTTTATATATACAGTACCAGTCAAAAGTCTGGACACCTACTCATTCAAGGGATTTTATTTTTTACTATTGTCTACATTGTAGAATAATAGGTGACTACCACATGAAGCTGGTTGAGAGAATGCAAAGTGTGCAAAGCTGTCATCAAGGCAAAGGGTGGCTACTTTGAAGAATCTTAAATATAAAATATTTTTTGATTTGTTTAACACTTTTTTGGTTAGTACATGATCCCATGTGTTGTACTTTCATAGTTTTGTTGTCTTCACTATTGTTCTACAAAGAAAAACCCTTGAATGAGTAGGTGTGTCTGAACCTTTGACTGGAACTGTATATACAGTGCATTCGGAAAGTATTCAGTCCCCTTGACTGTTTCCGCATGCAAAGGGTGAACTTTGCATGCAACCTGTGTGTGAGAACTTCTATTGAAGCATGTTGTATGATATAGGACTATTCCAATACACATGTAAAAGAGCTAGATGTGATTGCATCTATCAGGCGTTTTAAAGACCTAACAAGCCACTTGTAACCTTAGCTTTTTTTTTATACAGACCGATAAACTGAGTGTGTCTGTGTGTGGAGGTCAATGCAGTATCTCTTGCTCCCTACCCCGGACAGCCCAATAAAAGTCACCGGTTTGTGTACTCTGAATCAGTGGGTGAGTGTAAAGTTGCCAACGGTCCAACCTTAAATCAATAAAAAGCCTATTTTATATTTGGAATGTTGACCAAGGTTTACTCGAATACATGTCGAACACTGTGTCACTTCAAACTGGGGATTACTGCCTAGTGATGGGAAGCCAAGCTCACAAATCATTCTAGATCTCTGTCCTCACAAGACCTAATGTTAATGGCTAATTTAAAGGGATATTCGGGATTTGGGCAATGAAGCCCTTTATCTACTTCCCCAGAATCCGATGAACTTTTGGATACCATATGTATGTCTCTGTTCAGTTTGAAGGAAGTTGCCAACTAGCGTTGGTGCAATTGCTAACTAGGGTTAGCGCAATGACTGGAAGTCTATGGGAACACCTGGCATGCTAGTTAGTATTGACTCACGTTCTTCTGATCATGTGTGAGGATAATGTTCTATACACTGATCTTTACAGGTAACTTACTGATCGTAACAGTTTGAGGGCTGATAGTTGTCTCCCGCTTCCCTTGAAAAACAAAATTCAAATGGTCAGATTAATACTGCCATTGAGAAAATTCAAAACAAACCGAGACATGATCTTTTTCAAGGACAGCCTCGCAAAAAGAAGCATTCTTGCGTTCTAACTACCCGCTATTCAAAGTGCTCTGAACAAATTAAGGGACTCGTTCACAAACATTGGCACATTCTAAGATCCGATGACCGTATCGGTAATGTGTTTTCGGACCCTCCCTTGGTCGTGTTCTCGCAGGTCAGATATCTCAGAGATCAATTGGTAAACTATGATTTACCACCCCAAGATATCCCTGCACAATGTCTATTTGCGCCCCTACTGGATGGAAACTACAAGTGTAATGGCTGTGCTCAATCCAATGGCACTTATAAATGTAGAGCCTTCAAACACCGCCAAACAGGGAAACCGATCCCAATCAAAGGTGTTATCATGTGCTCCACTAAGGCCGTTATTAATCTTATAACTTGTCCTTGTGGTAAAAATTATATGGGAAAACAAAGCGCAATTTAAAAGTATGAATCTCGGAGCATCGTAGCATCATTAGGTGCAAAAACTCGACTTACCCAGTTGCGGCCCTCTTTTTGGAAGCAAACCACTTCGTCCCTACGTTATATCGGCATCGAACACGTCACCCTCCTTAGAAGAGGGGGTGACCTCGACAATTTATTGTTAATACGTGAGGCTGCCTGGATCTTTAATTTAAAGACACTTGCTCCCTTCGGTCTCAACGTAGACTTTGATCTGAAGCCATTCTTGCAATTATTGTGATTTTGCTAGTGTAAATGTTTGTATGCCTATGTTGCCAAATTGTATCTATGATCGTATGCTATCCTTTCATGTTTGTGGTATGTTATTTTTATATCTGAGAATGAAACCAATGATATCAGGCCACACCCGGCCATGATTACAGACACCTGTGTTTGTCCTTTGACACTATATAAACTAGTCAACCTGTAATGTTTGTCATTATACCCTGATGAAGACAGCTTGTTTGTCGAAACGTAGGTTATTAAAATATTGCATCTGAGCTCCTAGAGTGTGGCTCTCTTAAAATGTCTCAACTATTGGCTCACGAAACTACCTCTTAACTTCCTTCATACTTGTCACAGATGCATAAAAAAAGTATACGTGTTCATATGACTCTGGAGAAAATCCCGAACTACCCATTTAATGGTTTCTTTCCTGACAGAATTGATTAATTAGTTCTTTGTGAGTGAATGATAGTGGATCGTTGTTTCCTGTCTGTAGGGCCTGGTCGTGTGAATTATGCTTGATTGTAATGAGTTTTTCTGGAATGTTAAGTGTCCTTTGGAAATAATTTGCTGTAGTAGGTGTTTCTCACTTACCTTTCTATTATAGATCAGTGAGAGTGACATTTAAGGCCAACGTGTTGATTGTGTAAGTCCATGACTGTTTTACAGTTCATTTGCTCGCGAGACCGGGGCGGCTACGGCGGTATTTTTAGGAAACTTGTCTGTCAGTTCATCTGCACTGACGGAATATAAATCCTGTTTGACAAGCTCCTAGGATGTGGGTGTATGAGAGTGTGTGGAAGAGGGAGTGTGTGTATTTGCAAAGCGATACCTGCCCCATTAGCCCGGGGGGTTGAAATTACGCTAACTATTCCCTCCCCCTTTTCACTGAACAATATCCTGCCCATGCTATCAATCCGGAAGTGAAAGCGGGAGAGACTCTGCCTGCCTGCTGCAAAACACACTGGGAGAACAGTTTAGACCACAACCTCTTCTTTTATGTCTGTTTCGAGAGGGATAGAGCGAGACCGAGATAGACAATGAAATGTAGGCTGGTGTATAAGGAGAGACCGGGAGAGAGAGAGAGGGAGGGACATGGAACTAGAATGAGCTAGAAAAGTGTGGTGACAGAGACTAGAGAGGGGCTACAGGGATAGATCCCGACTGAGAGGGAGACCGAAAGAGGGGGAGAGCAACGAGAGCCTCACTGGATCGGGCGGCTTCAGAGTTAACACTTGGTTGGCTGCTCCATGTGTAAAGCAATTAAGGGGGGACCGGGAGGCTTCCCTTCCCTGCGGGTCGGTGCTGCATCGCCGTGGCGGCATGGAATTGTTAATGAGCTTCCCGAGTGAGGGAGTGGGAGTGAGTGCTGCTGAGGGGCAAGGTCACGCTGTGCTCTGAGATAGTGAGCAAAACAGACAGAGAGATAAGTCTGTCAGAGGTGCACAGGATATTAAACCTAGGTCTCGCTTTATTTTACCCCCCTCAATCACTGCCAGGATTCAGGAATGCCTTTTTGTCCCAGGTACAACATGTGACTTTGGACTTTCTACCCCACAAAGGATTACTTTTCCCCTACACAAGGAGAAGCACGACCGGTATCTTTTCTTTTATGACTTGAAACTTTGTTTCAAGGGAGGACCTAGTTCTCAGTATTTACTTGGGACCTTTTATTGTCTCTTCAGCACGCTATGCGTGTGGATCTGATTCTGAGCTGAGACTCCAGTTTGTTTACCCAAGGCTCTGTGCCTGGCAGCTCTGTAGAGACTGTTGTTTAGAGCCCGGCTACGTAGTCGGGACTCATCTGCTTTCTGCTGCTCTTCCCTCTTGGGCTCTCCCCCTGCTTTGCTAGTCTCAGCTGAAGACTCCATCCATCGCAGCAGGTGCACTATAGATGCTGAAAGGATCACCGGAGAATTCATACAATCTGTGGAAATTTGTAGGGAAGTGAAGGCACCACAAGGATACACTAGTTGGTAATTGAAAACCCTTAAATTGTCTACCACAATGGATTCCTACCGCTCTTACTGGAATTCGAGCCACCAGGCAATGTGGGTGGAAGGGGACGATCAGGATGTGTACGAGGTGGAATCTCGCGTGCCCCTGCCCCGACCTTTCCCCCTCTCCAGCGTCCTCAATGAGAAAAACGCTGTGGTGGTACAGACGCAAATCTCGCACGTCAACCACAGGACCAATGGTCACCTCCTTAAGGTGATCTCTAAGATCTCCCTGCCCACGCCGCCCTATACAGTAAGTTTACGTTCAGCTGCTGACCTGCCATGTAACCTATATGGAACTGTATAACTAGTGAAGTAAATATGACTCAGTCTGGACAGTTACTCTTTCTCATTCATCTGAAAGTGTCTTTCATTTGGCTGACTTGATGTTCTAAACAGCTATTTTGCCCATTATTGTATACAGTTCATAACATGACCTACATACAACCCCTCCTATATAGGAGTCTACACTAATACGTTATACAGCTAACTTGCTTGACAGCAGTATTTTTGACTGGGCAACTTCTACAGTGAAAAGCACAGTGAGTAGCCTATACAGTCCAAGATAGGGCGGCGCACAATTGGCCCAGCGTCGTCCGGGTTTGGCCGGGGTAGGCCATTGTCAGCTGACTTGCCTAGTTAAAATAAAGGTTACACTCCCTACTCTGCTTTCATCTGAGCAGGTGATCATGTGACATGAGCAAAAAATTACTCCAAGATTTCGGTGTGGCACGTTCGCGTTGTCATAATGTTGCAGTATGACTTTTGCTGCTGTGGGAGATATGGAAGTCTCACGATGTAAAGCCAACTGCATGTGAATTGTGGTGCTTATACACTACATGACCAAAAGTATGTGGACACCTGCTCGTCGAACATCTCATTCCAAAATCATGGGCATTAATATGGAGTTGGTCCACCCTTTGCTGCTATAACCGCATCCACTCTTCTGGGAATTTTTTCCACTAGATGTTGGAACATTGCGGTGGGGACTTGCTTTCATTCAGCCACGAGCATTAGTGAGGTTGGGCACTGATGTTGGGCAATTAGGCCTGGCTCGCAGTCGGCATTCCAATTCATCCCAAAGATGTTCGATGGGGTTGAGGTCAAGGCTCTGTGCAAGCCAGTCAAGTTCTTCCACACCGATCTCTACAAACCATTTCTGTACGGACCTCACTTTGTGCATGGGGGCATTTCCTGGAACAGGAAAGGGCCTTCCACAAACTGTTGCCACCAAGTTGGAAGCATATAATTGTCTAGAATGTCAATGTATGCTGTAGCGTTAAGATTTCCCTGCACTGGAACAAAGGTGCCTAACCCGAACCATGAAAAACAGCCCCAGACAATTATTCCTCCTCCACCAAACTTTACAGTTGGCACAATGCATTGGGGCAGGTAGCATTCTCCTGGCATCTGCCAAACCCAGATTCGTCCGTCGGACTGCCAGATGGGGAAGCGTGATTCATCTCTCCAGAGAATGTTTCTCCACTGCTCCAGAGGCAAGCTTTACACCACTCCAGCCAATGCTTTGCATTGCGCATGGGGATCTTAGGCATGTGTGCGGCTGCTCGGCTATGGAAACCCATTTCATGAAGCTCCCGACGAACAGTTATTGTGTTGACGTTGCTTCCAGAGGCAGTTTGGAACTCGGTAGTGATGTTGCAACCGAAGACATGATTTTGGCAAGCTTCAGCACTCGTCGGTCCCTTTTCTGTGAGCTAGTGTGGTCTACCTCTTCACGGCTGAGCCGATGTTGGTCCTAGACGTTTCCACTTCACAATAACAGCACTTACAGTTGACCGGAGCAGCTCTAGCAGGGCAGATATTTGACAAACTGACTTGTTGGAAAGGTGGCATCCTATGACTGTGCCACTCCGAAAGTCACTGAGCTCTTCAGTGAGGCCAATGTTTGTCTATGTAGATTGCATGGCTGTGTGATTGATTTCTATACACCTGTCAGCAACTGCAGTGGCTAAAATTGCCGAAACCACTAATTTGAAGGGGTGTCCACATACGTGTGTGTATATATAGTGCAAGTCAGTGGTTTATTGCAGAAGAGCAATTCCATGCTAATTCAGCCAGGATAGAAGGCTTTTGTGAATGCCGTCACAGTGCAACGTCTACTAGACCTGTCTCATCTGTTTTTGACGTTAAAGGGCTAAGAATTAAATGGCAGGTCATACATGTTGTTAGTTCCTCGATGAATGTCAAACTGGGGGGTAGGTTTACTAATTTTAGCTATGCAGGTTCTGTATGTGAGTATTTGAAGCGAGTGAGAAAATATTTACTGTCATGATGTGCCACTGTACAACTCGAGACTTACCACTGAACTGTATACGGCTAAACTTCTCCACACCTCTTTGTGCATTGCCCTGTAGTTGTTTTTGGGTTTCCCTACTCATTTAAGCATAGCCACACAGGCTATGTGTGTTGTAAACCCACTGTTTCCCTCTGTGTATCTTATGTGCTAGTGTAGTTTTGTTCCACCCATTATCCTTAAGTGGGCCTACCGCTTTGATTGATTGGTCCTCATTTTTTACTTTCACTTTGGACACTAACTGGAAACCATGACTGGTGATCATAAATATTCCCATTATACCCACTGTCACAAGGCTCAGCATGTTGTCTGTAATGAGAGGTTATGTCTGTAAATGACAGCAGAGTATTCATTCATGACATGGGATATATTTAATAATATGCCATGTGCCATTTAGCAGATTATTTTATCCAAAGCAATTTACAGTGCACTGAATTCATCAATTTTTTTGTACATGTGATCCCAGGAGTAATCGAACCCACAACCCTGGTGTTAGTGCCACACTCTTACAAACTGAGTCAGTCTGTGTGGACCAACTTACTTTAAGGCTTTGTGTATCTCAATTTTTAATTCAGAATTATTCTCCACCTCAATTATTTCCTCAAATGCTCTTTGATCACTAAAGTAATTATCTTTGTCTCGCCACCTATCTTCCCATCCCTGATCAGCTGGAACATGCGCAGGTCACCCAGACGGAGCTGATGCGCGAGTCCTTCCACCACAACCAGGAGATTGGCGATCTTCTGCGGCGGCAGGAGGATCTGCAGGAAAGGCTGGGGGAGGAGGGGCGTGCCCGTGAGCAGCTGGCCCTGGAGCTCCACAGGGCAGAGGGTGAGTGGAGGGGTGGGGGGTGTTTGTGATGGGGTTGTTTTAAATTTGGGTGGGTGGGTGGAGGGCAGTGAAAGTGTGTTTGTGGGGGATGGTGTGTTTTGGTGAGTCAGATGGCTAGGGAATCTGTGGGTGAAAGGGAAAGTTAATATATGGAGAGTGTGTGAGGGTGGGTGAGTTTGTTCAATCCCCAAAAGTCCCCACAAGGATAGTAAAACAAGGAAAAAACATCTGTGATATGTCTTCATCTGACATGCGACTCACAGTAAAAAAAGAAAAAAAAGATTAAATACACACAGTCAAATGTAGCTGGACAAATAAGATAAAGATAGTAAATGTTGCTGCCTTTACATTTGGTTCGCTTTTGCTTTTTTTCTTGACTCACAAATAGGGTAGAAGGACATTGTCATTCACGGACTCGTACACAAACAAAACATCACCCAGATTTCACGTGACCTGCAGTATTAGCCTATATATTTCAACATGTATTTCAGGCACTTAAAAGCTTTCGAAGATGCCTCCAACCCACATGATCCTCCATTGTGTTTGCTCTTCCATCCACGTATTCAAACACGGTTAATGTCAAGCCGAAATGATGCCCTCATTTTGTCCTGTCTAATTCACTCTGTAATACCTAGCTCCTGGTGTGGTGTGGAAAACTGGTTTCAATGCAGATGGAGGAACAGGCTTGCTTTTGCTTGAATTCTGAAGATGTTCCATTCTGGCAGAAACCATTAGCCAGGCTCTGAGGCCACTCAAGTCTCTCAGGGGGAGTTAGGATGTATTTCTGTATTATGTTTGGCAGAGGATAGGTTTACAGTAGAGCATTAGAGAGAGACGTAGGCCTATAGGAAATGTAATGGCATCGTGATGCCATTGTGGACAATTGTAGCAAGAGGGGTGTGTTACAATTCTGAGCAAAGATTACCCATTTGGTAAGACAGTGTTGGCCTTTTATAAAATTGTCTTTAATGCAAGAAAGGTGATGTGTGTCTGGATGGTCAGCATTGTGGTTAGTTTGTTTTGCAGCCTGATTGATGGTGCTCTGTTTGCACCTAATTGTACTCAATATGTTTCCATGAGACAGAGACAACATAGATTCTCTCATGAGACTAGAAAAGGAAAGGGGATACCTAGTCAGTTGCACAACTGAATGCATTCAACCGAAATGTGTCTTCTGCGTTTAACCCAACCCCTCTGAATCAGAGATGCGGGGGGCTGCCTTAATCAACATCCACGTCATTGGCGCCCGGGGAGCAGTTGTAGCTGGGGGTTGACTGCCTTGCTCAAGGGCAGAACGCCAGATGTTTCCAAATTCCACCACTGGCTATGGGATTTGAACCTGTGACTTTTCGGTTTCTGGCCCAACACTCTTAACTGCTAGGCTACCTGCCGCCCCTAGAGCCTTGTGCTTTTCATTCTTAAGGGATTCCATGTCAAAGGTGAGAAAATGAGATTCGATCAGTCAAGGAAATAAGTGCTAAAAACATGTTGGCTCACTATTTAAAAAGAAGATGGAAAACAAGTTAGGATGACAAATAGCTGAGTTTTGGCGCCGGTACAGCCAACTAGCGCTACCTAGCAACAAAACAAATAATTATAATTTGAGTCAAAGTAATATATATCATCCAAAATAATATTGCGAAATGTGTGCTGATTAAATTTTTTCCCCCCATCACTATCCAGAGGGCAAAACTACCATTTCTAGTTGTAATGAGATCACGTCAACCAGTTTTGACTGTTGCTGTACCAGGTAGGAGGGTGAAGCCAGGAGGCCATCACAAGCTTCCAGTGTTAGGCTATATCAGACATAATCTGATATTATCAAGATGCTCATGACTGTGGCTTAATAAAATGACACGATACTTAAGACCAGAGCCATCTCATCAGTAGTCAAATATCACCTTTATTTTTGTCAGATTTATTATAAAATATAACTTCCTTGAGAGAGTGAATTGATGGTTGGTGGATTGATTCTGACAATCAACCTCTTATGACCATCGGAATGCAGATCCAAGAGTGCTGAGTTTCTGGTGAACGGCCAAGTTCTCATCTTGCCACGAGCAGCAGCATTCCAAGTTTCAGCGTATGAGTTAAGACATGATGAGTTATTGTTTGAACTACTCTGATGTGGTTTTAGTTCTGGTTGCTAGTATGGAGCATAGTTACAAGTGATCAATTAATATACTGTTGTTGTGCTCGTAAAACTTGACAATTTAACACGCAAACAACATTTGTAAAGATGACGCTAGCTAGGTTTCCATCCAATTGGCAACAGATTTTCATAAAAAATACATAAAAACAATATTCACATTTTCCCACCAGAGATGTTCCATCAAATTGAATTGTTGCGGATAAAAGGCTGTGCGTGATGAGGTAGTGGGCATAAAAATTACTTTTCCGGTTAAATTCCCATTTTACCGTAGCCTAATAAACAGCATACTTTCCCGAGTCGTAGTGGGAGGACCACACAACATATCGCTTGACTCAAAGTTTACTTCGATATGATTGTTATCATATCAATATTTGCTCAAAAGCAGTTCCCATTTCTCGCATAATGCATTTTACAGACACACAAAGATCCCACCTTGCCAGGCCGTCATTGTAAGTAAGAATGTGTTCTTAAATGACTCGCCTGGATTAAGGTTCAATGAAAAAAATAAACATTTGTATTTTGTTTTGTCAACATTTGTAAAGTTTACGGACAAATTTGTTGTTTCCATAAGGGCTGTTTATTCAATATGTACTTTACTCGCATAAAATGTTTGATGGAAACCTGGTTAGTGACAGCATTGAAATCTTAAAGGTAGGTCTATATATGAGTTGTATTTATTATGCAGAAGGCTTTCTTGGGAGTGGTCTAATCCACTGCAAATTAGGAATTTTGGGGATGTTACTAAGGTACATTCATTTGTTGTGAAAATGTGTTACCACTATAACGTGGGCTCGTATACTTTTGTAGTAATAACATCATTCACAAAGACACAAGGGTAGAGCCACCCATTCAAATGATTTGTTGAGTTTACAGTAAACAAAGAGATCAGAATGAGGCACATCAAGCTTAACACACATCAGCACAACAATGTTCTTGGAAGAACATCAGACAGTTATCTATGATTAAGCGTATTCACTTCACCTATTTAGTACATACTAGTACTAGATAGGATTTCATTAGTAATCTCTATCAGATCTTTGGGAACATTGCTAGTGTGCAGTCATGTCTTCCAAACAGATTTATCATCAGCTGAATCACATGCCAGTAGTGCATTTATCTAGTGACCTGTAACAAGGGTAATAATAGAATTTTTAAATGTGTTTGTTGGCAGCATAGCCCTCTATAGTACACTCTGTCAAGCAAAATGGGTCAGGACTTTCTGCCTGTGTGTGTGTGTTTGTTTGTTTGTCTGAATATTTGTTTGCGTTAGGGCTTGGCGATTATATCAAATTAATTTGATTAGTTCTAATTTATGTTTTAGCGTCTTGTTCCAAATGCCTGTATCGCAAGAATTGAGGTTTTACTTTTTTTTTTTTTAAGTTTCTATTTTTGAGTGTGTATTTTTGGTCTTGTCTCCTTCACTCCTTCTGTGTTGTGTGCACTGTGCACCTTCCCACGCGCACACAGACACCAAGCCCCTCCCCCTGCCACTCACAACAACAAGAGATTAAAGATAATTTCTTCCTCTGACAACAAGCAGTTTCAACTCGCTATTTGTAGTTGAGGTTTGGTCCGACATAATCGGTCATATGTACACCGAAACACTTTGAGACATTTTACTGTAATAGAGGAGAACTTACCCTTAATAACAATATCCTTTTTATGTCTCAACTCTAATGTTGAACAGTACAGACCCTACTGAGACAGGAGTATTAATGAACATGATTGTGGAAAATTCATGCTCAGTTTCTGTCACAAGCAGTTGTTTAGTTTGTGTTTTATAAATGTGCAATGAGAGAATCTTTTTCTTATTTGAACATGTTTTTACAAAAAATTATTAAACCATTATTTAACTAGGCAAGTCAGTTAAGAACAAATTCTTATTTACAATGACAGCCTACCAAAAGGCCTCTGCGGGGACGGGTCTGGGATTAAAAAAAATAAATAATAATAAATATAGGACAAAAAACACATCCCGACAAGAGACACCACAACACTACATTAAGAGAGACCTAAAACAACAACACAGCATGGCAGCAACACAACATGACAACAACATGGTAGCAACACAAAACATGGTACAAACATTATTGGGCACAGACAACAGCACAAAGAGCAAGAAGGCAGAGACAAAAATACATAATGTGAAGCAGCCACAACTGTCAGTAAGAGTGTCCATGATTGAGCCTTTGAATGAAGAGATGGAGATAAAATGGTCCAGTTTGAGTGTTTTTTGCAGCTCGTTCCAGTCACTAGCTGCAGCGAACTGAAAAGAGGAGCGACCCAGGGATATGTGTGCTTTGGGGATCTTTAACAGAATGTGACTGGTAGAATGGGTGTTGTATGTGGAGGATGAGGGCTGCAGTAGGTATCTCAGATAGATGGGGGGAGTGAGGCCTAACCAGTGGGTCTTGCGACGAGTATACAGAGATGGCCAGTTTACAGAGTAGTGTAGAGTGCAGTGATGTGTCCTATAAGGAGAATTGGTGCCAAATCTGACGTCCGAATGGTAAAGAACATCTAGCCACTCGAGAGCACCCTTACCTGCCGATCTATAAATTGTGTCTGTAATCTAGCATGAGTAAGATGGTCAACTGAATCAGGGTTAGTTTGGCAGCTGGGGTGAAAGAGGAGCGATTACGATAGAGGATACCAAGTCTAGATTTTAACCTCAGCCTGCAGCTTTGATATGTGCTGAGAGAAGGACAGTGTACCGTCTAGTCATACTCCCAAGTACTTGTATGCGGTGACTACCTCAAGCTCTAAACCCTCAGAGGTAGTAATCACACCAGTAAGGAGAGGGGCATTCTTCTTACCAAACCACATGACCTTTGTTTTGGAGGTGTTCAGAACAAGGTTAAGGGCAGAGAAAGCTTGTTGGACACTAAGAAAGCTTTGTTGTAGAGCGTTTAACACAAGATCCGGGGAGGGACCAGCTGAGTATAAGACTGTATCATCTGCATATAAATGGATGAGAGAGCTTTCTACTGCTTGAGCTATGTTGTTGATGTAAATTGAGAAGAGCGTGGGGCCTAGGATTGAGCCTGGTGGTACTCACTTGGTAACGGGCAGTGGCTGAGACAGCAGATGTTCTTATCCAGGGAGGCAACTTGATTTCAACATCTAAGCAGGCTATGTTGTTAAAACAGTTGGAGACGGACAGGAGGGTGTATTCATAACAGTTCAACTGTTCTACTTTGTTAGCAAGCAAATAGATGCAAGTTGGCTAGACTTTAAATATAAAGATTAGCTGGCTACTCACTAGCAGTTGGCTTGTGCTTGAGAGACTGTTTATGAGACCTGTGTTAAATTTATATAATGCCTGCTAACAGAAGTTGGTAATTATTAGTGGGTGTGCATTGTGCTTGGTTCTGGTGACATTTGTAATAAAAAAAAGGGCATTTTCATAGATAGCTGTGAAAGTCAGATCAGTGATTATAGGTTAAACTATTTTAATAAAATAATTACATTTGATAAAGACCATTATTATTGAGTCTTATGGTTGAAGGCTATTATTTAGGATAATATACTTTTACAAGTCCAGAATTCATTAGATTATTCCTGACTGTTTGAAATGCAGTGAATTGACCTTTAATTATGCATCAAAGCTTATTTAGAGAAAAAAAAAATATATATATATATATATCGTAAATTGCCCATAAGCTTGAGAAAATCGAGATATGATTTTTAGGCCGTATCGCCCAGCCCTAGTTTCTGTACAAAACTTACCGATATCTACTGTTTTACAGTGAGAAAAATGTAAGTGTCATTTTTTCACAGAGTTCTGAAATTGCCATCCAAAATAGCAATATTCCAAGAAATATACATCAAATGTTGATTTCTTACATTGTGACAAAAATGATGCATCATGAGAATGGCTCCAAGTATTCAGATAATCATGAGATTCCCTTTTTTCATCCTATTTATTGAATATTGGTAGAGGTCAATATCGTCCAATAGTACCAGTGAACCGATATATTGGTTGGGCTCTAACTGTGTGTGACGTGTTAACGTGTCATTCAACGATCGCTAAATCTATATATTAATACTCCCTCTCCTCTCTCTCTCTCTCCCCCTTAGGCCTGATTGATGGCTACACGGGTGAACGGGCCGCGCTGGAGGAGCAGGTGCGTCAGAAGGAGGAGCTACAGCTAAGCCTGGAGCAGGAGCTGCAGGTGAGACACAGGCCCAGTCTACAACCACCATTATCACTGTGTTTTATAACCGTTGAGGGTGACATGCTCTGTCCACTACCCAGCGAGCAGTCTTTGTCAAAATAATGTAATTTCAACCAGTAATGCCTGCTAGGTAGGATTGCAAAGCTACTGGTAGTTTACCAAAGTTACCCTAATCTTCAGTAAACTTTGGTAATTTATACTTTTACTTTTTTAAATATATTTATTTATAGTGTTCATTTATATCAGCCTCTATTTTGTCCATGAGTTTCTAATACATAGATCATATGGTTGAAGAGAAAATAACAAAATTTATTGAAAAAAAGCTTCTAATCAGCAATGGCATTATTTTCAATTAACTCTGCAACTCTTACAACTATTTACTTTTTTCACTGAAACCGTAATATTAAACACCAATGGTATTCACTAAGTTGATGGTTTTATATTTAGGATGATATTTTACAGCTTTCATTATAGTTTTTATTTGAAAATCATCGTATTTATTATTTCATATATTTTACATGTGATAAAGACATACCGTGGGCCAGAGATAATTAGAAACCTGTAAAAATATTAAGTACCCAAAAGGGCCACTAGATGTCTTGTGATGGATTACATAAAATCCTTGAAAGATACCAAAATTCTGGTAGTTTACTGGTAAGTTTTCAGTAATATACCCTCCCTTTGCAACCCTAATACTAGGTAAATATTTTTTGTCCAATATATCTCAACCACTCTATGCAGATTTAAAGAAAACTGTGGACAATTATGTTTCAAGTTGCTTCCCATCTGTTTAAAATTTTACCGCTATGTTGGGCAACTTCGCACACTGCAGTGAGTCAGTGTTTTTAATTGGTTAACCACATTGTCAACCTGCCTCTAACTGAATGTCATTGGCTCCTGCAGGTGACAAGCAGCCGTCTACACGAACTGGAGCAGGAGAGGCTGCAGATGCAGGAGGAGCGAGAGATACTGTCACGGCAACAGGACGCCATGAGGGAGCATGCCGGCCCGCGCGAGTTACGTATGTACCCCACCACTTACTTTCTTGTTGGATCTGAATGGAACAAAATATACAGTTTAACAAACATTCAAATATTGCTTGTGTTCACCTAATACCTTTTTTGCAATGTTGGTTAGAGCCTGTAAGTAAGCATTTCACTAAGTAAGTCAGCGCACGTGACAAATAAACTTTGATTTGATTGGTTTTCTAGACCGTGAAATAATGGTGAGAATGTTACTTTCATATCATGTAAAGTGTATTGGATATGCGCAATGCCTATTCCAAAAGAGATGCTCAAAAACATGCAGTTGGTGATACTAAAGAACTATGACTACATATTTATATGACATCACTACTCCAAAGAGTGGGCAGAGTGAAGTGGGGGTTGTGTCATTGAAATAGAAATACTAGCATTACTGAGAGAAACCCCTCAGGCCATGGCAATTTGACATGTCCGTTCTAGTAATTCTATTTCTGTGGGTCCTAAGACGAAGATAAAATGTTCTTTTGCATACAGAAGGTTGGTTTATTTCCTTGATTAGATCTACATTTGACTATTTGTGTGACTCATTGTCATCGTCATCATCATCACACACTGTGTCAGCTTAAGAGTAGCCACTCATTGTTATCATCTTATCACTCAATGACTTTTTAACGAAATCCTTGTCATTTTAATTTATATACTCTGTTATTACTGTGCTTTACTAAATTCCTATAGAAACGGTGACCATGGTAATTCATTCATGTTGTAATGAAGTTTACAATTGATAATTGTTTTTGATGGAAATCCTCTGGGATAAAACGGAATCCTGGAACATTTGTAACACATGTACTGTATCTGACAAAAGTCTCACCTGGGTAGTGTTCATTAGGCACCAAACGTAATGAAGTGGACTGAAACAGGAAGGAACTACCTTCATTTGACCAATGACACAATTGTTTTCCTTTGCAAAACATTTTCTAAGCATTTTCCGATGCATTACCTCTTTCCAGTACTATTTCAAGGTATTCCATAGGTTAATGAACAATCCATAAGGAAATGGCAAGTATACAGCAAGGACATGAATTCAATGTACAGGGAGCCATTTCAGTAACACCTCACTCCTGCTCTCACCTCACGGCATTGGCTTATCCATCCTCTTCCGACACAGCTTTAACCAATACCATGACAGCACATGCAGTGAGGCCCCGCCCTCTCGTTTTCACCTCTCGCATCCTTTCTCTTCCAGTCTTCCTCCTTTTTATGACAAAACAAGTGCATGTTGAAATACTGTGCTTTCTTATTCCTCCCATAGGCCTAGTTGAAGCTGCAGTCGATGCAGCACCTGAAGCAGGTGTGTCCCACATCAGAGCATGGCCAGTCTGTTACCTTTTAGTCTCTAGTCGATTGGCACTTCACAAATATATTTTTTAACACCCAAATATAGCAACTCACAAAAAAATCTTGGCGCTTGCTGTGGGCTCATTCACTCAATCACTAACCCTTGCTTACGCTTTTTCTTTTTTGATTCACTTTTCTATGTCATGGTTTGTCATGTTAATGTCTTATGGGTCAGTATGATCATTCTCATTTGATTTATGATTGAGCATGATTGAAGGAATTGGATAAGCTATATTTTGATACGTTGATACTGTAAGCTTAAGTATTTCCTCATTGGCAATCATCTTTGCTCCTAGAGTTTAGCTCACCCTAACCTTGTCACGATGTTAGCATGGATAATGTCCACTACCTTTGGAGTTAAGATGATTGCTCAATAAGGAATTTGTCCCACCCCTTGCCTGCAATTGCATTTGAGGCATGGATATTGCAATGTCTCAGCACTGTCTACGTGCTTGGTCTGTGGTTTGCACTCTCTTACCCTTTTATCTGTTGTACTAATACAATGGGGGTTTTGATCTCCTGGGTGAAGCAATGTTGGTTGGTTTAATGTTGGTTGGTTAAATGATGGCATCGGATTAGTATATGTTGGGAAGATACTGGGAGGGAGATTGTTAGATATATTATACGTGATGCTGAAATGGCAGACTGTATTGGGGGCATTTTGTTAAAAGCAGCCATCTCAATAATGTAATGATTTTCAAATGAATAATACACCATTTTAGAACTTCTGAGACAAAAATGGCTGAATATACTTAGATTTTACATTAATAGTAAGGCTGTAACTGAGTCCACAAGAACTCCATCTCAGCATACTGTCCTGTCCATTGATCGAATGAAACCTCTGTCCAAAATCATTGACTCCTCCCCTCTAAAGCGACCTTATGTGTGACACCTTCTGTCCTTCCCTCCCTCCCTTCCCCCCCAGACCTCCTGGAGGAGACGGAGAAGCTGATGGCTGAGAAGGTAGAGGTGCAGCGGCAGGCAGAGAAGGAGAGTCTGGGCCTCCTGCACCAGGTGAAAACACTGGAGGCTGAGCTGGAGGAGCAGGTCAACCGGGTCATCGAGCTGGAGCACGCCCGTAAGACAGAGACCGGCGACCTGCTGCAGCAGATCCAGGCCCTGGAGAAACAGCTGGAGAAGAACCGGAGGTTCCTGGATGTAAGAGAAAGAGGGGAAGGCAGAGATGAGGGAGGGGGGATGGATGCATGACTGGATGGATGAATATGGATAGAGAGATGGGAGAGAGGGGTGGATGGGGGAGGACCGTAGGAACTATGTTGTTTTAAAGTATACAGATTTACACAAATGTTATATGAATGTGCATGTTGGTTATTGGGGATTAGGCAGTGCATAAGGTATTTCCCTTAGCTACTCTCCTTTAAAGGCTTGGTCTTAAAATCTGATCCCCAGGAGCAAGCCATCGACCGGGAACACGAGAGGGATGTCTTCCAGCAGGAGATCTTGAAACTGGAGCAGCTGCTAAAGAACAGCCAGAAGCAGCAGCCCGGCTCTGAACAAAGAAGCAGAGAGGTAACAATTCACTTCCGCAATGGCCCCAGCATTGAGCCCTGTGGGACCCCACAGTCAGTTTCACCCTCCTTTTGTTCCCTCACAATGGGAGAGGCAGTAATGTAGATGCTCAGCTTGTAAAAGAGGACTGTTGTAGCTCTTTACATGAGGGCTCAGTGTCAGCCAGGACAATGGGGAGGTAGAATTTCCTGTGGTTACCAGAATATGATCCCAGACTAGTCAAACTGGAACTGTTGCATCAACATGTGTTGTGAAGGAAAATGTACGTACAGTATATCCTCCAAGATGGCATAGCAGTCAGATGTCCTTTGTCCTCGTCGTGTCCCGTGTATATATATATTTACATATTTTCTTCGCATATCTTTTTATATCTAATTTTTTCTTTCTAAAAACTCAACTTCAAAACACTCTCCTGCAACCCGCCTCACCAATTAATAAAATAAAAAAAAGTGTTATTCACCTCAAATCTGAAATCCACAACAGAAGCTAGCCAGAAGCTAGCCAGTTCACTGGCTAACGTTAGTATTCAGCTAACCACGGTTGGCGGTCATCAGCTCGAAAAGCTATCGCCAGTTTTGTACAACGCGACTCAGACCAGAGCATACCGGACCTATTTTCTCTCCATCTCCCCGGATTTCTATCGCAAGCTCTGGACATTTATACCTGGATCTTGCAGCTAGCTAGCTGCTATCCGAGTGACTATTGGCTAACCTCGGTCCCGGAGCAAACATAAATTATTCCGGAGCTAGCCAGCTGAAGTGTTCCATCAGCCACTCCTGGGCTACAATCACCTATCCGGACCCGTTTTACTGCCGATGCGGAGCCCCACCGGGCCTTCACGACTGGTCTACCGACGTTATCTGCCCGAGGGCGTTATCCAACTGGCCCCTCCGTCGCGACGTAACCTGAACGCCCATCTGCGGCCCTCTAATCGTTAGCTGTCTTATCGGCTGCTATCTGAATAGGTCTATCGGACAATTTTCTTGGGCCACTATAACTATATCTATTTTGCCAATTGGATTGGTCCCCTCTACCACACGGAACCCCACTAATCTACCGACGGAAACGCACGAGGTGGCTAAAAACAGACCTCCATCCTCTGCTAGCTTGCTACCCATGGCCCGGCTAGCTGTCTGAATCGCCGTGACCCCAACCAACCTCACTACTCACTGGACCCTTATGATCACTCGGCTAAGCCTGCCTCTCCTTAATGTCAATATGCCTTGTCCATTGCAGTTCTGGTTAGTGTTTATTGGCTTATTTCACTGTAGAGCCTCTAGCCCAGCTCATTATACCTTATCCAACCTTTCAGTTCCACCACACACACATGCGATGACATCACCTGGTTTCAATGATGTTTCTAGAGACAATATCTCTCTCATCATCACTCAATGCCTAGGTTTACCTCCACTGTATTCACATCCTACCATACCTTTGTCTGTACATTATACCTTGAAGCTATTTTATTGCCCCCAGAAACCTATTTTATCACCCCCAGAAACCTGCTCCTTTTACGCTCTGTCCTAGACGACCAATTCTCATAGCTTTTAGCCGTACCCTTATCCTACTCCTCTGTTCCTCTAGTGATGTAGAGGTGAATCCAGGCCCTGCAGTGCCTAGCTCCACTCCTATTCCCCAGGCGCTCTCTTTTGATGACTTCTGTAACCGTAATAGCCTTGGTTTCATGCATGTTAACATTAGAAGCCTCCTCCCTAAGTTTGTTTTATTCACTGTCCTAGCCGTGTCTGAATCCTGGCTTAGGAAGACCACCAAAAACTCTGAAATCTCCATCCCTAACTACAACATTTTCAGACAAGATAGAACGGCCAAAGGGGCCGGTGTTGCAATCTACTGCAGAGATAGCCTGCAGAGTTCTGTCCTACTATCCAGGTCTGTACCCAAACAATTTGAACTTCTACTTCTACTTAAAAACCCACCTCTCTAAAAACAAGTCTCTCACCGTTGCCGCCTGCTATAGACCACCCTCTGCCCCCAGCTGTGCTCTGGACACCATATGTGAACTGATTGCCCCCCATCTATCTTCAGAACTCGTGCTGCTAGGTGACCTAAACTGGGACATGCTTAACCTGTTGAGGACAGAGGGCGCTGTTTTCACTTTGGGGGAAAATCGTGCCCAATTTAAACGGCCTCGTACTCAATTCTTGCTCGTACAATATGCATATTATTATTACTATTGGATAGAAAACACTCTCTAGTTTCTAAAACCGTTTGAATTATATCTGTGAGTAAAACAGAACTCAAGTTGGAGCAAACTTCCTGATAGGAAGTGGAAAATCTGAAATCGATGCTCTGTTCTAGGGCCTGCCTATAAATGGGCTTCATATATATCAGTATACATGCACTTCATACGTCTTCCACTAGATGTCGACAGGCAGTGAGAGAAGAAATGGAGTGTTTAACTTGATCTGGGGTCGAATAAAAGCTCTCGGCATGACGTGTCACCAGTTTCCTGTTTTCTGGAGAGCGCGTGAAGGGACCTGGTTTTGCCTTCTGAAATGCTGCCGTTATAGACGACTAATATCTCCGGCTTTGATTTTATTTGATACATGTGACAATATCATCGTAAAGTATGTTTTTTCAATATAGTTTTATTAGATTATTGAAATTTATTCGGGACGTTAGGCGTGTTGCGTTGTGTGCCTTTGTTCAGGAAGGAGAGCTTCGCGCTACTTTGCTAGCTTTCCGTGCTAATTGACTGGAGAAGAGGACATTCTAAATCCAAACAACGATTGTTCCCGACAAAGGACCCCTTGTACAACATTCTGATGAAAGATCATCAAAAGTAGGACCCATTTTCTGATGCTATTTCATATATCTGTCGAACATGTGAAATAGTCGTTTGCGCCCAGATTTTGGGTACTCTCTCGCTATACCTAAGCTGGATGTCGTAATGAAGTTATTTTTAGAATTCTAACATGGCGATTGCATTAAGAACTAGTGTATCTATCATTTCCTATACAACATGTATTTTTTAGTAACGTTTATGTATAGTTATTTGGTCAGAATAGTTGAGTGCCATAAAAATATCCGCACATTCTGGGAAAAAGATGCTACGTTAGCACAATGTATAACCACTGATTTCAGCTCTAAATATGCACATTTTCGAACAAAACATAAGTGTATGTATAACCTGATGTTATAGGACTGTCATCTGATGAAGCTTATCAAGGTTAGTCAAAAATTATATATCTTTTGCTGGTTTATTCGCTATCGCTAACGTGCCTATTGCTATCGCTAACGTGCCTTGATGAATGAATGCGGTAGTGTGGTAGGCTATTGTAGTAAGCTAATATAATGCTATATTGTGTTTTCGCTGTAAAACACTTAAAAAATCGGAAATATTGGCTGGATTCACAAGATGTTTGTCTTTAATTTGCTATACACCATCGATTTTTCAGATGTTTTATGATGAGTATTTAGGTATTTGACGTTGGTGTCTGTAATTACTCTGGCTGCTTCGGTCCTATTTGTGACGGTAGCTGTGATGGTAGCTGCAATGTAAAACTGATTTATACCTCAAATATGCACATTTTTCGAACAAAACAGATTTATTGTATAACATGTTATAAGACTGTCATCTGATGAAGTTGTTTGTTGGTTAGTTTGGTTGGTTCTTGGTTAGTTAGGTTGGCTTTGTGCATGCTACCTGTGCTGTGAAAAATGTCTGTCCTTTTTTGTATTTGGTGGTGAGCTAACATAAATATATGTGGTGTTTTCGCTGTAAAACATTTTAAAAATCGGACATGTTGACTGGATTCACAAGATGTGTATCTTTCATTTGCTGTATTGGACTTGTTAATGTGTGAAAGTTAAATATTTCTAAAAAATATCTTTTGAATTTCGCGCTCTGCCTTTTCAGTGGAATGTGGGAGGAGTTCCGCTAGCGGAACGCAGGAGCCAGACCGGTTAACACCCCAGCCATCCTACAATCTAAGCTAGATGCCCTCAATCTCACACAAATTATCAATTAACCTACCAGGTACCACCCCAAAGCCGTAAACAAGGGCACCCTCATAGATATCATCCTAACCAACTTGCCCTCTAAATACACCTCTGCTGTTTTCAACCAAGATCTCAGCGATCACTGCCTCACTGCCTGTATCCGTAATTGGTCAGCGGTCAAACGACCTCCACTCATCACTATCAAACGCTCCCTGAAACACTTCAGCGAGCAGGCCTTTCTAATCGACCTGGCTATCCTGGAAGGATATTGACCTCATCCCGTCAGTAGAGGATGCCTGGTTATTTTTTTTAAATGCCTTCCTCACCATCTTAAATAAGCATGCCCCATTCAAGAAATGTAGAACCAGGAACAGATACAGCCCTTGGTTCTCTCCCGACCTGACTGCCCTTAACCAACACAAAAACATCCTATGGCGTTCTGCATTAGCATCGAACAGCCCCCGTGATATACAACTTTTCAGCGACGTTAGAAACCAATATACACAGGCAGTTAGAAAAGCCAAGGCTAGCTTTTTCAAGCAGAAATTTGCTTCCTGCAACACAAACTCAAAAAGGTTCTGGGACATGGAGAATAAGAACACCTCCTCCTAGCTGCCCACTGCACTGAGGATAGGAAACTCTGTCACCACCGATAAATCCACTATAATTGAGAATTTCAATAAGCATTTTTCTACGGCTGGCCATGCTTTCCACCTGGCTACCCCTACTCCGGTCAACAGCACTGCACCCCCCACAGCAACTCGCCCAAGCCTTCCCCATTTCTCCTTCTCCCAAATCCAGTCAGCTGATGTTCTGAAAGAGCTGAAAAATCTGGACCCCTACAAATCAGCCGGGCTAGACAATCTGGACCCTTTCTAAAATTATCTGCCGAAATTGTTGCAACCCCTATTACTAGCCTGTTCAACCTCTCTTTCGTGTCGTCTGAGATTCCCAAAGATTGGAAAGCAGCTGCGGTCATCCCCCTCTTCAAAGGGGGGGACACTCTTGACCCAAACTGCTACAGACCTATATCTATCCTACCCTGCCTTTCTAAGGTTTTCGAAAGCCAAGTCAACAAACAGATTACCGACCATTTCGAATCCCACTGCACCTTCTCCGCTATGCAATCTGGTTTCAGAGCTGGTCATGGGTGCACCTCAGCCACGCTCAAGGTCCTAATCGATATCTTAACCGCCATCGATAAGAAACAATACTGTGCTGCCATATTCATTGACCTGGCCAAGGCTTTCGACTCTGTCAATCCCCACATCCTCTTCGGCAGACTCGATAGCCTTGGTTTCTCAAATGATTGCCTCGCCTGGTTCACCAACTACTTCACTGATAGAGTTCAGTGTGTCAAATCGGAGGGCCTTTTGTCCGGGCCTCTGGCAGTCTCTATTGGGGTGCCACAGGGTTCAATTCTTGGGCCGACTCTTCTCTGTATACATCAATGATGTCGCTCTTGCTGCTGGTGAGTCTCTGATCCACCTCTACACAGACGACACCATTCTGTATACTTCTGGCCCTTCTTTGGACACTGTGTTAACAACCCTCCAGACGAGCTTCAATGCCATACAACTCTCCTTCCGTGGCCTCCAACTGCTCTTAAATACAAGTAAAACTAAATGCATGCTCTTCATCCGATCGCTGCCTGCACCTGCCCACCCAGCCAGCATCACTACTCTGGACGGTTCTGACTTAGAATATGTGGATAGCTACAAATAACTAGGTGTCTGGTTAGACTGTAAACTCTCCTTCCAGACTCACATCAAACATCTCCAATCCAAAGTTAAATCTATACTTGGCTTCCTATTTTGCAACAAAGCATCCTTCACTCATGCTGCCAAAGATACCCTCGTAAAACTGACCATCCTACCGATCCTTGACTTCGGCGATGTCATTTACAAAATAGCCTCCAATACCCTACTCAATAAATTGGATGCAGTCTATCACAGTGCCATCCATTTTGTCACCAAAGCCCCATATACTACCCACCACTGCGACCTGTACGCTCTCGTTGGCTGGCCCTCGCTTCACTCTCGTCGCCAAACCCACTGGCTCCAGGTCCTCTACAAGACCCTGCTAGGTAAAGTCCCCCCTTATCTCAGCTCGCTGGTCACCATAGCAGCACCCACCTGTAGCATGCGCTCCAGCAGGTATATCTCTCTGGTCACCCCCAAAGCCAATTCCTCCTTTGGCCGCCTCTCCTTCCAGTTCTCTGCTGCCAATGACTGGAACGAACTACAAGAATCTCTGAAGCTGGAAACACTTAACTCCCTCACTAGCTTTCAGCACCAGCTGTCAGAGCAGCTCACAGATTACTGCACCTGTACATAGCCCATCTATAATTTAGCCCAAACAACTACCTCTTCCCCTACTGTATTTATTTATTTATTTATTTTGCTCCTTTGCACCCCAATATTTATTTTTCTACTTTACACATTCTTCCACTGCAAATTCACCATTCCAGTGTTTTACTTGCCTGTTTTTGCTAAGCTAAATGCATTTAGCTTTATCACAGCAGCCTTTCTCTGCTATCATAATCTTACCGCTATTCCTTCTCCCTCCACCTTCTCCTATTAGTCACTGCTATGCTCATTAAAGGCCATTCTCTCTCCCTCTGTTTCCTCCTCTTCCTCTTTCCTCCTCTCTCCCTCTCTTCGCCTCTCCTATGGCAGGTGGATCAGCTGACCTCCCAGGTATTGCTATTAGTTGCATTGAAACAGCCTCTCTCTCATTAGCGAAACTCCATCAGTTGCATGGTAGCAACCTGTCATTGTAAACCACGTTAGATCCCCTCACTAACCCTTCCTCTGCTCTCTTTCTCCTTTTTGTCCCTTTAAATATTCCTCTGTCCACCATAGCAGGTGGATCCGCTGCCCTCCCAGCTATTAGTGCTGCTAGCATCATTGAAAAGGCTATTCTAATAAATATCATTAGCTGCATTAAAATCCCACCTCTCCCTCCATCTTCCCCCCCTTACTCTCCTCTTTCCCTATTTTTCTCCCTTTCTCTACCATGTAGCAGGTGTGGATCCTCTGACCTCATAGAATTGCTCCCGCTTACATTAATACTGCCTTTGTTCAGCCGCACCATAGCATAACCATCCTTGTTTCTCCTTCCCTTCTGCTCCTCCCCTCTGCTCCTCCCCTCTCCCACACGGCAGGTGGCTCAGCAAATCTAACAGCTATTGCTAGTAGCTAACGTATACTGAAATGCAGCTTCTCTCATATTGAAGCATATCATCCATTCTGCATAATTAAACATATATATATATATATTTAACCTTTATTTAACTAGGCAAGTCAGTTAAGAACAAATTCTTATTTACAATGACGGCCTACCAAAAGGCAAATGACAGGTAGACTTTCTTTGCCATCCTCGCTGAAGCTCTCCTCATTCCCTCTACCACCTAGTGATGGGGGGGGAAATCGGTACATTTAATTATCGCAGTATAATTTTTGGACAATATTATATCAATACTTTGACTCCAAGTATCGATTTGTAAAATACCACCAATGCTACTTAGCATTAGCTAGCGCTCTACTTGCGCCAAAACTCTTGTATTTTTCATCCTATAGCTTCTTCTCCATAGATTCTTTCTAAATAGTGAGCCAACATGGTTCCAGCACTTTTATTTCCATGACCAATCAAAATAAACATTTTCTCATGTGGTCTTTGAGCAATAAGTTTGGAACATCAAATTGCAATTAGATTGCAGTATCGAATAGCAATACAAATGGAATCACGAGAATTGCAAGATATATCGTATCGGCACCTAAGTATCGTGATAATATTGTACCGTGAGGTCCCTGGCAATTCCCAGCCCTACTACCCCCTCTTTCCCTCCCTCTCTTCCAAACGGCAGGTGGATCAGCTGACCTCCCAGTTACTGTGTTGTGTTGCTACTAGCTAGCCACATTGATACATTGAAGCTACAGACTGTACAATCCTCACTGAAAATCCCTCTTTCCCTCCTTCTCTCCTCCCGCTCCTTTCTCCTCCTCATCCCTATCCTCTCCCAGGTGGATCAGCTGACCCAGCAGCTGAGGGAGAAGGCGGACTGGTGCAGCGAGCTGCTACTGGCGTCTGAGCAGCTGCAGCGCGAGGCGGGCGAGCGCAACGAGGAGATCGACAAGCTGGAGGGCCGCATCCGCGAGCTGGAGCAGGCTCTGCTGGCCAGCACAGAGACGGTGAGAGAGACGAAGGGAGGGGGAGGGATGGAGAGAGACGGGGAGGAAGATGAAAAAGAGTGGAGCGGGACAATGGAGTGGGAATAGTTAATGATGCTGTGTTAATGTTAGGGGGGGGTGAGTGAGAGAAGATGGGGTGTGTGTGACTGTTTCAGAATGAGTTTGTATGTTCTGGTAGAGTGTGAGAGAATGCCAGCGTGAAGCTACATGTGCATATGCGTGTTTGTGTGTGTACATTAGTAAGAAAGGAGACTACAGACAGTCCCTGACGTCAGGGCTGAGAATGTGCGTGTGTGCGCCCATAATAATGAGTACTGCACCCAAGTACTGCACATATCAAACTCATTCCATGGAGTGCCAAGTGTCTGCTGGTTTTCGCTCCACCCTTGTACTTGATTGATGAATTAAGGTGAGGAACTCCCCTCACTGCAGACACTCGGCCCTCCGTGGAATGAGTTTGACACCCCTGAAGTACTGCAACCAATATCACTGTTGGCAGGCTGAAACACTGAGCAGTGAAAGAAATGTCCCCATAACTTGCTACTGCACAGATGATTAAGTCTATGAGATCGCAGCTACTTTATATGATGTATGGCTGTGTGTGGGTGTTTGCGTGTGCAATTGTGTGTGTGCTTGCGTGTATTATTGTGTGTGTTCGCCACGCATGACCTGGTTGCTAAATAATAATATTGTGTGCGTTGCATGCATGTGTGTTTCAGGTGGAGGATAAGAGGCAGGATGTGTCTGTTAGTGAGCCTGGGGACTCCTCACTGGAGGCTCAGCTACAGACTGAAAGAGAGGCACTGGACAGGAAAGAGAAAGAAGTAATGTATTAGACTTAAGGGGGGTTTCTTTCTTTCACATGTTTGGAAGGGAATATATAAGTAGCCAATCCAGCACAGTGTCAAAGCTAGCCAGCAAAAATCTTGATTGGTTGTCACGCCCCCAATGATTTACACAAAATGGGCCATTCCTCTGCTTGTTGCATCCCTTTGCCTGCCATCTTTCACCTCGCCTCAAATCACACTCCTTCAATTACCAATGATGTACACAAGACAGGTCCCCACTTGGATTTCAAGTCCCCTGTTCATGTGTCGATGCCCTGGTCCTCAGTTAGACAAGAACACACAACACGCCAGCCTGACTCCCCCCTTCCCACTCCTCCCCTCCAGATCAGTAACCTGGAGGAGCAGCTTGAGCAGTTCCGGGAAGAGCTGGAGAACAAGAGTGAGGAGGTGCAGCAGCTCCACATGCAGCTGGAGATCCAGAGGAAGGAGCTGAGCACCCAGCAGCAAGACCTGGAGACCAAGGACAGCATGCTCCAGGTAACCGGCCAGCACACAGCTAGGCTAGCATGTAGGTAGCCTTTGTCCCCATACAGCTAGGCTAGCATGTAAATTCAGCAAAAAAAGAAACGTCCTCTCGCTGTGAACTGCATTTATTTTCAGCAAACTTAACATGTGTAAATATTTGTATGAACATAACAAGATTCAACAACTGAGACATAAACTGAACAAGTTCCACAGACATGTGGCTAACAGAAATTGAATAATGTGTCCCTGAACAAAGGGGGGGTCAAAATCAAAAGTAACAGTCAGTATCTGGTGTGGCCACCAGCTGCATTAAGTACTGCAGTGCATCTCCTCCTCATGGACGGCACCAGATTTTTCAGTTCTTGCTGTGAGATGTTACCCCACTCTTCCACCTAGGCACCTGCAAGTTCCCGGACATTTCTGGGGGGAATGGCCCTAGCCCTCCAATCCAACAGGTCCAAGACATGCTCAATGGGATTGAGATCAGGCTCTTTGCTGGCCATGGCAGAACACTGACATTCCTGTCTTGCAGGAAATCACGCACAGAACGAGCAGTATGGCTGGTGGCATTGTCATGCTGGAGGGTCATGTCAGGGTGAGCCTGCAGGAAGGGTACCACATGAGGAGGATGTCTTCCCTGTAACGCACAGCGTTGAGATTGCCTGCAATGACAACAAGCTCAGTCCGATGATGCTGTGACACACCGCCCCAGACCATGACGGACCCTCCACCTACAAATCGATCCCGCTCCAGAGTACAGGCCTCGGTTCTAACGCTCTTTCCTTCGACGATAAACGCGAATCCGACCATCAACCCTGGTGAGACAAAACCGCGACTCGTCAGTGAAGAGAACTTTTTGCCAGTACTGTCTGGTCCAGCGACAGTGGGTTTGTGCCCATAGGCGAAGTTGTTGCCAGTGATGTCTGGTGAGGACCTGCCTTACAACAGGCCTACAAGCCCTCAGTCCAGCCTCTCTCAGCCTATTGCAAACAGTCTGAGCACTGATGGAGGGATTGTGTGTTCCTGGTGTAACTCGGGCAGTTGTTGCTGTCCTGTACCTGTCCCGCAGGTGTGATGTTCGGATGTACCGATCCTGTGCAGGTGTTGTTACACGTGGTCTGCCACTGCGAGGACGATCAGCTGTCCGTCCTGTCTCCCTGTAGCGCTGTCTTAGGTGTCTCACATTACGGACATTGCAATTTACTGCCCTGGCCACATCTGCAGTCCTCATGCCTCCTTGCAGCATGCCTAAGACACATTCACACAGATGAGCAGGGACCCTGGGCATCTTTCTTTTGGTGTTTTTCAGAGTCAGTAGAAAGGCCTCTTTAGTGTCCTATGTTTTCATAACTGTGACCTTAATTGCCTACCGTCTGTAAGCTGTTAGTGTCTTAACGACCGTTCCACAGGTGCGTATTCATTAATTGTTTATGGTTCATTGAACAAGCATAGTTAACTGTGTAAACCCTTTACAATGAAGATCTGTGAAGTTATTTGGATTTTTACAAATTATCTTTGAAATACAGGGACCTGAAAAAGGGACATTTCTTTTTTTTTGCTTAGTTTAGGTAGCCTTAGCCCCCACACAGCTAGGCTAGCATATAGGTAGCCTTAGCCACCACACAGCCAGGCTAGAACAGTGCATCGGAAAGTATTCGGACCCATTGACTTTTCCCACATTTTGTTATGTTACAGCCTTATTCTTAAAAAATAAATCCCTCATCGATCTACACACAATACCCCATAATGACAAAGCAAACCAGGTTTTTAGAATCTTATGCCATAAAAAAAATATATATACATATATACAGTACCGTTCAAAAGTTTGGGGTCACTTAGGAATGTCCTTGTTTGTGAAAGAAAAGCAAAAAAAATTGTCCATTTTTAAAATAACATCAAATTGATCAGAAATACAGTGTAGACATTGTTAATGTTGTAAATGACTATTGTAGCTTGAAACGGCATACTTTTTTAAATGGAAAATCTACATAGGCGTACAGAGACCCATTATCAGCAACCATCATGCCTGTGTTCCAATGGCACGTTGTGTTAGCTAAAACTGAAAACCGTTTTCAGCTGTGCCAACATAAATTGCAAAAGGGTTTTCTAATGATCAATTAGCCTTTTAAAATTATAAACTTGGATTAGTTAACACAACGTGCCATTGGAACACAGGAGAGATGGTTGCTGATAATGGGCCTCTACACGTATGCAGATATTCTATTAAAATCAGCCGTTTCCAGTTACAATAGTTATTTACAACATTAACTATGACTACACTGTATTTCTGATCAATGTTATGTTATTTGGACAAAAAAATTGCATTTCTTTAAAAAAAAGTTGTACCAAAGGGGAGAGAGATGACCATAGCACATCTCAAGGGAGAACTCTACCGGGTAAGTACAGTTGAAGTCAGAAGTTTACATACACCTTAGCCAAATACATTTAAACTCAGTTTTTCACAATTCCTGACATTTAATCCTAGTAAAAAGTCCCTGTTTTAGGTCAGCTAGGATCACCACTTTATTTTAAGAATACGAAAGAAGTTAACATACACTCAATTAGTGTTTGGTAGCATTGCCTTTAAATTGTTTAACTTGGGTCAAATGTTTTGGGTAGCCTTCCACAAGCTTCCCACAATAAGTTGGGTGAATTTTGGCCCATTCCTTCTGACAGAGCTGGTGTAACTGAGTCAGGTTTGTAGGCATCATTGCTCGCACATGCTTTTTCAGTTCTGCCCACACATTTCCTATAGGATTGAGGTCAGGGCTTTGTGATGGCCACTCCAATAACTTGGCTTTTTTTGTCCTTAAGCCATTTTGCCACAACTTTGGAAGTATGCTTGGGGTCATTGTCCATTTGTAAGACCCATTTGCGACCAAGCTTTAACTTCCTGACTGATGTCTTGAGATGTTGCTTCAATATATTCACATAATTTCCCTCCCTCATGATGCCATCTATTTTGTGAAGTGCATCAGTCTCTCCTGCACCAAAGCACCCCAACAACATGATGCCAGGTGCCTCACGGTTGGGATGGTGTTCTTCGGCTTGCAAGCATCCCCCTTTTTCCTCCAAACATAACGATGGTCATTATGACCAAACAGTTCTATTTTTGTTTCATCAGACCAGAGGACATTTCTCCAAAAAGTACGATCTTTGTCCCTATGTGCAGTTGTAAACCGTAGTCTGGCTTTTTTATTTCGTTTTGGAGCAGTGGCTTCTTCCTTGCTGAGCGGCCTTTTAGGTTATGTCGATATAGGACTCTTTTTACTGTGGATATAGGTAGTTTTGTACCTGTTTCCTCCAGCATCTTCACAAGGTTGATTTGCACTTTTCGCACCAAAGTACGTTCATCTCTAGGAGACAGAACGCGTCTCCTTCCTGAGCAGTATGACGGCTGCGTGGTCCCATGGTGTTTATACTTGCGTTTGTACAGATGAAAGTGGTACCTTTAGGCGTTTGGAAATTGCTCCCAAGGATGAACCAGACTTGTGGCGGTTTACCATTTTTTTTCTGAGGTCTTGGCTGATTTCTTTTGATTTTCCCATGATGTCAAGCAAAGATGCATTGAGTTTGAAGGTAGGCCTTGAAATACGTCCACAGGTACACCTCCAATTGACTCACATGATGTCAATTAGCCAATCAGAAGCTTCTAAAGCCATGACATCATTTTCTGGAATTTTCCAAGCTGTTTAAAGGCACAGTCAACTTAGTGTATGTGAACTTCTGACCCACTGGAATTGTGATACAGTGAATTATAAGTTAAATAATCTGTCTGTAAACAGTTGTTGGAAAAATGATTTGTGTCATGCACAAAGTAGATGTCCTAACCGACTTGCCAAAACTATAGTTTGTTGACAAGAAATTTGTGGAGTGGTTGAAAAACGAGTTTTAATTACTCCAACCTAAGTGTGTGTAAACTTCCGACTTCAACTCTGTGTGTGTGTGTGTGTGTGTGTGTGTGTGTGTGTGTGTGTGTGTGTGTGTGTGTGTGTGTGTGTGTGTGTGTGTGTGTGTGTGTGTGTGTGTGTGTGTATGTGTATATATATATATATATATATATATACATATGAAATATCACATTTACATAAGTATTCAGACCCTTTACTCAGTACTTTGTTGAAGCACCTTTGGCAGCGATTACAGCCTCGAGTCTTGGGTATGATGCTACAGATGTATTTGTAGCGTCATACCTGTATTTGGGGAGTTTCTCCCATTCTTCTCTGCAGATCCTCTCAAGCTCTGTCAAGTTGGATGGGGAGCGTCGCTGCACAGCTATTTTCACGTTTCTCCAGAGATGTTCGATCGGGTTCAAATCAGGGCTCTGGCTGGGCCACTCAAGGACATTCAGAAGCCACTCCTGCATTGTCTTGGCTGTGTGCTTAGGGTTTGTTGTCCTGTTGGAAGGGGAACCTTCGCCCCAGTCTGAGGTCCTGAGCACTCCGGAGCAGGTTTTCATCAAGGATCTCTTTGTACTTTGCTCTGTTCATCTTTCTCTCGATCCTGACTTCTTCCAATCCCTGCCGCTGAAAACATCCCCATTGCATGATGCTGCCACCCATGCTTCCCCGTAGGGATGTTGCCATGTTTCCTCCAGACAAACTCCAATCGGGCTGTCATTTGCCTTTTAGTGAGGAGTGGCTTCCGTCTGGCCACTCTACCATATAGGCCTGAATGGTGGAATGCTGCAGAGATGGTTGTCCTTCTGGAAGGTTCTCCCATCTCCACAGAGGAACTCTGGAGCTCTGTCAGAGTTACTGTCGGGTTCTTGATCACCTCCCAGACCAAGGCCCTTCTCCCCCGATTGCTCCGTTTGGCAGCTCCAGGAAGAGTGTTGGTGGTTCCAGACTTCTTACATTTAAGAATGATGGAGGTCACTATGTTCTTGGGGACCTTCAATGCCGCGGAAATGTTTTGGTACCCTTCCCTAGGTCTGTGCCTCGACACAATCCTGTGTCGGAGCTCTACAGACAATTCCTTCGACTTAATGTCTTTGTGTTATAGACAGGTGTGTGCCTTTCAAAATAATTTCCAATCAATTGAATTTACCACCGGTGGACTCCAGTCAAGTTGTAGAAACATCTCAAGAATGATCAGTTGAAACAGGATGTACCCGCTCTATTTCAAGTCTCTGAATACTTTCCGAAGGCACTATATTATAATATTATTTGTATATCAAAGTCATTGTAATGTGGTTAACCTTAAAAATTTAAAGGAAAATGATTTAACTTCTTATGGCTGCAAGCCCGAAGCCGGGCACAATATGACAACAGCCACTTCAAGTGCAGGGCGTGAAATTCAAAATATATTTTTTCGAAATATTTAACTTTCACACATTAACAAGTCCAATACAGCATTTGAAAGATAAACATCTTGTGAATCCAGCCAACATGTCCGATTTTTAAAATGTTTTACAGTGAAAACACCACGTATATTTATGTTAGCTCACCACCAAATACAAATAAGGACAGACATTTTTCACAGCACAGGTAGCATGCACAAAGCCAACCTAACTAACCAAGAAACAACTTCATCAGATGACAGTCTTATAACATGTTATTCAATAAATCTATGTTTTGTTTGAAAAATGTGCATATTTGAGCTATAAATCAGTTTTACATTGCAGCTACCATCACAGCTACCGTCAGAAATGGCACCGAAGCAGCCAGAGTAATTACAGACACCAACGTCAAATACCCAAAAAATACTCATCATAAAACATTTCTGAAAAATACATGGTGTACAGCAAATTAAAGACAGGCATCTTGTGATTCCAGCCAATATTTCCGATTTCTTAAGTGTTTTACAGCGAAAACACAATATAGCATTATATTAGCTTACTACAATAGCCTACCACACTACCGCATTCATTCATCAAGGCACGTTAGCGATAGCAATAGGCACGTTAGCGATAGCGAATAAACCAGCAAAAGATATATAATTTTTGACTAACCTTGATAAGCTTCATCAGATGACAGTCCTATAACATCAGGTTATACATACACTTATGTTTTGTTCAAAAATGTACATATTTAGAGCTGAAATCAGTGGTTATACATTGTGCTAACGTAGCATCTTTTTTCCCACAACGTCCGGATATTTTTCTGGCACACATATTCTGACCAAATAACTATTCATAAACATAACTAAAAAATACATGTTGTATAGGAAATGATAGATACACTAGTTCTTAATGCAATCGCCGTGTTAGAATTCTAAAAATAACTTCATTACGATATGCAGTTTACGTTATGGCGAGAGCGTGCCCAAAACCTGGCCGCAACCTACTAGTACAACATGTTCGACAGATATATGAAATAACATCATAAAATGGGTCCTACTTTTGATGATCTTTCATCAGAATGTTGTACAAGGGGTCCTTTGTCGGGAACAATCGTTGTTTGGATTTAGAATGTCCTCTTCTCCAGTCAATTAGCACGGAAAGCTAGCAAAGTGGCGCTAAGCTCTCCTTCGTGAACAAACGCAGACAACGCAACACGCCTAACGTCCCGAAAAATTTTCAATAATCTAATGAAACTATATTGAAAAAACATACTTTACGATGATGTTGTCACATGTATCAAATAAAATCAAAGCCGGAGATATTAGTCGTCTATAACGACAGCTGTACAGAAGGCAAAACCAGGTCCCTTCACGCGCTCTCCAGAAAACAGGAAACTGGTGACACGTCATACAAAGAGCATTTATTCGAGCCCAGATCAAGTTATACACTCAATTTCTTCTCTCACTGCCTGTCGACATCTAGTGGAAGACGTATGAAGTGCATGTATTCTAATAAATATCAAGGACCTTTATAGGCAGCCCCTAGAAGAGAGCATTGATTTCAGATTTTCCACTTCCTGTCAGGAAGTTTGCTGCAAAATGAGTTCTGTTTTACTCACAGATATAATTCAAACGGTTTTAGAAACTAGAGTGTTTTCTATCCAATAGTAATAATAATATGCATATTGTACGAGCAAGAATTGAGTACGAGGCCGTTTGAAATGGGCACCTTTTATCCGGCTACTCAATACTGCCCCTGCAGCCCAAACAGGTTAAATCAAAAATATACAATTCTACCAGAGAGCGCCGTTTGTTAATGGGAAAGGTGCGCCTTGATCGTTACACTTGAATCATTCCCACAGTGAATGGCTAGGCCTGCTACACTATGAAACCACACGCTATTGCAGAGACTGATATTACCGGCCGCAATTGATGTGGTGAAAACATTATGTGGGGAGGCAGAGGCATAGAATACCTTTGTCAGATAACAATGTTAAATTAAGAATTTATGCTATTGATAGCAATCAAGAGAACTGACTGAACGACTCAAAACCTCCCCAGCTTATACTCCCCAAATGGACATTAGCTGTGAGGGCCGAGATGCCCATGCATTGACTTTTGTTCGCTATACATGTCGGGGGATGCTATTCACGAGGACATACATTTACAAGTTTATCAACTTTCAAAACAGAATTACTTTCCCGTTGTTCCTCAGTTGTAGTGTATGATATACCATTTTGTAGCTCTGAGTCTCTTTTATCCAATGTAAAAAAAACACTATTTCAAATTTTACTACGTAAGACTGATTTGAGCAGGTCAGTCACATATTGTTCTGTTTCATGATTCCCGAGCATGAAACGGCACAGAAGATATTCAGTGTGCTGTGTGGCTATATTGACGAAAAACAGATACCATGGGATCGAATGGTGGGCTTTTGCACAGATGGGGCTCCATCTATCATGGGATGGCGGGCAGGCTTCTGCACTCTAGTAATGAACTTGTCTCCCTCTGCCATATGGACGCATTGTATGTAAACTAAATCAAACAACATCCGCTGCGTGTATGCCTGTTGAGATATGGGATCAGAGCATGACAGTGTTTTATTTCACACAAGACTTGGTGGTTATCAAGGGGGATTGTTGGAAGAATTTTTCGCATTGAGAGAAAAACTGTTGTCATAATGGATGTATATAAAAAATAGACTTGGTTGACTTTCTATGTAATAAAAAGAAAATAACAGAAAACAGCATTAGTAAGTGTCCCACACGAGTGATGACTGCTCACCTCCAACTCTTGGAAGAGCACTTTGCGACGGACCTCCTTCCCAATGAATGTGATCCTGGATCAGTTGACATGCCGGTAAGTGAAATCGAACAACTGATCAAGCTGTCGTGACCGAATGCTGCAGACTTAACGCATTCACAGGTCACTACGGAGGAGTTTTAGTTCCTGACTCAAAGGGAATACCTTGACGTCTCCCTCTGAGCATTAATGCCGCATTCAAAACAACCGGGAACTCGGAACTCAAATCTCAGACTTCAGTACGTTCAAGACAACTGGGAACTCGGAAAGAACGAGCTCCGACTGGGGGGAAAATTATTTTGAACGGTCATCCAAATTGGAATTCCAACTCGAACTCTGGCCTCTTTCTAGAGCTCTGACTTTCCGACCTAAAGATCACTTGCGTCATGATTTGACCTCGTATCTTTCAGATGTCCTAGTTGTTTTTAAAGCATCATAAAACTCATCGTAGGCTGCCCTTTGTTAGCTCATGTCTGTGTGATGCTGGATTCAGTGCTCTCGTTTGCATTAAAACCAAATGGGCCTGTCGATCCAGGTTGGATGTGACAGCAGAGATGCGTGCGTACTGTCGACCACGCCCCCTGACTTTGAGAAGCTCCGTTACGACATGCGTCAAGCGCACCCATCTCATTAGTGGTGGTGAGATAAGAGACATTATGTCAGACTAATTTGCAATTGACTGCCTCACATTAAAAGTATGTGATGGTGAGTTGAGGACAATCAGAAATATTGTTAGAATGTTTTTCAATTGACTGCCATAGCCCCAAATTAAAAATGTTAACATTGGCTGTGATTTTTTTTCACATGGGTGGAAATGTGAGAATTTTCTGATATCAAAATGGAGTCGTGGGCCAAAAACATTTGGGAATCCCTGTACTATAGGTAATCCTTAAGCCAGCAAGGTTGACACGTGGTATCCATCTGCTAAACAAAGCTACATAAAGACAGACCATTCAAATGATATATCAAAGGATAAAACAAGTGTGCTGTTAACCGTTGCTACACTACAAAAACATATTACGATGTTTATCGATACTGAAAAACCTGCTAATAGATTAAGATCAATGATTTTATGTAGAATGGTTCATGTAGACTTCTCTTTTGGTCAAAGCGATAGGTCTGCACCTGGGCAATGTTTGCAGCTAGCTAATAGATGAAAAAAAGTGTTCAGTGATAAAAACATTACATTTAACTTTTTTTAAATTTCAAACTTACCTTTCGGTCTTTCTTTTTAACCTTTTGGAAATGACAAGTGTTAAAAGACTGCACCGGTGCAAACTGGCCCTAATTAAGTGAATAGTCTGCTATATACACTGTGACACTAACATAGTCCATTCTAAAAGACAACCCAACTTTAAAAATGGCTAATATGGACTCCTCTAGCTACAGTATATTACATAGACATTGCAGTCCCAATTTTAATTGAAAAATATACTTTTATGGTTTAATGTAGCTTTCATAAACCCTTTATAATGCCTGTATAGATGCTACAGAAGTAATTTACAAGCAAATGCTATTTGTATGCCACATTAGCCAAAGCACCAATGTGGTACCTGTTGGGCTAATATTGTAGTGATAGGTAGTATCCCCACCCAAAGATAAAGAACCCCCCCCCTTTAATGTTCCCTACTGTTTTAGTCCCAGTTTAAGGGTGATCTTTTTTGTGTGTTGAGAGCCAGCAGATTATAATCTCCGACATATGATAAACTTTTGAAGGTGATGGAGGAGAAGGACAGGGAAATAGCTCTTCTTAATGAGCAGATGGCTAAGCTTCAACACACGGAAACAGCCCCTGACAACAAGGTAACCCCATATACATATACGTTAGACAGACCACTTGTTCTTCTGTTCACATATATGTATATATTTGTGATAGTGGATAAGTGTTTGTGTTGTGTGACAGCCGTTCATTTATTTGGTATTTTTGTTGTGGCGTAACCCACCATTTTATTTTAGGTTTTGGTAAGTAGGCCTCTGTTGTGTTGTGAATTTTTCTTTAAGTTGGCTTACTAAAGAGACACTTGGAACACCCTAGAATTGTCCAACAAATCATAATTGGTACCTGAAGTACCATTTATTACGGTCCCAACCAAACATTTTACCTGATTGGCTGAGACGCATATATTATCTATCACATAAATATTATCAATAACTATATTGCCGTGGCACAACTGTGTCTGAGTTTTAAAGAAAGCATGAGCCGGTCTTTTTCCTTATCTTCGTCCTTATTCCTATATTCACTGCTCTGTCCTTCCCTTCAGGAAATCAATGCGAGGGATGAGCTACTGCGGGATCTGGAGTCCCAGGTGGAGTGCATGCGGAGCGAGCAGCAGCGCCTGAAGAGGAACAGCGAGGAAGAGTTGGAGCAGCTCAACGCCGTTATCGACAAGCTCCAGGAGGAGCTGGCCAACATTGAGCGGAAGCAGTTTTCGGAGACGGAAGAAGAGCTCAAGCGCCAGTTGGAGAGCCAAGTCGGAGGTCCCAGCAAGGAGGAGTATGACGAAATGAAGCAAAAGATGGACCTGGCCAAACTAGAGCTGGACACCATCAAAGCCGAGCACTGTTCGCTTTTGGAGAGGTACCGGTGCTTGCAGGAGAGCAGACTAGCATTAGCCGAGTCGGAAAAGGAGCTGTCGGACGACATGGCGATGGAGCTGCAAGATGCCCTGAGGGATAAGACGGCGGCGTTTGTAGTGGTGCAGGCTCAGATCCAGGCACTTGAGCAGAATGCCACCTCCAGGGTGAAGGAGCTGAGCCTTAGCGTTCAGAAACTTGAGGCCTGTGTCACAGAGAGAGACTCTGAACTGACCCGCTGCCGGTTCCTGGTGGAGCGGGCCCAGGAGGACGCTGACGACCTCCAGCGCAAGGTTCAGGACCTGGAGGACAAGCTGAGGGAGAGGGTGGCTACCGCGCTTGTCAGCCAGGCCCAACTGGGTGCCATCCAGCAACAGCTGCATCAATCGCAGCAGTCCAAGGGCCAGAGAGACAAAGAATCCGTCCACCAAGATCCCAGGGGACAGATGGAGGTACCGGACTTTGGGTTTGCAGGAATTTCCCAAGCAGTGGAGATCCAAGGAGCCAAACATGGCCCCACTGGGAAGGTGGTCCTCCTGACGGAGAAGCTCCGCGAGCTGGAGGTAGGCCTGAGCGGCATGCAGAAGGACCAGGAGCTGCAGAAGCAGTTACTCTCCAGCTCCGAGGAGGAGGTGCTGGAGTACGAGAAGAGGCTGGTCTTGCTCATGGACCTGCTCAATCAGATGAGGACGACCAAGCCTGGTGGACGCCAGAGAACATTTCCAGCCACAGAGGTAGTTGTTAACTTTAGCCTTCAATATTGTCTCTGGGGTTAAGTTAGGATGCGGTGCAGGCTACAGCTATGAATTCGTTTATGTGGGGTAGAGTTAGCCTGCTCTACTTTCCATGGATGAATGAATTTGCTTACGCCTACACTGCCTGGAGATGTTTTTCACAGGTTAAATGCTGACAAGCTGCTATCTCTTTGAACTCTGAACCAGACTGCATCTTCTGGAGGCAACGAGCTGGCTGTATCTGAGATTCTACAGGAGCTACAGAAGGTCAGGGACGAGGCTTCAGCCACCAAAGAACAGCTCAGCAGTTACAAGGAGAGCAGCAATAAACTCCAGCAGGAGCTCAAGGTATGTAATATCACACTCAACAACCATGTTGGATAAATCCTCTATTATTATTGCATGAGAGGGAGTTACAATTGTCACGTTTTACTTTTTTAGGCAAAAGAGGTCGCAATGGCCATCCTTCAAGAAGACCTTCAAAAGGTAAGAAACTAATGTGAAAGGGAGTTCCTCCGATTGCCAGACACAGTACAATTCTACTTTGCCTCAGATTTGCTAAAGTATTGCAATACTTTCTTGTCATTATCTTAAATCCATTGTCTTGATATCCAAGTTCTAGAATTTCTAACATCTAACTATTCCCCAGGTGTCATCGGGAGGCAGTGAGGCCAAGATGTCTGAGATCCATCGGGAGCTGAAGGAGGTCAAAGAGGAGCTCAGCAGCTACAGGGAAAGCTGTGACAAACTACAGGAGCTTCTACAGGTATGAACACAGTCACATTCAACCAGTGTTCAGCAAAGGAAATAACTATGGGAGTCGAAGTCTTCCAGTGCCAAACTTAATTGTTGATTTATGAATTGTCCATTTTGTGTGGGTAACAGTACATTTTTTGAAAATGTTGACCATTTTAGTTATTAACCAATCTGACCATTTCATTAATCTTTTTTGTACCAAAGGGGAGAGAGATGACCATAGCACATCTCAAGGGAGAACTCTACCAGGTAAGTACAGTTGAAGTCAGAAGTTTACATACACCTTAGCCAAATACATTTAAACTCAGTTTTTCACAATTCCTGACATTTAATCCTAGTAAGAATTCCCTGTTTTAGGTCAGTTAGGATCACCACTTTATTTTAAGAATGTGAATAGTCCGAATAATAGTAGAGAGAATGATTTATTTCAGCTTTTATTTCTTTCATCACATTCCCAGTGGGTCAGAAGTTTACATACACTCAATTAGTATTTGGTAGCTTTGCCTTTAAATTGTTGAACTTGGGTCAAGCGTTTCAGGTAGCCTTCCACAAGCTTCCCAAAATAAGTTGGGTGAATTTTGGCCCATTCCTCCTGACAGAGCTGGTGTAACTGAGTCAGGTTTGTTGGCCTCCTTGCTCGCACACGCTTTTTCAGTTCTGCTCACACATTTTCTATAGGATTGAGGTCAGGGCTTTGTGATGGCCACTCCAATACCTTGACTTTGTTGTCCTTAAGCCATTTTGCCACAAATTTGGAAGTATGCTTAGGGTCATAGTCCATTTGGAAGACCCATTTGCGACCAAGCTTTAACTTCCTGACTGATGTCATGAGATGTGGCTTCAATAAACTTCCGACTTCTACTGTACATTTTGCTGCAAAGCAGAATATTCCAACTTTACTCAGCAATATGGAAAAAGATCTGACTATTGACTTCTTTGATAAATCTCTGTCCTTTCACCTCCCAGGCCTCATTGGAAGGTGACGGTGCCTCCACATCCGAGCTTCTCCAAGAGCTCCAGGAGGTCCGAGATGAGGCAGCCGCTACCAAAGGACACCTGAACAGCTTCAAAGAGTGCAGCGAGAAACTCCAGACCGAACTCCAAGTCCGCGACCTGTCAATCGCTCAGCTCAAAGAGGAGCAACAACAGCTCAGAGTAGCCTTGGCGAAATCCGCGGCGTCACCGTCACCACTATCCCCAGTATCACCATCTCAGTCTCCCTCACTCGATCAGCAGCAGCAAGCACCACCCTCCCATCCAAAAAAGAAAGGCGGCAAACCGCAAAACCAACGCCAGGGGGCCAAGGGAAAAATGGCCGCCTCTGTCAAAGACAAACCATCGCTCTCCAGGAAGAACTCTGCCGCGGCAAACCAAAAGTCTTCCGACAAATTGTCCGGTCAATCGTCTGATCTTAATGGATCTCAACGTCCGCCTCATACAGACGCTGGCACTCAGACGGAGACATTTTCCTCCCAGACATCTGGCCAGCCCAGATCTGTTTCAGAGGAGGAAGAGGTGGAGGAGATGATCGGGGAGTACCAGGAGAAGATCGTACAGATGCAGGATCTGCACGCGGCAGAGATCATGGACATGGAGGCCCGGCACATCGCAGAGAGCGAGGCCCTGAAGCGGGACAATCAAATACTGGAGGAGGAGTGCAAGGCTCTCAAGACCGTCATCGATAAGCTGCAACGCTCCCACGAAGTAAGTCCATTGGACGACATCAAATCAAACTTTTTGTCACATGCGCCGAATGCAACGTGTAAGCCCTAAACCAACAGTGCAATTCAAGAAAGAGTTAAGAAAACATTTACCAAATAAACTAAAGTAAAAGATTATAAAAAGTAACACAATTAAATAACATCGAGGCTATATGCAGGGGATACTGGTACCGAGTCAATGTGCGGGGGTACAGGTTAGTTAAGGTAATGTGTACATGTAAGTAGGGGTAAAGTGACTATGCATAGATAATAAACAGCAACTTGCAGCAGTGTAAAAAAAAAAAAAAAAACTAATAGGGGGGGTGTCAATGTAAATAATCTGGTGGCCATTTGGTTAATTGTTCAGCAGTCTTATGGTTTGGAGGTAGAAGCTGTTAAGGAGCCTTTTGGTCCTAGACTTGGTGCTCTGGTACCGCTTGCCATGCGGTAGCAGAGAAAACAGTCTATGACTTGGGTGACTGGAGTCTTTTACACATTTTTGGGCTTTCCTCTGACACCGCCTAGTATATAGGTCCTGGATGGCAGGAAGCTTGGCCCCAGTGATGTACTGGGCCATACATACTACCCTCTGTAGCGTCTTACGGTCAGTTGCCGAGCAGTTACCATACCAGGCGGTGATGCAACTGGTCAGTATGCTCTCGATGGTGCAGCTGTAGAACTTTTTGAGGATCTGGGGACCCATGTCAAATCTTTTCAGTCTCCTGAGGGGAAAAAGGTGTTGTCGTGCCCTCTTCACAACATCCCAGCAGAAACCTGGTTTCAGTCTGTTTTCTTCTGTTTGGTGCCTAATTTAACATGACCCAGATGATGAGCATGACATTTTTATGGGGGAGTAGGCAGGTAAAGGAACTCAAACTCTTCTGTATACTGACCTGGTTTCATGCCCTCCAGGCCCCCTCATCGAGACCAGAGCGTCCCGCAGGATCGCAATTCAAAGACGGCTACACCAGTGGTAAGTTGATGTAGTGTCACATATCCCACCTCCATGCCGAATTGTTCTTGAGGTCACGTGTTTTCCCTAGTAATCACAATACCCTAGGCCAGGGATCATCAACTAGATTCAGCTGCTGGACGATGTTTTCTGAAGCGGATGGTCAGGGGTCTGGAACATAATTAGTTGACTGCAAATTGACCTCAAGAAGCCCAAACAGATATGTTTGACTAAAACATAATCATTTCAAACCTTGCTTACATTTGTATACGATCACGTGTCTCCCTGTTATGCGTGGGAATACTTGGGAACAGTATAAAAGCACCCGTGAGCTAAATTCGGCCCCAGTTGGGGAACCCTGCCCTAGGCTATATAACACTTTCACAATTTTTGGACCGAGTAACCTAACCTTTACACAAATGCAGAGTACTATATATAGCTGACGCTCAGTCATGGTTGCTTCAACCCCCCTCATGCAGACTAAGGAGCATCATAAGCCACCCTGGGTTCATCCTGTCGTTAACTGCATGTGGGTTGTTGTCTTAACCCCACCCTGGCTTAGTTTCCCAGATGCAAGGATGATTTTGAGACAATGAGGGATTTTTCTACTCCTAAGCATTCTCTAGTAAAACACATTCCTGTCTATGTAATGCAGTATTTAACTCATTTGTCAGCTCAAGCCATCTCCAGTGACCATACGCCTAGATTAGCTGCATGGAACTAGAGTGGAGCCCATGAAAACAGACGCTAACAGGACAGAAATGTCTTACTATTAGTTAAATATTAATTGTTAACCATTAATATAAAAAGAAACAGGTAAATATGTAATGTTTCTATCACAACACTCTTGGCATTCTCTCAACCAGCTTCATGAGGTAGTCACCTGGAATGCATTGCAATGTGTGCCTTAAGTTAATTTGTGGAATTTTTTCCTTAATGCGTTTGAGCCAGTCAGTTGTGTTGTGACAAGGTAGGGGGGTATACAGAAGATAGCCCTATTTGGTAAAAGACCAAGTCCATATTATGGCAAGAACAGCCCGAATAAGCAAAGAGAAACGACAGTCCATCACTACTTTAAGACATGAAGGTCAGTCAATACTGAAAATTTCAAGAACTTTAAAAGTTTCTTCAAGTGCAGTCGCAAAAACCATCAAGCGCTATGATGAAACTGGCTCTCATGAGGACCTCCACAGGAATGGAAGACCCAGATTTACTTCTGCTGCAGAGGATAAGTTCATTAGGGTTACCAGCCTCAGAAATTGCAGCCCAAATAAATGCTTCACAGAGTTCAAGTAACAGACACATCTCAACATCAGCTGTTCAGAGGAGACTGTGAATCAGGCCTTCATGGTCGAATTGCTAAAAAAAAATCACTACTGAAGGACACCAATAAGAAGAAGAGACTTGCTTGGACCAAGAAACACGAGCAATTGACATTAGACAGGTGGAAATGTGTTATTTTGGTCTGGAGTCCAATTAGAACATTTTTGGTTCCAACCGCCGTGTCTTTGTGAGCAGCGGTGTGGGTGAACGGATGATCTCCGCATGTGTATTTCCCACCGTAAAGCATGGAGAAGGAGGTATTATGGTGTGGGGGTGCTTTGCTTGTGACACTGTGGTTTATTTAGAATTCAAGGCACACTTAACCAGCATGCCTACCACAGCATTCTGCAGCGATTCGCCATCCCATCTGGTTTGGGCTTAGTGGGACTGTCATTTGTTTTTCCAACAGGACAATGACCCAACACACCTCCAGGCTCTGTAAGGGCTATTTTTCCAAGGAGGAGAGCGATGGAGTGCTGCACCAGATAACCTGGCCTCCACAATCCCCCGACCTCAACCAAATTGAGATGGTTTGGGATGAGTCGGAGCGCAGAGCGAAGGAAAAGCAGCCAACAAGTGCCAAGTGCTCATCATATGTGGGAACTCCTTCAACACTGTTGGAAAACCATTCCAGGTGAAGCTGGTTGAAAGAATGCCAAGAATGTGCAAAGCTGTCATCAAGGCAAAGGGTGGCTATTTGAAGAATCTCAAATCTAAAATATATTTTGATTTGTGTAACACTTTTTTGGTTACCACATGATTCCATATGTGTTATTTTATAGTTTTGATGTCTTCACTATTATTCTACAATGTATAAAATAGTAAAAAATAAAGAAAAATCCTTGAATGAGCAGGTGTTGTAAAAATGTTTACCGATTTGATTATAGAAAAGTATGTGGACACAACTTCAAATCTGGGGATTCGGCTATTTCAGCCACACCCGTTGCTGACAAGTGTATAAAATCAAACACACAGCCTTGCAATCTCCATAGACAAACATTGTCAGGAGAATGGCCTTACTGAAGAGCTCCAACAAGTCAATTCGTCAAATTTACTCCCTGCTAGAGCTGCACCGGTCAACTGTAAGTGCGGTTATCAACTGTAAGTGCGGTTATTGTGAAGTGGAAACGTCTAGGAGCAACAACGGCTCAGCCGCGACATGGCAGGCCACACAAGCTCACAGTATGGGACCGACTCATAGCACGTAAAAATTGTTTGTCCTCGGTTGCAACACTCACTACCGAGTTCTAATCTTCCCCTGGAAGCAACGTCAGCATAAGAACTGTTCGTCGGGAGCTTCATGAAATGGGTTTCCATGGCCAAGCAGCCGCACACAAGCCTAAGATCACCATGCGCAATGCCAAGTGTTGGCTGGAGAGGTGTAAAGCTTGCTACCATTGGACTCTGGAGCAGTGGAAACGCGTTCTCTGGAGTGGTGAATCACGCTTCACCATCTGGCAGTCTGATGGACGAATCTGGATTTGGCGGATGCCAGGTGAATGGTACCTGCTACCTGCCCCTATGAATAGTGCCAACTGTAAAGTTTGGTGGAGGAGAAATAATGGTCTGGGCCTTTCATGGTTTGGGCTAGGCCCCTTAGTTCCACTAAAGGGGAATCTTAATGCTACAGCATAGTGACATTCTAGACAATTCTGTGCTTCCAACTTTGTGGCAACAGTTTTGGGAATTCCCTTTCCTGTTTCAGCATGACAAAGCGAGGTCCAGAAGTGGTTTGTCGAGATCAGTGTGGAAGAACTTAACTGGCATGCACAGAGCCCTGACCTCAACCCCATCGAACACCTTTGGGATGAATTGGAACGCAGACAGCGAGCCAGGCCTAGTCACTCAACATCAGTGCCTGACCTCAGTAATGCTCTTGTCGCTGTCCCTGCAGCATTGTTCCAACATCTAGTGGAAAGCCTTCTCAGAATAGTGGAGGCTGTTATAGCAGCAAAGGAGGGACCAACTCCATATTAATGCCCATGATTTTGGAATGAGATGTTCGACGAGCAGGTGTCCACATACTTTTAGTCATATAGTGTATTATACCATACTGTTTCAACAAACACAGAATTTCACAAGTCATGGCATGACTCTTTTGAGTTGATTCACATGTTTTCTGGTGTTTATAATGATGGATGCTTTGCCCATTCAAAGTGTTTTTCTCCCATTGATATGCAATGTTAACCTTGTGTGTACCCTATTGCAGACAGCAGTTCTGAGTGGAGTCAGCGGACAGGCTACGACCTGCCTAACCTGCAGCAGGAGTTCAGGACCACACCAGAGGGAGCCAGAAAAGAAACAGACGATGCACTGCCTGACAGAATTAAGGTACAAGAACTGCACTTGGCAATGTAAAGTTAAGCAATCAAATGTATTTATAAAGCCCTTTTTACATCAGACGATGTCACAAAGTGCTATACAGAAACCCAGTCTAAAACCCCAAACAGCAAGCAATGCAAATGTAGAAACACGGTGGATAGGAAAAACTCCCTAGAAAGGCAGGAACCTTGGAGGAAACCTAGAGAGGAACCAGGCTCTGAGGGGAGGCCTGGTTCCTCTTCTGGCTGTGCCGGGTTGAGATTATAACAGTACATGGCCAAGATGTTCAAACGTTCATAAATGACCAACAGGGTCAAATAATAATCACAGTGGTTGTAGAGGGTGCAACAGGTCAGCACCTCAGGAGTAAATGTCAGTTGGCTTTTCATAGACAATCATTCAGAGTTAGAGACAGTGAGTGCGGTAGAGCGAGTCGAAAAACAGCAGGTCTGGGACATGTTAGCATGTCCGGTGAACAGGTCAGGGTGCCGCAGGCAGAACAGTTGAAACTTTAACAGCAGCACGACCACGTGGACTGGGGACAGCAAGGAGTCATCAGGCCAGGTAGTCCTGAAGCATGGTCCCAGGGCTCAGGGCCTCCGGGAGGGAGAGGACACCGGATAAGACAGGAGAAATACTCCAGATATAACAGACTGACCCTAGCCCCCCGACACAAACTATCGCAGCATAAACACTGGCGGCTGAGACGGGAGGGGTCGGGGAGACCCTGTGGCCCTGTCCGACGATTCCCCCGGACAGGGCCAACCAGGCAGGTTATAACCCCACCTACTTTGCCAAAGCACAGCCCCCACAACACTAGAGGGATATCTTCAAACAACCAATTTACTACCCTGAGACAAGGCTGAGTGTAGCCCACGAATATCTCCCCTACGGCACGAACACAAGGGGGGCGCCAACCCGGACAGGAACATCACGTCAGTGACTCAACCCACTCAAGTGACGCATCCCTCCTAGGGACGGCATGGTAGAGCACCAGTGACTCAGGGTTAGAGGAAGATAATCCCAGTGGAGAGAGGGGAACCAGCCAGGCAGAGACACCAAGGGCGGGTCATCGCTCCAGTGCCTTTCACCCTCACACCCCTGGGCCAGACTGCACTCATAGGACCTACTGAAGAGATGTGTCTTGCATAAGTATTCATCACCCTTTGCATTTTTCCTATTTTGTTGCATTACAACCTGTAATTTAAATGGATTTTTATTTGGATTTCATGTAATGGACCTACACAAAATAGTCCAAATTGGTGAAGTGAAATGAAAAAAATAACTGGTGCGTGCATATGTATTCACCCCTTTTGTTATGAAGCCCCTAAATAAGATCTGGTGCAACCAATTACCTTCAGAAGTCACACAATTTAGATATCACACAGGTGGACATTATTTAAGTGTCACATGATTTGTCACATGATCTCAGTATATATACACCTGTTCTGAAAGGCCCCAGAGTCTGCAACACCACTAAGCAAGGGGCACCACCAAGCAAGCGGCACCATGAAGACCAAGGAGCTCTCCAAACAGGTCAGGGACAAAGTTGTGCAGAAGTACAGATCAGATCAGGGTTGGGTTTTAAAAAAATATCCAAAACTTTTAACATCCCATGGAGTACCATTAAATCCATTATAAATAAAATGGAAAGAATATGGCACCACAACAAACCAGCCAAGAGAGGGCCGCCACCAAAACTCACGGACCAGGCAAGAAGGGCATTAATCAGAGAGGCAACAAAGGGACCAAAGATAAAGCTGCAAAGCTCCACAGCGGAAAATTTGAGTATCTGTCCATAGGACCACTTTAAGCCGTACACTCCACAGAGCTGGGCTTTATGGAAGAGTGTCCAGAAAAAAGCCATTGCTTAAAGAAAAAAATAAGCAAACACGTTTGGTGTTCGCCAAACGGTATGTGGGAGACTCCCCAAACATATGGAAGAAGGTACTCTGGTCAGATGAGACTAAAATGTAGCTTTTTGTCCATCAAGGGAAAGGCTATGTCTGCCTCAAACCCAACACCTCTTATCATCCTGAGAATACCATCCCCACAGGGAATGAATTTTCTTCGGCAGGGACTGGAAAACTGGTCAGAATTGAAGGAATGATGGGTGGTGCTAAATACAGGGAAATTCTTGAGGGAAACTTGTTTCAGTCTTTCAGAGATTTGAGACTGGGACGGAGGTTCACCTTCCAGCAGGACAATGACCCTAAGCATACTGCTAAAGCAACACTCGAGTGGTTCAAGGGGAAACATTTAAATGTGTTTGAATGGCCTAGTCAAAGCCCAGACCTCAATCCAATTGAGAATCTGTGGTATGACTTAAAGATTGCTGTACACCTGCGGAACCCATCCAACTTGAAGGAGCTGGAGCAGTTTTGCCTTAAGGAATTGGCAGAAATCCCAGTGGTTAGATGTGCCAAGCTTATAGAGACATACCCCAAGAGATGTGCAGCTGTAATTGCTTCAAAAGGTGTCTACAAAGGTTTGACTTTGTGGGGGGTGAATAGTTATGCACGTTCAAGTTTTCTGTTTTTTGTCTTATTTCTTGTTTGTTTCACAATAAAAAAAAATATTTTGCATCTTCAAAGTAGTAGGCATATTGTGTAAATCAAATGATGGGGGAAAAAAATCCATTTTGATTCCAGGTTGTAAGGCAACAAAATAGGAAAAATGCCAAGGGGGGTGAAGACTTTCGCAAGCCACTGTAAAGGTCGAGACCGAGTCTGTGTCTCACATAGATAGGCAGACCATTCCATAAAAAGCCCTGCCTCCAGCTGTTTGCTTAGAAATTCTAGGGACAATAAGGAGGTCTGTGTCTTGCGACCGTAGCGTACGTGTAGGTATGTACGGCAAGACCAAATCGGAGAGATGGCTAGGAGCAAGCCCATGTAATGCTTTGTAGGTTAGAAGTAAAACCTTAATGTCTTTATATGGCAATTTGAGTGTATTGGTGAAGATGTCTAGTTTGCACGTGGTTTAATATTCATGAGAAGAATGTCTATACATGTGTGTCCACTCCAGAACCTGCTGCGCGAAGTGCACCAGGAGGGCATGCAGGTGCTGTCCCTGTCGGCACTTCCAATCCCAGAGGGCGAGGCTGACCCAGCCAGCCTGTTCCACCATTCCCAGGGCTGGCCCAACGAGAGAGAGGCCTTGCTGGCCACCGTGGAGTCCCTCAAGGCCCTCATAACCCAGATTCAGACACGCAGCAGGGAAACACAGGTACAGGACTGGTAGCATCTGTACATTGTAGCATGGATACTTTGTGCTGGTAGCCTTTCTTAAATACAGTAGGGGTTTTGTTGGTCGCAGTTTAAATTAAACTTAGCTTTTAAGGCTTAATTGAGCCTTCAGAAACCCTTTTCTCTCTCATTCTCATACTTGTGTATGTTCAGACCCCAGGTAGTGCGGACTGGCGTGGAGAGCTGCTGGGGGCAGTGCAGCAGGTGTTTGTGAGGGAGCGGAGTGTGCTGAAGAGCGCTGCCTATGCCCGACTGGACCTGCTGGACACTAGCGACGCGATCATCCACCTCAACCAGCTGGAGCACAGGCTAGCCGAGCAGGTCACTGAAAAACGATGTATACTTTAGCCTAACTGCTGGCTAACCTTAGCATTAGCCTCAACTAGCTGGAGCACAGGCTAGCCAAGCAGGTAGCAACAAACACTTAAAACTCAAGTTAGCATTACCTGCTTATGTTATTATTAGCATATTAACTAGCTGGAGAGTGGGATATAGCCAACAGGTAACAGAAAAAATATTGAGCCATTTTAGTATAGTGCCTGTTTCTCCACTTTGTAGAAAAACTTGGTCATATCTATTTGTGTACAGTTGTTTTTAAGTTCCAAGGCTAAACTGTGGCTGTGTGTATCTACAGGACACCCATCACAGAGATGCCATGGGGATGCTCCAGACTGCAGACAGAAGCAGTTTGCTGACAGAGGTCCGGCAGCTCCGGGCCCAGCTAGAACAAATCCAAGGCCAGGAGCCTGGCAGGAGAGGCAGATCCAATCATGGTCTGTAGTCTGGGCCTCCAGTGGTTTCTTCTGCCATTTGTGTGTTAGTTGTAAGGACACATAGGGATGATGGATGAATGGCTGGGGGGGGGCTGAATGAGTGGAGGCTGGATGGATGGATAAATTAATTGATTTAATGACTGACTAATATATATAGTAAATTGTCTTAGACGAGGTCACAGTTATTCAACTCAGTGCAACCGATATAATTTAATTTAAAAAAGGATAAACAGCAGCTGATTCTATTGCCTTGCATGTTGTTTTGTCTGGCTGTTCATCCCACTCAGGTGTTGAGCAGCAGAGGGAGAGAGGTGGTGTTCCAGAGCCCCACATTCTGCTGCAGGCTGACAGGGCCCTGGAGGAGCTGAAGGGAGAGCTGGCCCAGACCAAACTAGAGCTGGAGACCACGCTCAAGGCCCAGTACAAACACCTGAAGGAGCTGGACACAGTCAGGTAAGGTTTTAATGCACGCTCACACACAGTTTGATGCATAAAAGAGCAGAACATTGTCAGGTATGACTATTTAGGGATAAAGAGATAAAGTTTACCTTCCTAGTTGCTGTTGGATGGATCCAGCCTGGTGTCATTGTCTTTGTTTCTAGAACGGAGATGTCACAGAAGGCTGCTGAGGTGGACACCCTGGCGGACAGACTGGCAGACGAACAGAAGAAGGCCAGAGAGCTGCAGTGGGCCTTCGAGAAGGAGAAGTGTAAATCAGACAAGAAAGAGGAGCTGGAGAGAGAGGAGCTGGAGGTAAGACAGTTTGTAGTGAAGGTAGAAGACTAGTGTCCCTGTGTTTTCAGGTATAATTGCCTACTTGTTTCCACATGTCTTCTCTTTAGTGTGTGTTTACTTAAATGTAGTGATTTACTGATATGTTCACTTTAGTCACTGGGGTATTATCTAGTCAAATGTGTTTCACAAGTATCTCTTGTCTTTACACCCCTTCCCTCCAGGATCTCAAACTGGCCCTGGAGAAGCAGCAGAGTCTCGTAGCCCAGCTGACCTCAACCCTAGGCCAGGAGCGCCAGTCCTCCTCCCAGCTGTCCCTCCAGGCCGAACAGGAGCGCTCCAGGCTGCAGACCCAGGCCTCGCAGCTCCACGTCCAGCTAGTGTCGGAGCGAGCCCGGGCCCAGGAGCTGAGTAATGCCCTGGGGAGAGAGAAGGAGCATCGCCACTATGGCTCCTCCTGGAGAGAAAACCCAGAGGGGGAGGTGGCTGAGAAGGGGGAGGATGAAGTGGTGGGAGGGGCGATGTCACCCGAAGGTCTGCTAGAGGGTCTGCAGAGGGAGCTGGACAAGAAGCATGCTCAGGTGGACTGTTTGTTTGTAGATGAAGCAGACGCACACCTACATACACACTAGTTACATCAAGTCGTATGATGCTCTATGGGTATGTGATACAAGGTACAATCAATGTAGTCTGGCTAACGCCTAACTCAGTCCGCCTGACTTTAGTCCGGAAAGGCTGTTTTGATGTTGTCGTTACGATGTGTCGATAATGAAGGGGGCTGTGTTTGTACTGGTTGGTTCCTCCTCTGTGTCTTTCTCACTCAAACACCCACAGGCACGGCCACACATAGCCCCCTTCCATTACAACTGTTGGATTTTCAAATCCCAAACAAGAGGTCTCAAATTAATATTTGAGAGAACCAATCAATGAGTCTGCAGAATTTCTGAGCGAATATTGCATTAACAAACGGCCTCCTGTCCCGACCAGTGAGTCACAGCTCTTCCTTGCTGTGTGGCTACGTGGATCGCGTCAGCCAGTCTGCTATCAATGCCCTGCACACAGGAGATTCACATAAAGTGCTCGCAAAATATAGTGTTGGCAGTGTGACCAGTTATGTGATGTGATTCTGCACCCCCACTAAATTGCACGACAAAGTGGCTCATCAGGTGGTGCATATGCTTTCTCCAAACTGTCATGACGACTTTACATAGGCATTACTGCTATAGTGACTATATTTACCTTTACTTCTGCATTCCCACTAAATCCTGTGACCATCTATTCCCTCTTCAGGTGGTTAGTCTGCTGGACGAGGTGGAGGCCCAGAAGCTGGCGGCGGTGCAACGGGAGGAGGAGCTAACCTCTGCAGCTCAGAGGTCATGCAAGGACCAGGAGGCTCTGCGGGAGGCCAAGGGCCAGCTGGAAAGCCTGGGGGAGCAGGCACGGGAGGCCATGGAGCAGCTGAATAGAGAGGTGCAGCAGGGGAAGCGGCTGGAGCAAGAGAAGGAGAGGCTCCAGGAGAGAGTGGTCCAGCTGGGAGAGACGAGAGAGGTGGAGAGGAGCGGGACGCAGCAGCAGCCTGATAACCAAAACGTAGGTGACATTTATATATCCTACATTCATACACTTTGAATGAACCAAATACAGCGCTTTAGTGTCAGATAGTACAATTGAATTATGTTTTAGAGAAAATGTTTTAGCTATTGATACTACGATATTGCGTCTATTAGCCTGTCTTGTTGTTAGAACCCAGCTATGTATGATGATACAATATTCTATAGTACATAGCCTTGTTAACTCTGTTGTGCAGTGTTGCTCCAAGGTAATAATAGATAATAATGTAAATGTGGTGCTGTTTTACACTCAGCAACAGAATAATAATGTAGGATAATCCACAATTAGGGCCAGTTATTAGTTATTTAAACTCTGTGCCATGTGTCTAGGGGTGGCAGGTAGCCTATCGGTTAGAGCATTGGGCCAGTAACCAAAGAGTTGCTGGTTCGATTACCAGAGCCACCAAGATAACAAAAGTCTGTCTTTCCTTGAGCAAGGCACTTAACCCATAATTGGCTCCAGGCACCGTACTACTATTGCTGACACTGTAAAACAACACATTTAACTGCACCTATCCATGTATGTGACAATCAAGCATACAGTGCATTCGGAAAGTATTCAGAACCCTTGCCATTTTTCCCTCATCAATCTACACACAATGCCCCATAAAGACGAAGCGAAAACAGGTTTTTTGAATTTTTTGCAAATGTATTCAAAATACAAAAACAATACCTATTCAGACCCTTTACTAGGAGACTCGAAATTGAGCTCAGGTGCATCCTGTTTCCATTGATCATCCTTGAGATGTTTCTACAACTTGATTGGAGTCCACCTGTGGTAAATTCAATTGATTGGACATGATTTGGACAAGCACACACCTGTCTATATAAGGACCCACAGTTGACAGTGCATGTCAGAGCAAAAACCAAGCCGTGAGGCCGAAGGAATTGTCTGTAGGGCCCCGAGACATGATTGTGTCAAGGCACAGATCTGGGAAAGGATACCAAAAAATGTCTGCAGCGTGGAAGTTCCCCAAGAACACACTGGCCTCCATCATTCTTAAATGGAAGAAGTTTGAAACCATCAAGACTCTTTCTAGAGCTGGCCGCCTGGCCAAACTGAGCAATCGGGGGAGAAGGGCATTGGTCAGAGAGGTGAGCGAGAACCTGATTGTCACTCTGACAGAGCTCCAGAGTTCCTCTGTGGAGATGGGAGAACCTTCCCACCTTCCAGAAGGACAACCACCTCTGCAGCACTCCACCAATCAGGCCTTTATGGTGGAGTGGCCAGACGGAAGGCACTCCTCAGTAAAAGGCACATGACAGCTTGGAGCTTGCCAAAAGGCACCTAAAGGACTCCTAGACCATGAGAAACAATATTATCTGGTCTGATGAAACCAAGATTGAACTTTTTGGCCTGAATGCCAAGCGTCACGTCTGGAGGAAACCTGGCACCATCTCTACGGTAAAGCATGGTGGTGGCAGCATCATGCTCTGGGGATGTTTTTCAGCTGTAGGGACTGGGAGAATAGTCAGGATCAAATGAAAGCTGAACGGAGCAAAGTACAGAGAGATCCTAGATGAACCTGCTCCAAAGTGCTCAGGACCTCAGACTGGGGCAAATGTTCACCTTCCAACAGGACAATGCCAAGACAACTCAGGAGTGGCTTCGGGACAAGTCTCTGAATGTCCTTGAGTGGCCAGCCAAACCCAGGACTTGAACCCGATCAAGCATCTCTGGAGAGACCTGAAAATAGCTGTGCAGCGACGCTCCCCATCCAAGCTGACAGAGCTTTTGAGGATCTGCAGAGAAGAATATGATTAACTCCCCAAATAAAGGTGTGCCAAGCTTGTAGCGTCATACCCTAGAAGATTCGAGGCTATAATCACTGCCAAAGGTGCTTCGACAAAGTACGGAGTATTGGGTCTGAATACTTATGTAAATGTTATATTTCTTCTTTTTATATATATATATATATATATATATAAATAAAAATGTGCCAATTTCTAAAAACCTGTTTTTGCTTTGTCATTATGAAGTATTGTTTGTAGATGTAATCAATTTTAGAACAAGGCTGTAACGTAATAAAATGGGGAAACTTTTAAGGGGTCTGAATACTTTCAGAATATCTGTATATTTAAGCAATAAGGCCCGGGGGTGTGGTATATGGCCAATATACGACGGCTAAAAGCTGTCGTATATTGGCCATATTCCACTGAGGTGCCTTAATCCTATTATAAACCGGTTACCAACGTAATTAGAGCAGTACAAATAAATGTTTTGTCATAGCGGGGTATATGGTCTGATATACCACGGCTGTCAGCCAATCAGCATTCAGGGCTGGAACCACCCAGTTTATAATTTTTATAACCTGCAGGCTCTGAATGGTAAGTGATCATAATGACATTTCTGTACTGTGTCTGTGACTGTAGCAGGCTTTGTGGCAAGGCGAGCCCACAGACCGGACCAGAGACTGGGTGTTCAAGCAGAAGTCTGGCGACACGCTGACTGTCAACCCCAGCACACCTTCCCTCCTCAAAGTCACTGGGACAGGGGGCAACCTCGCCCCCCACTATGACCCCAAACACTCAGACAAGGTCTTGGGCAAACTGCAGCTCATCGCAGCCAAGATCCAAACCTTGGTCAGCAAGGGCTCTGGCAGGTATGACACAATTTCTTAACAACTTTCTCAAAACAGTTGTACATTATATTCATGACTTCAACATTTGATTGAAGTGAATTGTTGTAGTGACTGGTAAATATATGTGCAGGTGTAGATTTATGTTGTGGTTGTGTGGATTGATGCTTGTGTGTGCAGGCTGACTACGGAGGTGGACAGTGAAGGACTGTCGTGGCTGCAGTCGAACATTGATGAGGTCATCACTATGCTGCAGCAGTCTCCAGCGCTCCCCTTGGTCCCCTCGGTGAATTGACACTTCTCATTTCAGACTACTTAGATGAGATTGATGTTTATTGTCCTACAAAAATATCTTAGCACAGCTCACACATTATATACATAAACCACATAGAAAACCCAACAGGAAACAAACTACAGTCTTAGTCAAACTTAAATAGTAACCCCCTGCCCATCACCTGCACATGTAGGAGGAAGCTACTCTACTTGATGTATAGAGTATTTGTATGACTTCAGTGGCTAGTGAACACTGGTATTTCTTCTCCGCTGTGTCCACAGAGCACCGCCCTGGTGGCGGGTGGCCAGTCCAGCTCCCTGGCAGAGCGGCTGCTGAGACAGAATGCTGAGCTCACAGGCTTCGTCAGCCGTCTGACAGAGGAGAAGAACGATCTGCGCAACCAGACCCTCCGCCTGGAGGACGAGCTTCGACGCTACCGCCAGGCTGGTCTGGGATCAGGGGGCAGCGTGAGTTACAATACTAGAACTAACGCGGCTAAGGGCTAGTGACGGGTCTGGGATCAGTACAACACTAGTCAAATACTATACAAGGCCAGTGGCAGGTCGGGAATATAGGGACATGGGACAGAGTACAATGCTGGATTGCGGAGGCACCTAGAAATGGCAGAGAAGTAGCTTGTGGAGACATTGCTTTAATTTGCACCAACCTAACACGACCCCTCTCAACCTCTTTCCCTCCAGTCCAGGAGAGGTGGCGCGGACAAGCAGCAGGAGGCGGCCAGCATTCTGTTCTCGTCGGAGCGCGAAGCCTGGACCAGGGAGAGGAGCCGGCTGGAGAAGGTCCTACGTCTAGCCCAGGCAGAGGTGACCCGACTCAGAGGAGAGATCAGGACAGAGTCCCTCAGAGACATGACCGGACCGGAGACAGACAACTCCACACTGACTGTGAGCTCAAATCTGCCCTGCATTTCTCCATGACACTTACCTCTTTCAAATCTACCACTTTTCCACTCTTTGTCAAATTTGAATAGCAAATACGTTGTTGCACATCTATACAACCCACTTAACAATCACACACTTTTTCAACCCTCCTTTTTCTCTCTCCTATTCCCCTTCTCCAGAAGATATATGGCAAGTACCTACGCTCCGAGAGTTTCCGCAAGGCCCTCATCTACCAGAAGAAGTACCTGCTGCTGCTGCTCGGTGGCTTCCAGGAGTGCGAGGAAGCCACGCTGTCGATCATCGCCCGCATGGGCAGCCGGCCCTCCCACTGCAGCCTGGAGTCCCTGACACAAAGCCACCGGGGGCTGACGCGCTTCCGCTCGGCCGTCCGCGTCTCCATCGCCCTCTTCAGGTAAACAATTGGAACTGGAGTGGTAGGATGGCGTTGCACCTGTTAGGAGGCTATAGGATAGCTGGTTGCTTATGATCATATGGGTTTTATTGTTAGCATGTTGCCCTCTCCTGGTCAACAGAGCAGCGTAGACTGTTGTTGTTGTTGTGAGGCTATAGCTGCTAAAATATAATGCTCTGCAGTTTAAAGACCTTTATGAGTAGCTTATAGCTAAATTATACTTATTAAAAACCTTAATCAAGTTTATAGCTGATTAGTTATTACTTCAAAACTTGAGTTCATACAGCATCATACAATATCAGTAGTTATTTTAATAAACACAGATGGATTGTTCTGATTGTACTGTAGGCTAATGGTCCTCTGTACTCTAATGGAGTTGTTAAACTCATTCTATGGAAGGCCTGTGTCTTCATTTCGATTAGGAGCTAGACAACCAGGGAGGGGAGTTTCTTACTAATAAGTGACCTTAATAAATCAATCTGGTATAAGGGAGGAGCGAAATCCCGCATACACTCGGCCCTCCGTGGAGCGAGTTTGACACAGTCTTTGAATCAGACTGTTCTGTTCTTCCAGAATGCGTTTCCTGGTCAAGCGATGGCATAAAACTACAGGGATGAGCTCCATAACATCTGGCAACGTGAACAGAAATGGCCTGGGGCAGTCAACGGGTATGAAAATCACATTTCCTCACACTATCCCAACACCAGGAAAATATACTGGGAGAATCACATGGAATGAATGGACTGGTTGAGTTAAATGGTAAAGAACCAAGCTAGGCTAACCTAGACTTACACACGTGTAGTCAATGAAGTGCTGATTGATCAGGTGGTACACAATGCTAGCTAACCTAAATAAATAACCTGAATATTCTAAAATGCCAGGTTCAATGCAAAGCAGAAAATGTATAATTACCTTTTCGTTGACTGACTCATTGATCCTGTTTTGTGAGAGAAACCCCCCCACAGAGGACTGACAACTGTCTCTCTTCCTCTTCAGGTAATGAGGTGAGGACAGACTCACCCTACCTGCAACCGGGGAGTGTGGAGGTGTACGGAGAGAGGAGAGGGGCCTCCCCCAGGTCCGCCCTCTCCTCTGCACAACACAGGTTCCACATGGCTGGGGACTCTGGCCCTCTGACCTGCTCCCACCTCCAGAACTACGACCCTGACCGAGCGCTCACCGACTACATCTCCAGATTGGAGGCCCTGCAGAGGAGACTGGGGAGCGTGCAGTCAGGTAACAGACACGCACACACACTTCCAACCGTACTACTTCACACCATCTAGAGTTAAATAATGTAATGCAAAAGCAAAAATTGCCTTCTCATTCAATCACCCATGAAAATATGTGCAGATGATGCTTGAAATGTTCTTGTCAAGAGTTCAGTCTTGGGATCTAAACCACTTCATTTTGCCCTTCCTAGGTTCTTCTTCATATGCTCAATTGCACTTTGGAATAAAAAGATAGAAGTCTATAAATTACGTTGGAACTGGCTTGATGAAACTCAGTTGCCTTTTCTTGTGCTGAGCTTCGGTATTTTGTATCATTCTGCTGTGTACAGTATATTACGTGGGGACCAAAAAACATTGTGTTGTGTGTAGACATCTTATAATCTGGCTTTTTGTCACCAGCACTTGAAACAGCTTCTATGTTTGTTAACTTTGGTCTGCCTCTTTGTTGTGGTTGAACACAATCACGTTAAATGTATATTTGTGGAATGCTAATTTAAATGAAAAACCTGGAATAATTTAAATTATACTGTGTATGTTACTTTGTGTGGGTGGAAGAATACGTAGAGCAGGCTTCTCCGGACAACTCCAGCCCTGGATAGGAACCGGGTGGGCGTGCAGGTCTTTGCTCCAGCCCAGCACTAACACGCCAGATTAAAGTAACTGTGGTTTCTTAAATGGAAGTCCATGATTGATGGATTATTGGAAATGTTGGTTAGTGCCGGGCTGGAACAAAATCCTGCACACCCAGTAGCTCTCCAGGACGGGAATTGGGAGAACTCTGCCATGGAGAATTTGACTTTACTGTTGAGGCTGCTACATGATCTATATACACCACACTGTGTTTTATTAGAATGGTTTCTTGGACAGACTACAGAGGACAATTTGTAGAAGACATATTTTTGTAAAGGTAGGAGCTTTGAATTTTCTGGGTATTTTGTCAAAAACAGAAATAAATATGAATTTTAACACTTGAAAGATGTGGTCGCACCGGGTTTTTTTTCAATTCAACTCCACTGACACAATTTGATTTTACAGGTACACATTTAATTAGTTCTAACAGTTGTAAAACAAAATAGAACTTGAGCTAAAATGTGAATCTGGTATGGGGGAAATGTACAGTCAATAAAATGATGGTGTAAAGACAAGGACCAATGTTCACAACAGTAGGCTTCAAATAGTCAAATCAATCAAAAACAAAATTGACTAATAATTTTCCATTGTCAAGGCACTACATGGGTCAAACTGACCCATATTACCCTGACCGTCCAACATTCCCACTCAATACACTTAGTCGTGTTTATTAGTGCACACAACATAAATTTGTCTCATTGAGCAAGTGCAGGTTGTCCCTCCATGTTTCAAGTCCATTTTCTTTGTTTGACCCAGCCCAGGTTCTCTATCTTTGTACAATTATATGAATGGACAGTAGTACATACAAAGTCAGTGCTCGTCAGTTTGATCACTAATCTCTATGAATCAATGGATAAGGATCAGTGGTTTTACTATTTCTCACTGCTCTGTAAAAGGCAGTGCTTTTTACTCCAGTAATATCCATCCTTACTGTAATAGTGTCACTCATACACACAGGAGACGATCACATTTCAGACAGTGGAAGCTTGAAAGCCTACGCTGAGCACCAAAAGTATTGGGACAGTGACACATTTGTTTTGGCTCTGCACTTTGGATTTGAAATGATACTATGATATTTATGCCTCTTAACTTTCTCACTGATTATTCATTCAGTATTATCTGTAATCATAGTAGCATCCACATTAATGTAGAAGTGTTTAGAAACATTCTGTTCTTATTTACAATAAATGTGACTCCAAAATGACAATACATTATCTACCATTTATTTCTATTGGGCACAAAATGATCTGAAACACAACCAGAACTATTAGCAAGTGCATCTAACAAGTTTGCAGTCACAAGCTTAATGTAATCTTTGCATGCTAGTAATATGGGACCAAATACTAAACTTTTGACTACTTTAAAACACATAAGAGAATTTGTCCCAATACTTTTGGTCCCCTAAAATTGGGGGGACCAAATTAAAGCTGACAGTCTGCACTTTAACCTCAAAGTTACAGAGGCATAAATATCATAGTTATTGTATCATTTCAAATCCAAAGTTCTGGAGTACAGAGCCAAAACAACAAAAAATGTGCCACTGTCCCAATACTTTTGTAGCTCACGTTATATGTATTACCATGACAGTTGAAATGGAATGGCCAAAAGATGAAGCCTGCACAAACGGATCTAATTTAGGATTAGACTACTAAAGAGAAGCTGTTAGTGAAGAAACAAACTGATTCAGTGTCCATTCTAACAACTAAAAAACAAGGCAAACATAAGGTGGGGGCAACACAAAGTAAAGTTAATTTCCAGCCAGAACTCTGTGCATTAACTTGCACAGTTCCTAAATTCAAGTACAATAATTTCCTCTAAATCAAACCATTTATGGTAAGTACGGTTGTTTGTTGGGGGAAATCTGAAATGGCTCCCTATTTCCTATATAGTGCACTACTTTTGGCCGCAGCCCTATGATGCTCTGGACAGAATGAGTACACTATAGAATAGAAAGCCATTTTGGACAAAGCCTTGCCCTTCTCCTGGGTGTAACCTCTTTTCTCTGCTGTGTTTTGAGCTCAGTGTCTCTTAGTGTTGCCTCCTCTTGTATCTGATGACGGGGTTGTGTGGGGTGTGGATCATGGTTGTGTAGTTGATTGTGGGGAAGTAGCCATCGACCAGGTCAAATTCAAAAAGGCGCAGCATGGTAGACCAGATGGTCTTGATCTGAACGTAGGCAAAGTTCTCCCCAATGCAGCGGTGACGGCCTAGAAGACAGAGAACATCCGTGTTTTTTAATGAGTCATGGTAATGAGGGTAAAATCAGGTGATACTTTGTGGCATGAGACAGCTTTGTATGGTAGTAAAGTCCATATTTTTATATATTGAGCAAGAGCCCCACCTACTGACAAAATACTTATTTACACATGAAAACACACTGTATGACAGCTGTTTCCCCTACCATTGTGTATATGCTTTGACACTTCTGTTTTCTCTTAAAGATGGCAGATCACCTAACTTATTACATGCTGTTAAAAGGGAGGAAATAACAAAAAAATATTCTTACCGGCTCCAAAAGGCACATAGGCAAATTTCTCAACTGCGGCAGGGTTATCATTGAGGTAGCGGTCAGGCCTGAACTCCATCCTCTCTGTCCAGGTGTCCTGCAGACGGTGATTGACCGTCGGGGACACGCACACCTGGTGGCCGGCTGGGATGGTGTAGCCTGCTGCAGTCTGGGGGTGAATGGAAGTAAAGGGTCATGGTTGTTCAATGGTCACTCACCTATTATACACATGCATTTATCTGGGTTGGGGCTCCATTCCATTTCAATGTACAAAATATATATATGGACAATTTACATTATGGCCATTTCTCTCTCAAATTCAGTGTCCCAAAATTTTATTTTTATTTACTGATATTATAAGGGAATTGAAAAAATGTCTATGAAGGTAGTAGGAATAATTTCATGGGCATTCGTAACCGCCCAACAAATAATGACATCGATCTTACCTGAGGAGAGCGTGCCATTCTCATCATGGTCATGATGGGTGGACGTAGTCGGAGGGTCTCTTTCAAACAGCGGTCCAACAAAGTCAGGTCCTTCAGCTGATGAATGAACAAGAGACCAGGTAAGAAAAGACCATGCCAAATGAATAGCTGAACTTATGGTTTAACAGTCTAGAAAAACAGTTCTAAACTGAAGTTGCTCACATACAATGTCCAATTACCCAGTTTTAAATAGAATATGGTCAAAAAATAAACGGATCTTAATAAGTTTCAACAAAATAATTCATAAAAATGTATGTACATTTGTAGGTCAAGGTAACAACATTATTCATATTTTCAACAACAAAATTCTAGTGTAATCTATGGCCATTTATGTGCAGTTGGCAATATACCAGTTATGGATTCTGACCTGGTCAAAGTTGAGTGGGGGCAGGTCTTCTCCACATGCTGTTTTCTGTTCAGCGTAGCAGCGGTCCTGTAGAGCCTTATCTTTGCCCAGAAAGAAGCCCAACCAGGAACTAGTGGTGGAGGATGTGTGCTGTCCAGCCAGGAGTAGACCAATCAGCATGCCTGCTATCTCATCATCATTCAGGGGCCGCCCATCCCTTCAAAAAAGGCAGAAATAGTTAGGGCTGAAATGAGGAATCGATCTAAAATTGTTCAACAGTTATGGAACACCTTTAAATCAAAAGCCCATTCACTTCAGTCCTGTGGGGAGGCATAGATGCTTGTCCCATATGTATTAATACTGGCATCTGTCCCACTTATGTCTTACTTGTAAGTGGCATCTATGAGGGTCTGCAGCATGTCGTCCACTTTCTCTCCAGAGCTTCTGCGTTTCTGGGTGACTTTGTAGAAGATGTTCTTGATCTCCCTGTGTGCTCTGTCCCTTCGTCTGTACAAAAATGACAACTTGTTTTTTTCCTGCCTTAACGAAATAAGACATTCTCATTATTGCTATTACAGAATGAATACAGTAGAATTAAGTCCAACTCAGTCTATCACCCAGAACCCTAACCTGAGGATAGTACAATAAGACAGTATAAATTAAGTTTCAAGAGTAATAATTTCCAGCAACCATTCTGGTAACTGTCTAACTTGGTCTTTCACACAAAAAACCTAACCTGAAGATGGAACAGTTTGAATTGACCCTTGGTTGAGAGGACAGTATGAATGAAGTATTTCTCTTACCTGAAACTAGGCAGCGGCAGCCAGCCGGGCAGCAGCCAGGCAGCGTGGCTGAAGCCCCCGTCCAGGTCTGCGTAGAGCTGGGCCACCTTCTCGTCCAACATGCTGCGGATCTCCTTCCCATGCAGACAGGCACTGGCCGTCAGGATGATCAGCTCCGACAGGGCCTCAAACAGGTCTGAGAGAGGGAAGAGATGGAAAGACAGGAAGGAGTGAGAGCGATGGAATGAGTGAGCGAAAGAGAAAATAGGTCAGAATTGCGGACTGGATAACTTTGACTGTGCAGTACGGCTCAAATGTTATGACGTGTAACAAGTGATATGGCGTCTTCATAAACAGCAACGCCTCGCAAACAGATTCTAGCAAGAGTGTGAAGCAAAAGACTGCAGTCATTAGCAACCCATTAAGCATCTGTGCATGTGCATGGGAGATCAATGCACTCTTGAGCAACGTAATAGTAGCTACAGTACGTGACAACAAATTTTGACTAGATTAGCCGCTTGCTTCTTACTCATGTCAGAAGTCGCTCTGTTAAACACTACTTTTGGTAATGTCATAACGCTACCCTACCTTTACAGAAAAAAATGAACTATCTTAAAATGGATGGCAAGGTTCAAACTGTATTACAGTAGTTACAACACATTGATTACATGTGTATTGTTTTGTATTGCTAAGTATTACTGCACTGTTGGAGCTAAAAACAAGCATTTCGCTGCACCTGCGATAACATCTGCAAGTCTATGTACGCAACTAATACACTTTGATTTGATTTTGTTATATTGAGGTATTGCTTGAGAACTTGTTGATGGGAAATTGTGCTGAATTTTCTGAACAGTTGACATTGTACTTCACCCAAGTCCCTACCCCGTGAGCTCTTATAGGTCTGAAAGGATTGGATAAGTATACTGTACTAATAATTCCACTTTGCTATCTGATAGGCCAAGTGGAAAATGTGTAATTCTGCTAACATCTTTTCTATTCTTTTAGGTCTACATTAAGTGGCTACAGTAGGGACTAGAGGTCAATTTGGAGCTGGGCATTTGGATTTAGTTTCTACAGTATTCCATGTGAAAAGATCAGACCGGTTGTAATGTCTCTGTCATCTTACTTTCTTCCCCGCTGTCTCCCCATCTTGAAAAGTACTCTTTAGTTTCCTCCTCGATGATTTCAACGTGCTGTTTGAAATGGGCAATGTTCAGTCCTGTCTTAAACATCTTCTTCTGTTCCAGGAAAATCTACAAAAGAAAATGAGTGGCAAAATATTCGCTAAATCAATACTTTGTTTCAGCTCATAAACCTATCATAAACTAAGGACAAACAAACTTCTGGCAAGACTTCTTTAAGTGGGGGGAAATTCTCTACATTTGTGAGTGCGAATGGGAGTATCTGAGTAAGTATTTATTTGCCTACATGGTTAGGTACATCGTATGCAACCCCTTTGCCAAAAACTGGCGTGGTCAATCGAGAATAGACATCCTCTGCATTGAGATCTTCGTTCTTGCTGTTGAACATCAGTGTGGCAGCCTCACTACCCAGAAGGTAGGTAAAGGTTTTGCCCACCATGGTAAAGCTGACAACGGGCCCATACTGTGAATATAAAGAAAATAAACCTTGTTTTAGCACCTTCTATAACGGGCACTTTCAAATGGCACTATACACCAGTAAGGTTCAGAAGCTGTATGATAGGAAAAGTTACTGTAACATTTTGTAAACTAAAGTATACTTTGCAGCAGTACTGTATTCTTACCTTTTCATATGCATTCTCCAGAAATTCAATGGGACTTTTCCCAAATGCTATGGCATGACCTAGAAATGGAATGCTAGAAGGTATGTATGGTGGGTATTTCTGAGAAAATAAAAACGTTAATTTAGATACAGGAATAAAATACACAAGGCAATTGATTATGCACAATATGCAATAGTCTATGAATGCGGCATGAAACTATAACATTCACTGTCGCAGCCCTAATAATAATGTAATATATCTCAACTGATTTGTTGTTCATGTACATAACGTACCTTGTCTTCGTCGGAAGAAGATTGTGACTGTTTGAGCACCAGTTTAGAAATATATCCCAAAGTTAGGGTGATCACAAACACTGCAAGGACCACCGATGTCACGTTGTCGCTCATTTTCCCGACGGTATTTTCTAGTAGCATACTACTAACTTGATATAAATGCATAGCCATTGTCACGTCTTCTGTTTGTTTCAATTCGTTGTAAAATATTGTAGGCCACTGCGACAGATTCCTTGCATTTGCAACAAATAAAAACAATCCGTAATCCGGTTGTCACTTCTACACCATCTAAATAGGTTTTCTACAAGGCACGAGGCTATTTGTATAAACGGAAAATAGTGTTCCCCAAAGCACAGTCAAATCCTTCTTGATTCCAATAGCATAGTTTATTCCCCTATTACGCTAAATGATAAGTGACCGCCAATACTGTTACTCAGCATCTCTACCTGTCGATATTAATTTAGTCCTGCCCCCGCCTGACAAATAAAGGCATTTCATTGGCTATTCGCTGTGTGTCCATCAGCTCCGCGGCTGCCTTCCTCCACTCTGGTTGGCTATCACTACCTGGAGTGATGTCTGGCTATATGATGTCATGGCAGAGTACAAGACGACACATTTGAACTCCTCCTCAACATTTACAGGATTGGTTCAACGGTGCCGAAGAGACCCTCCCCGAAATTGTTTTATTTTCTTCTCAAAACAGTGCGATGCTCGAGAGCATCAAAACGAATGCTTCGATTGCTGACTAACTATCCTACAAATCAGCTTGCGTCCAGTAGCGATGCATGTTTAATACTCCTGCTGTGTTCTGGTCGAATTGGACCGATTTACAAGTTTTCTCTCTGAAAAATGTAGTTCATTTAATCTGATTGTCATACGGTTCCATAACCTTGTCCACACAGGGCACCTGAACACACAAAATACATTTTTTTTATGATTTTCATGAAATGTTGGGTGTTTTATTTAACTTTTGTACACCTGTGGTGTTCCTGGTCAAAAATGACTGGTCATTAGAAATGAATGGGTGAGACTACAATTAGTGTATAAAATTGAGTTCCATTCATCAGATGGACACACTTCCTCTCCCAGACCCCACATGCATGTGTGTTTGAGCACACACACACCTCACTCCCCTTCTTTGCTTCCATGGCAACCCCCACGGGAACCTTTCCCCCACAGGAACCACACCTGTTGGCATTCTCACAAACAATCGCTAAATTGTTTCAACAATACACTGCTCAAAAAAATAAAGGGAACACTTAAACAACACAATGTAACTCCAAGTCAATCACACTTCTGTGAAATCAAACTGTCCACTTAGGAAGCAACACTGATTGACAATAAATCTCACATGCTGTTGTGCAAATGGAATAGACAACAGGTGGAAATTATAGGCAATTAGCAAGACACCCCCAATAAAGGAGTGGTTCTGCAGGTGGTGACCACAGACCACTTCTCAGTTCCTATGCTTCCTGGCTGATGTTTTGGTCACTTTTGAATGCTGGCGGTGCTTTCACTCTAGTGGTAGCATGAGACGGAGTCTACAACCCACACAAGTGGCTCAGGTAGTGCAGCTCATCCAGGATGGCACATCAATGCGAGCTGTGGCAAGAAGGTTTGCTGTGTCTGTCAGCGTAGTGTCCAGAGCATGGAGGCGCTACCAGGAGACAGGCCAGTACATCAGGAGACGTGGAGGAGGCCGCAGGAGGGCAACAACCCAGCAGCAGAACCGCTACCTCCGCCTTTGTGCAAGGAGGAGCACTACCAGAGCCCTGCAAAATGACCTCCAGCAGGCCACAAATGTGCATGTGTCTGCTCAAACGGTCAGAAACAGACTCCATGAGGGTGGGATGAGGGCCCGACGTCCACAGGTGGGGGTTGTGCTTACAGCCCAACACCGTGCAGGACGTTTGGCATTTGCCAGAGAACACCAAGATTGGCAAATTCGCCACTGGCGCCCTGTGCTCTTCACAGATGAAAGCAGGTTCACACTGAGCACATGAGCACATGTGACAGACGTGACAGAGTCTGGAGACGCCGTGGAGAACGTTCTGCTGCCTGCAACATCCTCCAGCATGACCGGTTTGGCGGTGGGTCAGTCATGGTGTGGGGTGGCATTTCTTTGTGGGGCCGCACAGCCCTCCATGTGCTCGCCAGAGGTAGCCTGACTGCCATTAGGTACCGAGATGAGATCCTCAGACCCCTTGTGAGACCATATGCTGGTGCGGTTGGCCCTCTGAAGCTAAGCAGGGTTGGTCCTGGTCAGTCCCTGGACGGGAGACCAGATGCTGCTGGAAGTGGTGTTGGAGGGCCAGTAGGAAGCACTCTTTCCTCTGGTCTAAAAAAAACAATATCCCAATGCCCCAGGGCAGTGATTGGGGACACTGCCCTGTGTAGGGTGCCGTCTTTCGGATGGGATGTTAAATGGGTGTCCTGACTCTCTGAGGTCATTAAAGATCCCATGGCACTTATCGAAAGAGTAGGGGTGTTAACCCCTGTGTCCTGGCTAAATTCCCAAGCTGTCCTTCATACCATCATGGTCACCTAATAATCCCCAGTTTACAATTGGCTCATTCCTCCTCCTCCTCTCCCCTGTAACTATTCCCCAGGTCGTTGCTGTAAATGAGAATGTGTTCTCAGTCAACTTACCTAGTAAAATAATGGTTAAATTAAATACATTTATTTGAGCAGAGTGCTCTCATGTGGCAGCTACTGCTGTTACCTTGCCAGTCCTTGGTCTGATTTCTGACAACATTTTCAAGTCAAATTAAATTGTTTTGGTCACATGCGCCAAATACAACAGGTGTAGACTTTACTGTGAAATGCTTACCTACGAGCCCAACAATGCTGAGTTAAAAAGTTTGACAAATATTTGATCAATAAAAAAGGAAATAGTAACACAATAAAATAACAAGGTTATATAGGAGTACCGTTACAGAGTCAATGTGCAGGGATACGAGGTAGTTAAGCTAATTCAGCATGTACATATAGGTAGGGGTAAAAGTGACTAGGCAAGTAGGCAATCAGGATCTTAGTTTACAAAACATTAATAACACCTTCCCAATATTGAGTTGCACTCAGTATTGCCCTCAGAACAGCCTGAATTCGTTGGGGCATTAACTCCACAAGGTGTTGAAAACGTTCCATGGGGATGCTGGCCAATGTTGACTCAAATGCATCCCACAGTTGTGTCAAGTTGGCTGAATGTCCTTTGCGTGGTTGACAATTCTTGATACACTCAGGAAACTGTTGAGTGTGAAAAACCCAACAGCAGTTCTTCACACTACCACACCCTGTTCAAAGGCACTTAAATCTTTTGTCTTGCCCATTCACCCTCGCCTTACAAAACAATTATGCCGTTTTGAAACTGCCGTAAAAGTGCAGTAACTGCAGTCGACGGTGGTATTTTGGACGCAGTTATTGCAGAATAACTGCAGTGTACTACACTGTAACTGTAGTTACACAGTAAAATTACTGTAATTTTGGATGCAGTATTTGCAGTATACGGCAGTTATACTGCACTCTGACTGCAATCTTTTTTCATTAGGGTCTGATTGGCATACATGCACAATCCATGTCTCAAGCCTTTAAAATCCTTCTTTAACCTGTCTCCTCCCCTTCATCTATACTGATTGAATTGGATTTAACAAGTAACATCAATAAGGGATCATATCTTTCACCTGGATTCACCTGGTCATTCTGTCATGGAAAGAGCAGGTGTTCTTCATATTCTGTACACTCTGTATATAATAAACAGAGTAGCAGCAGCGTATGTGAAGAGTGTGAAAGTGTGTCTATGTGTGAGTGTGTATGGGAGCATATGTAGTGTGTGTAGGGTTGCTTTGCTGGTGACACTGTGATTTGTTTAGAATTCAAGGCACACTTAACCAACATGGCTATCATAGCATTCTGCACTGATACACCATCCCATCTGATTTGTGCTTAGTGGGACTATCAATTGTTTTTACAGCAGGACAATGACCCCAAAACACACCTACAGGCTGTGTAAGGACTATTTGATCAAGAAGGAGAGTGATGGAGTGCTGCACCAGATGACCTGGCCTCAACTCAATTGAGATGGTTTGGGATGAGTTGGACCGCAGAGTGAAGGAAAAACAAGTACTCAGTATATGTGGGAACTCCTTCAAAACTGTTGGAAAAGCATTCCAGGTGAAGCTGGATGAGAGAATGCCAAGAGTGTGCAAAGCTGTCATCAAGGCAAAGGGTGGCTACTTTGAAGAATCTCAAATATAAAATATATTTTGATTTGTTTCACACTTTTTTGATTGTGTGTTATTTCATAGTTTTGATGTCTTCACTATTATTATAAGATGTAGAAAATAGTAAAAATAAAAACCCTTGAATGAGTAGGTGTCCAAACTTTTGACTGGTACTGTGTGTACACACACACATACTCTCTCTCTAAAGGGGGTCAATGTAAATAGTCCACACTGCCATTTTATTAACAGTTCAGCAGTCTTGTGGCTTGGGGGTAGAAGCTATTCAGAAGCCTTTTGGTCCCAGACTTGGAGTTCCGGTACGCTTGCCATGCGGTAGCAGAGAAAACAGTCAATGGCTTGGGTGGCTCGAGTCTTTGATCCTTTTTAGGGCCTTCCTCTGACACCGCGTGGTATAGAGGTCCTGGATGGCAGGGAGTTTGGCCCCAGTGATGTACTGGGCCGTACGCACTACCCTTGTAGCGCCTTGCGGTCAGATGCCGAGCAGTTGCCATACCAAGCGGTGATGTAGCCAGTGAAGATGCTCTCAATGGTGCAGCTGTATAACTTTTTGAGGATCTGAGGGCCTATGTCAAATCCACTACAGCCCCGTCAATGTGAATGGGGGCGTGTCCAGCCCTCCGTTTCCTGTATTCCACGATAAACTCCTTTGTCTTGCCCATGTTGAGGGAGAGAGGTTATTGTCCTGGCACCACACTGTTTTCATTGACTATCTTAGATTGACCTTAATTTATTAGGCCTAATTAATGTATCTTTGCTTTGCACTGCACTGCATGCACACAGATAAAAAAATTAAAATACAAGACTGACTTGTATTTTCAGCAAAACAAGGAATTACTCGCACTCCTATTATTCATTTTATTAAACATAAACCATTAAATACACATTATTTACAACCACGAAATGTTACAGAAATCTGAATATCAAATAAACTAAATGATGTATTTGGTGAAAACAGACTATTTCCTCAAAAAAAGCGATGGTCCAATACAAGAAAGCAAAGCAATCGACAAAAAGAGTACATAGGAATAATATCGTCTTTGAAGGTGAGTCAACCATATGCATACTTGTCTGTTAAACTTCTGTCATTTGGAGTCATTTGTCCACTCGACTTCATTAACAGTTTAACAATAAGGCCAGCCTATTGAGGAAAAGAGAAGCACACGAATAAGCAATTTCATGTAATATTGCCCAGATTGAACTCCAAAGTTAGAGCTGTACGCTACGGTTAATATTTTCTTACACATCATACAATCTGCACTGTTTTCCAGGCTACAACACATTGATTCAAGATAATCACAGGTACATCCATCAGAATGACTTGGGAAAGGTCCTACAGTTACCTGTTTGGTGTGCACAATGAAGTTCATCTTGTTTTCCAGACTGTGAATCTGGAAGTACTGATCAGCGTGCCCTAGCTGCCACATGAAAGAGCCATACTCCAGACTGATAAGAAGGACCTACAGATACACAGTAGAACATATGCACAAGTATCAGTAAAAGAGGGCATTTACATGAAAATGTAAAACATATACAAAGCTTTTAAAATCAATACTTTTGAGGCGTACTTTATTTACTTAGATATTTACATCAATGCTTACTTTGTGACCAGTAGATAAGAATGTATTTGTATTTATTAGGGATCCCCATTAGCTGCTGCCAAGGCAGCAGCTACTCTTCCTGGGGTCCAAACACATTAATGCGCTTGCATTACATATGAAACAAAAGATAAAACAGTACATCATAACATGTATTACACCACTACATATCTACAATACAAAATGCATAATACCACCATACAACAATATTACAATGTGTAGATGCGTGTGCTAGCATTTGTGTCTGTATTCGTGCGTCTGTTCCTGTATCTCTTCACAGTCCCGCTGTTCTATAAGGTGTATTTTCATATTTTAAAAAAATCTGATTCTACCGCTTGCATCAGTTACCTGATGTGGAATAGAGTTCCATGTAGTCATGGCTCTATGTAGTACTGTGCGCCTCCCATCGTCTATTCCCCGACTTGGGGATTTTGAAGAGACCTCTGGTGGCATGTCTTGTAGGGTATGCATGGGTGTCTGAGCTGTGTGCTAGTAGATTAAACAGACAGCTCGATGCATTCAGCTTAAGTATGTTTCTGAAGTATGTTTCATGCGTTTTAGTATACTACTGTATTCTGTATACTGCATGGTTAAACAAGGTTCTCTCCAGTGATGTAAAGTAATAAAGTAAAATAACTTGAAAGTACTACTTAAGTCATTTTTGGGGGTATCTGTACTTTACTATTTATATTTTTGACGACTTTATACTTTTACTTCACTACATTCCTAAAGAAAAGTATCTACTTTTTACTCCATACATTTTCCCTGACACCCAAAAGTACTCGTTACATTTTGAATGCTTAGCGGGACAGGAAAATTGTCTAATTCATACAATTATCAAGAGAATATCGCTGGTCATCCCTACTGCCTGGCAGACTCATGAAAAACATGCTTTGTTTGTAAATTATGTCTGAGGGTTGCAGCATGCCCCTGGCTATCCATACATTTAAAAAAAACAAGAAAATGGTGCCGTCTGGTTTGCTTAATATAAGGAATTTGAAATGATTTATACTTTTACTTTTGATACTTAAGTATGTTTAAAACCAAATACTGTTAGACTTTTACTCAAGTAGTATTTTACTGGGTGACTTTCACTTTTACTTGAGTCACTTTCTATTAATGTATCTTTACTTTTACTCAAGTATGACAATTGGGTACTTTTCCCACCATTGGTTTTCTCTGTATACATATACTCTGGTCCCAACAAACAAATAGCCCAGGGGCACCTTAGTCTCCATGTTCATGAGGTGCAGGCCCTTGGTGTTGACACCCACGAAGACGCGGATGACTTTGTGGTTGCTGGAGCTAGCCTTGGTGAAGACCTGGCCCGTGAAGAAGGCAGCACCATATGTTGGGATGTCCCAGCAGTTCTGCAGGAAGAGCCTCTGGAGGTGGTGCATCTCTTTGCTCACACCCTCACTCATACTGAGGTTCTGTGGCAGATAAGGTGAAGTAAGGGTAAGAGTTTGACCCCACAGATATAAATGTATATTACACAAAAACTAAATAATGAAAATAAACCTGACCTTATACTCATGAAGAATCCTGTTTGTCCAATGATGCGCTTTGCTTTTCACCTTGGATATCGGGACAATAGATTTCAGGTTTTCCTCACTGTTGAAAACAAAACATTTACGGTTATATCATATTACCACAGGTTTATGTACTGTACCTTATCTTCGAATATCATACCAAGATTTCACCAGTTTTAAAGAAGAGTATTATGCTAAATTGATTCAATTCAGGGACCAATTTAAGATATTTACTTAAGGAAACCCTGCTTGTGCTTCTTGCTCTCATAGTTTCCATAGATGATCTGCAGCAGCAAGCTGGCCAGGGTGATCAGCTTGCTGTCTGGGGAGGGGAAGAAGCCCTTGAGGAGGCAGTGTCTGGCCTCGTCAAACAGGATCAGGATGGACAGGGGGTCCTCAATCTGGGGGAGAAGATTCAAGCCAATCATGGATGGATTAACTTGAACACCAGACCCTAGATTAGTTTAATCAGGTGTATTATTACTGGGCTGGAACAAAATCATGCACACCCTCTGGGTCTCACTTAACCAGAGTTGAGAAACACTGATCTAATCAAAATCCCAAATCCTTGCTTTACAGATGCAGAATTTCCTCAAGGGAATATTAAAGTTTATCAAAATCAAATTGGTTACAAACCTTTTTCTCAATGTCGAGGGGCAGACGGACATCTCTACGGAGGAAGAGCTGTGGGTTCTCCCTCTGGGGGTCCAGAACAGTGAGGTCAGTGACAATCTCGGTCCAGATACGCAGGTGCTGCAGGGGCTTGTGGTAGGGCTTCAGCTGCAGGTCTGATGGAAGACAAGACACAGAAACACACAAAGGGTATAATAAGCACAGGTAGCCTGGAAATAAGATACTACAAATACAAGCATATACTACCTAAGCCTAGATATTGGGCGGACATTTTGGATCTGTGTATGTGTGACTCACTGAGATTCTCGGAGCAAATCCAGATGGTGAAGTACTGCTGGGTGTCCTTGGAGAGCCGCATGCCCTCCATGATCTGCTGCACTGATGTGTTGTTGCCGTGCTTCAGCTCCACCGAGCGGTACGAGCCATCCATGCGGTATATGCGCACCTTCTCGTACTGCAGAAGGAAAACACTGTTTTTGTATACATTTCTAAACTTAAAGTCTTTGACAAGTCTGTTGGAGTAGCATACATGCACGCACACTTCACACTCACTGGTTTGTTATTGGCTTGCTGTAGGAGTTTCACTGTCTCCTCCCATTCGTTCTGCTTGTTCTCTTCACAGATTTGCATGGGCGATCTCTTTTGCTGATCCTCTGTGTGCTAATAAAAACAAGCAAGCAAAGTTACTTTCTAACTGCTACTTACTACTGGAAACACATTGAAGTCCTAAACTATGATGTTCCACTGGTACCAGCACAGTATGTGGCCATCATGCAAATAGGATGGAGGATATACTGTATTCAACCAGGCTTCTCCAATTCAGGTCTTGGAGAGATACTGGGTGTGCAGGCTTTTATTCCAGCACATTAAAGTGTTGAATTGGGAATTCAAACGTGTTAGAACTAGGTTTAAACCATGCTGACGGCCTTCTGCTGTCTCTCCACCCTTTGCTCTTGTCCACACCCCGGCTCAACCCTAACCCTAGCTTCACGTCCACACCCCGGCTCAACCCTAACCCTAGCTTCACGTCCACACCCCGGCTCAACCCTAACCCTAGCTTCACGTCCACACCCCGGCTCAACCCTAACCCTAGCTTCACGTCCACACCCCGGCTCAACCCTAACCCTAGCTTCACATCCACACCCCGGCTCAACCCTAACCCTAGCTTCACGTCCACACCCCGGCTCAACCCTAACCCTAGCTTCACGTCCACACCCCGGCTCAACCCTAACCCTAGCTTTATGTCCACACCCTGGCTGAAGTCTAACCCTAGTCATAACCTTAGCCATAAGGGAAAGACTATTTTCATACCATTTCGATACGGAAGTTACTTTTTCGTAACAAGTTAGCAAAACTTAGGCGGCAGGTTAGGATAATTAACATAGCAGGTTAGGAGTATGAGGTTAACATTAAGAAAAGGGTTAGGTTTAGCAACCCCCGTCTCAGTCTTACCCGGTCTATCTCAGGATGCTGGAGCAGAAGCTGTACTATCTGTGAGTGGCCCCCTCCAGCAGCAAAGTGCAGCGGGGAGCTCAGCTGGCCATTCAGCAGGTTGGGGTTACAGTTTCCCTTCTCCAGCAGTAGCTTGGTCGCCTCCACTTTACCATACCTACATTCAAAACAACATAGAAGTTTTACTCTTATTTGACGACAGCTGTTCGATTAAAAAAAAGATCAATAGAAACGTTATTGTCCTTAGAGGACTTAACATTTACTTTAGGGAATTGGTTTACAATCTGGGATTTGTTTTTCAGCAAAATGGCAGCCCCGCCACTTGTTTTGGTCTACAGCTGTGCTAAAACACAACATCCCTCGTATGAGACGTACCAGCAGGCGTAATGGATGGGGGCCCAGTGGTCGCTGTCCAGCTGTTTGACTGAGAAGCCACTTTCCAGGAGCTTGGTGAGCAGCTCTGTGTCGCCTTCACAGGCACTGCGGTGGAGGGGAAAGTCATCCACCCACTGACGCTCCCTAGGGAGGAGACAGAGAATAGGCCCGTTCAATCACTGACTTCACAATGTCATGAAGCATTTGAAAAGGCCCAAACTCCAGAGAATGCCAGACAGAATTGGGCTTGATTGAGGTTGCCTGGTGCAATGGAACAGATGAAATTGTCCCAAATGTGCAAATGTTGCCCATTTGGCACTCCAGACATGCTCATTTGAAGGAAAACATATACTATTTGAACCCTGGTCTGGAAAATGCATGAAGTTGTTTTGAAGTAAAATTTTGGGAAGCTCACTCACTTGTCCTCTGTCACACTGTTAGAGCCGTGCTGCCACTTTTCTCTCTTAGGGATCTGGATTTTAGAGTAATCTGGTGCACCAAGGCCAAAGTAAGGGTTGATGATAACTTTATCCACCTAGAAATGGCAAAAGTAGAGAGGATACGTAAACACTAGTTTATGTTGAAATATTTTGATGATGATACAAAGTATTACTGTTTAAAATAAAAGTATATCAGTGCAGGGTTAAAACAAAAATGTGAACTGTCTTGTAAGTCGTCCCTCAGGAGAGGATAAGGATTGGAAAAAACGCTATCATTAAAGACCAAAATTGGTTAAAGAAAATTATGATGAATAAAAAATATATATATCAGTTTCATTTAAAGACCCAAAAAATTACAGCTGTTCCATATAGATTAAAAATAGTCGGGAAGAGATTGTTTTGAAGTACCGATTCCACGGCACATGGATTATGAACTGATACGTAAAACTAAGCTGTATTCAAAACTTAGAATTTTTCCATTTAAATGATTATACAAAATTCTTGCAACCAATAGAATGTTATATATACGGGGGATACATCCTTCCTAGCTCTGCAGATTTTGCTGCAAAGAGACAGAGTCACTAGATCATTTATTTTGGTATTGTCCATATGTAGCTTGTTTTTGGTCACAGGTCCAGGAATGGCTGAAGAATTGTAACATTTACCTGGAGCTAACGCTGCAGATAGCAATACTGGGTGATTTGAAAAGTCAGTCAGCCGATCAATAATGTAATAATACTTTTAGCAAAAATGTTTATCTTTAATTTACAATCTGTAGAAACGTGTAGAAAGGTTCAGAACTTTTGTTAAGCATCACAGCACAGTTGAAAAAGATATGGCAAATAGAAATCCAATATGGATGGCGTTAAGAGATAGATGGGAGGGGTTGAATGGAGCTGAAGGGTGGGACTAATAATAACAAGATAACAAATGTAAAATATACTGTGTATGTAAAATGTACAAAGGTTCAGAACTTTTGTGAAACAGCACAGTTAAAAAATATATGGCAAATAGAAATCAAACTGGATGGACATCAGAAATAGATGGGAGAGGTTGAGGTAAGAGGAAGGACCGGACTAAAAACAAACATATCTAAATATTGTAAAATAAATTGTTTCTGGTAAAATGTATATAGTGTGTATAAGCTTGAAGTAGAAGCCAAAGTGTTGTTGTTCAGTTGTTGTTTAGTTTATTCCAATTAGGGGAGGGTTGGTAGGGTTAGAAGGAAAATATATTTTTAAAAGATGTGTATTTATATGTATGTATGTATGTATGTATGTATGCATGCATGTGTATGTAAACTCAGCAAAAAAAAGAAACGTCCTCTCACTGTCAACTGCATTTATTTTCAGCAAACTTAACATGTGTAAATATTTGTATGAACATAACAAGATTCAACAACTGAGACATAAACTGAACAAGTTCCACAGACATGTGACTAACAGAAATTGAATAATATGTCCCTGAACAAAGGGGGGGGGGGTCAAAATCCAAAGTAACAGTCAGTATCTGGTGTGGCCACCAGCTGAATTAAGTACTGCAGCTCATCTCCTCCTCATGGACTGCACCAGATTTGCCAGTTCTTACTGTGAGATGTTACCCCACTCTTCCACCAAGGCACCTGCAAGTTCCCGGACATTTCTGGGGGGAATGGCCCTAGCCCTCACCCTCCGATCCAACAGGTCCCAGACGTGCTCAGTGGGATTGAGATCCGGGCTCTTCGCTGACCATGGCAGAACACTGACATTCCTGTCTTGCAGGAAATCACGAACAGAACGAGCAGGTTGCATTGTCTGGTGGCATGCTGAAGGGTCATGTCAGGATGAGCCTGCAGGAAGGGTACCATATGAGGGAGGAGGAATTCTTCCCTGTAACGCACAGCGTTGAGATTGCCTGCAATGACAACAAGCTTAGACCGATGATGCTGTGACACACCGCCCCAGACCATGACAGACCCTCCACCTACAAATCGATCCCGCTCCAGAGTACAGGCCTCGGTGTAACGCTCATTCCTTTGACGATAAACGCGAATCCGATCATCACCCCCGATGAGACAAAATCGCGACTCGTCAGTGAAGAGCACTTATTGCTAGTCCTGTCTGGTCCAGTGACAGTGGATTTGTGCCAATAGGCGACGTTGTTGCCGGTGATGTCTGGTGAGGACCTGTTTTACAACAGGCCTACAAGCCCTCAGTCCAGCCTCTCTCAGCCTATTGCAGACAGTCTGAGCACTGATGGATGGATTGTGCGTTCCTGGTGTAACTCGGGCAGTTGTTGTTGCCATCCTGTACCTGTCCCGCAGGTGTGATGTTCGGATGTACCGATCCTGTGCAGGTGTTGTTACACGTGGTCTGCCACTGCGAGGACGATCAGCTGTCCGTCCTGTCTCCCTGTAGCGCTGTCTTAGGTGTCTCACATTACGGACATTGCAATTTACTGCCCTGGCCACATCTGCAGTCCTCATGCCTCCTTGCAGCATGCCTAAGACACATTCACGCAGATGAGCAGGGACCCTGAGCATCTTTCTTTTGGTGTTTTTCAAAGTCAGTAGAAAGGCCTTTTAGTGTTCTAAGTTTTCATAACTGTGACCTTAATTGCCTACCGTCTGTAAGCTGTTAGTGTCTTAACAACCGTTCCACAGGTGCATATTCATTAATTGTTTATGGTTCATTGAACAAGCATGGGAAACAGTGCTTAAACCCTTTACAATGAAGATCTGTGAAGTTATTTGGATTTTTACGAATTATCTTTGAAAGACAGGGTCCTGAAAAAGGGACGTTTCTTTTTTTGCTGAGTTTATATATGTTGAGAGAAGAGTGTGCAAAGCTGTCATCAAGGCAAAGGGTGGCTACTTTGAATAATCTCAAATATTAAATATTTTGATTTGTTTAACACTTTTTTGGTTACTACATGATTCCACATGTGTTATTTCATAGTTTTGATGTCTTCACTATTATTCTACAATTTAGAAAATAGTACAAATAAAGAAAAACCCTTGAATGAGTCCAAACTTCTGACTGGTACTATATATATTGATAAATAAATAAATATATATATGGGGGATTGAAAATGATGTAGACAATTACATTGATGGAAGCTACAATCTATCTGTAAAGCTGATCTACCCCCTAAAAATAAAAAAACAGTATGTGGGCAAAGGGCACTCACCCGGTTGGTATACTGCAGGTCTGAGCCGTAGAGAGGGTTCTGAATGCACATGTCAGCCTTCTCCAGTGACAGCATCTTGCTCTTGATCTCCAAGGCAGTGTAACCCATGTGCAAACCCCCGTCACTGGGTTTGCCCTCTCTGATGTAGGCAGGGTTACTCACGTTGGTCTTGACTCGGTCCGCCGGCGTGGGCCGGAACAGAGCTGGAATGGCGTGAGGCATGGTGTGCTGCTCTGCCAGCCACCTGGATAAGGCAGGTGGACAATTTCAAAGGTTAAGGTTTAGTAGGTGACGTTCTGGTAAGGTTTACCAATGTCTCTATGGTAGGTGAATTATCTACTATGTGTCACTCACTGCACTGTATATCGCTTTAAATATCTTTTGTTTTTCACAATCCCAACTCCCCGGACACCACAAACTCACAGGAGGCTGGAAGCAGCACAACGACAGTCGCAGTGCAGCGGGGTTAAGTGCCTTGCTCAAGGGAACAACAGTAGTGGATAGTATTAATGATCTGAAACCAGCAGCCCTCCAGTAACCAATCTAGTTCCCCACTTATTTCATCGTCCGGACTGAGAATTAAACCAACAACTTTCCTGTTACCGGTCCACCTCTCTAACCTCTGGGCTACCTACCGACCCCGAAGTGGCCTAAATACAACAGACATGCAGATGGTACAGTAAGTGATGCTAACATATACACTGATTTTCAGCTCTCTGATACACACCAAAAACAGTAAGTCACACTGGATCAGGGTGCCTGCTAAATGACTTCAATATGAAATCATAGACAAAGACTTACTTGTCCAAAGCCAGGAGCATCTTTGAGGTGATAGGGGAGAAGTGAGCACTGGTCTCACTACACACACGTATGATATCCTGCAGGCAGTAAAAACTGGGGCTACCAGGGCTGTAGATAGGCTTGCTGTTATCTGTTCAGAAAGACCAATAAGCAGCTCACAACAATAAAAAAAACATTGCTAGCTAAAACTATATTATTAGGAATGGTTTAAAAAGTACACTAGACAAAAGTGGACTAACACTAACAGTGGGGTCCGGAATTATTGTATCCCTCGATAAAGGAGCAAAAAATTCATTTTTTATATAATATTAAATAATACAAATACTGAGCTATATTGTATGCAAAAAAAAGAAATTATATTATTTTATACTAATACAATTGCTAATACAATATTTGTTTAACAAATAATAAATAATAAAAAGATACATGTCAAAATTATTGGTTTTTGATGCATGCTTGGGGTTATCATCTTGCTGGAAGATCAACTTGCAGACAAGTTTCAGCCTCCTGAACCTGGTCATATGACACGAAAATGAAGGTCTTTGGCCACGCACACCAGCGGTGGATTTGGCCTTCGAAAGAACAATGCATACACAGAAGATTCCTCATCCTAAATGTTAAATATGGTGGCGGATCTTTGATGTTATGGGGCTATTTTGCACTTGTTAAGGTCAACGGCATTGTGAACTACCAAGTACCAGGACATTTTAGTCAAAAACCTGGTTGCCTCTGCCAGTAGGCTGAAACTTGGCCACAAGTGGATCTTCCAGCAAGACAATAACCCCAAGCACACATCAAAATCCACAAAGAAATGGTTAATTGATCACAAAGTCAACCTTTTGCAATGGCAATCCTATTCTCCAGAATTAAACCCAATGAAGACCTGTCTTTTGAAAATAAAGAAGGCAGTCCATAAGCGCAGGCGAAGGATATCTAGAATCTGGAAAGATTCTGCATGGAGGAATGGTCTAAGATCCCTCCAAATGTGTTCTCCAATCTCAAAAAACATTTTAGAAAAAGGCCCAGTTTCATGGTCCTCGCAAGGGGCGGGTGCTGGAGTATAGAAGACATCGGATCCAATAATTCTGACCCCATCTTTGAGATTTTTTATTTTTATTATTACTTCTTAAACAAAAATCTATTTATCTGAGTAATTTGTATTAGTATAAAATAATAAAATGTTTCCTTTTTTTAGCATACATATAGCTCAGTATTTGCATAATTCATTTTATACAGTCTTTTTTTGCTTATCTTTATCAAGGGATCCAATAACTCCGGTCCCTACTGTATATAATTAATGAGCATTTATACCATTTCTAATAATTTTATACCCCTTTATGTGTTATGTGCTGACAAGTTAGTGTCAAGTCCTACCTTTGACATTGACTGGCACAATAAAGAGGGAGACCTCTTTCCCTTCATTGTCAACATCGAGAGGGAATTTCCTCATGTGCACCACACGCTTTCCTGTGATGAACAACAGGATCAGCGCTTTGACACAATTTGTTATTTCAAATGTCTTTCTACTCTTCATAAATCTTTTACATTAACAAACGATTCACATCCAAAATTGGAAAGCTACCATAATTACAGAAAAGAAGCAAAGATGTATTTATTTACCAATAAAACCCTGGCTGTTAGATATGGGTTTAGTCATTTCGTCTACATAATCCAAAATGGATCTGGCTGTGTCCCCACTCGCTTGGATTTTGGTCGCCAGTAAGACTTTCTTCCGTTTCTTCTCTTTTCCTTCCAAAGGAACTTCTATCAACAGGATCTAAAGGATGGGTAATAGGGTTACACATGTTGATGGGGAACATAAACTGAACGAGAAACATTTATGAAATCAAACCATAAGCTAAATAATTGTAATTGGCCATGAACAATATTTGGGTTAAAGTAAAATGATATTGAAGCAGATTTGAGGTTGATGATATGGTAATATTTTTATATTTCTTATTTAACCTTTATTTAACTAGGTAAGTCAGTTAAAAACAATTTATTCTTTACAATGACGGCCTACACGGGCCAAACCCTCCCCTAACCCGGATGACGCTGGGCCAATTGCGCGCTGCCCTATGGGACTCCCGATCACTGCCGGTTGTAATACAGCCCGGGATCAAACCCGGGTCTGTAGTGATGCCTGTAGCACTGCCTTAGACCACTGCGCCACTCAGTATCAAGGCACAAACCAGAACTGTGAACTTCCAGGGAGCTTTGCACACTGAGCCTCCTTACACTAAATGTATTAATAAAGGCATTGACACTTTGCATGAACCATAGTCTGCTACTCGCAGTGTTACTTAAACATGTATATGAAATGTGTATCGCACTTCTGAAACCAATGTAACAAATTCAGGAGGTAGCCCAGACTGGGACACAAACAGAGTACCCTGCGACTGTCATTCCAACCCCTTGCTGTTATGAAAAGAGATCCTAACCTCTGGATGAGGTTGCTAGATGTTGCATGGTCGCTACTGTATCATATGAAATATACTGTAGTCTTACCTCATAGGCTTTAGCCCGATATTCCTTAGAGCTCAGACTGACTTGATTCTTTGGACGAATGACAGCAACAAACACATCTTCCAAGTTGTCTTGGTTGCCCATGGCGTTGACTTGCCTTCAATCCCTTTCAAGCATCCTACATAAGGACTGATTTATGAGGAATGTGAGGAGCACCATGCCTGAAATGTTACAAATAATATATCAGAATCTAATTGGGAGACAGCAAAACGTGATTATTCTATTAATAATCTATATTCTATTCTATTGTAGAGTGTTTTTTAATTATTTAAAAATAGGCTAGGCTATTACACATTATATGGTTCTCATCACTGATCAATCTGGAAAAGATAAGACTTTTAAATTGTTAACTTGTAATGAATTACTTAATATCTACGATCACATAGGCTGTTACTTTAACGCATTAAAATGAAATAGCATAATGATAGTAACATAATTATGGCGAAAATCTTTTCAAAGGCAAATTTGATTGCGTTCAAAAGTCTAAAGTTATGTCACAACAAAAGTCACGCCCCGGAAACCAAGCATACTGTTGCCTTCCTCTAGAAGACTACTGATATCACAATACAGTATAAAATACAACATGAAAAGTACTATGCGGCACGAATTTTCATTAAAGCTATATTGTGTCCTTTAAAGTAGATGTGAAACTTTACGTCAGATAACTTGAAGGCTTAGGTATCGCACTGTTACATTTTGAGAAACGCTTTCAAACATACCTGAAATTATGAGCTATCACAAACTTTAAAAAGTATAGATTGTCGGTGTTTTCATTTCCCCGGGTGTAATAAGGCAAAGACACGCAGTAACAATAAGCTAGGCAAGCTTCTAAGCAGATATTTGTGTGTTTCCTAAAAGCATAACATCGGTTGGCGACCACAGCAAGTGAAATGGAAAAGAGTCACATTGCGCCTATACTGACTAGTTTTGACAACAGGGAACTCTGCTGGTCGGGTGGACTTAGTGCGCATATTTTTCTTCTGAAAATGTAGACGGATGGAAATAAATTATACAGAAATCAAATCGGATGTGAAAGTAATTTGCTTTGGTATAAAATAAGGCCAAGTCACTTTTGACTCGTAAATTTTGTTCTGAATTCATTTGATTGCATTCAGGCAATCTTGGTATAAATTGTGAATACGGGCATGTTTCCAAATATTTGTATATTAAATAGTCAATTCCAGGTACACTTTTGCTAGTTTCAGATTATGTATGGCAGGGGTTCCAAACCTTTTTTCCACAGGGCACCTTTTTCACTTTTGAATCAAACACCAGGTTGATTTTGTTTAATTTGAGTGACCTAGGATTTTTTTTTTAAAGCTAATTTCCTGCAATTCTACCAAGTTTAACAAGACTCATGATATCTTTTAGGTAGGCTATTTAGTGATAATAATGATATTAATAGATAAGGAAAATAAAGTCTAGACCCGATTTCGACAAATCTTATTCTGCTACCAAGTGTTGTATTATGATCATTTACATGAACCCTCAACTTAATTATACATATTCTCTTACAGAAATTGCTTTGATCAATTAATAGTCACCTATTGTGTAAGATTACTTCCCAAAGTCTAATTTCTTTGACTCCTCGACTTTAGGTCGTAGCTCCGTTTCTGAATATCAGAGACAAACAAAAGAGAATAGTGGATGGCGGCAAATGTTTTACTTTTAAACTCGGACAAAACAGAAATGCTAGTTCTGCTGAGAGATATGCTGATTGATCTGACAATTAATCTTGATGGTTGTTCAGTCGTCTCAAATAAAACTGTGAAGGACCTCTGTGTTACTCTGGGCCCTGATCTTTCTTTTGATAAACATATCAAGAATATTTCAAGGGCAGCACTGCAAAAATCTGAAACTTTTTGTCCCAAAATTATGTAGAAGCTAACCCATGCTTTTGTCACTTTTAGATTAGACTACTGCAATGCTCTACCCTCCGGCTACCTGGATCAAGCACTAAATAAACTTCAGTTAGTGATAAATACGGCTGCTGATATCTTGACTAGAACAGAACAAATGTATCATATTACTCCACTGCTAGCCTCGCTACACCGGCTTCCTGTTATGGCTAGGGCTGACTTCAAGGATTTACTGCTAACCTACAAAGCATTAAATGGACTTGCTCCAACCTATCTCTCCGATTTAGTCCTGCTGAACATACCAACAAGTACGCTACATGGTCACAAGACGCAGGCCTCCTTATTGTCCCTAGAATTTCTAAGCAAACATGCTGGAGCCAGGGCCTTCTCCTATAGAGCTTCATTTTTATGGAATGGTCTGCCTATCCATGTGAGAGACGCAGACTTTACTGAAGACTCATCTCATCAGTAGGTCCTATGAATGAATGTAGTCTGGCCCAGGGGTGCGAAGGTGAATGGCAAGGCACTGATTGGACGAACCGCCCTTGCTATCTCTGCCTGGCCGTTTCCACTGGGATTTTCTGCCTCTGACCCTATTACGGGGGCTGATTCACTGGCTTACTAGTGCTCTTCCATGCCGTCCCTAGCCCTCCGTCATGTCATGTCAGGCTTTTTTCGCTATACTCGACTTGAGTGGGATGAGTCACTGACATGATCTTCCTGTCTGGTTTTGCAACCCCTCGGGTCGTGCGGTTGAGGAGAACTTTGTGGACTATACTCAGCCTTGTCTCAGGGTAGTAAATTGGTGGTCTGTTGATATCCTTCTAGTGGTGTGGGGGCTGTACTTTGGCAAAGTGGGAGGGGTTATATTCTGCATGGTTGGCCCTGTCCAGGGGTATCATCGGACAGGGCCACAGTGTCCCCCGACCCCGTCTCAGCCTCCAGTAGCTATGCTGCAATAGTCTATGTGTCGAGGCGCTAGGGTCAGTCTGTCCTATCTGGTGAAATTATGCTACATTGTCCCAGACCTGCTGTATTTGACCCTCTCTCTCCCTCACCGGCTGTCTCCACCTCTGAATGCTCAGCTATGAAAAACCAACTGACATTTACTCCTGAGGTGCTGACCTGTTGCACCATCTTCAACCCCTGTGATTATTATTTGACCCTGCTCATCATCTATGAACATTTGAACATTGATCTGGCCTTAATGGCCATCTACTCTTATAATATCCACCCGGCACAGCCTGGCCACCCCTCAGAGCCTGGTTCCTCTCTAGGTTTCTTCCTAGGTTTCTGACTTTCTAGGGAGTTATTCCTAGGCACCATGCTTCTACAACTACATCTGCATTGCTCACTGTTAATTTTTTTTAACCTTTATTGAACAAGGCAAGTCAGTTAAGAACAAATTCTTATTTACAATGACAGCCTACCGGGGAACACTGGGTTAGCTGCCTTGTTCAGGGGCAGAATGACAGATTTTTCCCTTGTCAGCTCAGGGATTCGATCCAGCAACCTTTCGGTTACTGGCCCAGCGCTCTAACCACTAGGCTACCTGCCGCCCCAAATGTAAAAAAAGGCCTTTATAAATACATTTGATTGATTGATATTCCCATGTGCATCAGTCTTCATCTGGCATTGTACCTCTTGTTTCTAGCATAAAGCATCACAGATTTCTGCGTCGTTTTATATCGGTATAAACAATTACAAATTGTACCCCTCAAATCAAGGAAGGTCCCTGTCACGAATCCCGCCGAAGATGGTGCCTCTTCCTGTTCGGGCGGTGCTCGGCGGTCGTCGTCGCCGGCCTACTAGCTGCCACCGATCCCCTTTTCTGTTTCATTTAGTTGTGTCTGATTTGTTGCACCTGTTTCGTGTTTAGGTTTGGTTGTGAGCTATTTAAACCCAGTTGGCCCGCCGGCTTTTGTGCGGGCTTGTTTTTCTGTTTGTGGTGTTTGTTTATTCTTGTGGTGTCTGTTCCTGCTCAGTTTCGTCCTGTTTGTTGGACTGGGACTTTACGCGCCCTTGTGTGTGTGGCGTGACCGTCTCTGGTTATTTGGTATATTAAAAATCCACGTCTTTTGGAACTACCCTGCTCTCTGCGCCTGACTCCTTCACTCACCACTTTTGAAGTCCTGACAGTCCCTAGGTTGGGAACCCCTGATGTATGGTGACATCATTGGCCACATAGCAAACCGAGCGAGAGAGAGAGATACTAGTGTTTCAGTCAAATTATTATTGTGCATAATATGGGTCATCATTTAGACTTGTTTATTGAAGACAGTGTATAAAACATTAACGGACAGTCAGATAATGTATTGACAGGTAGGCTAATATAAGGCAGCTGTATGAACACAAGTTCAAATTAGGAACTATTGCCACAACAACAGAGTTCAGTTGACCCAAATAAATGACAATACATTTGAATGCTTTTACTGTGAATTTAGTTTCCCATCTATTCATAATACATGATTTCCTTGCTTTACTTGGTCCACTTGAATGAGTCTGGTTGCTGAGAAAGTGGGAACGAACCTCTTCTCCACAGTTTTAACCACCAAACTCCACTTCTCACCCACCTAACCTCCCTTCAAATTGTTGGCCGTGTCAAGAATCAACCCCTAGCCCCTACCCCTTGGCACTTGTGTTGATCAGAATAAATTGGACAGGTCTAAGAAATGTTTGGCAAAACATTCCACCTTGCCTCTCATAGAGCAAGGTGGAGCTACAGCCATATTGCTTGTACCTATCCAGTTCTAAAAAGGAGTTAGAGCAGGGGTGGTCAGACTTTTTACTGAATAGCTACTGGGTCTGCAGGCTTTTATTCCATCCCTGCTCTAACATACCTGGTTTAGCTAATTAGGCCAATGATCAGCAGTTGATTAGTAGAATCGGATATATTAGAGCAGGGTAGGAACACCCAGGAATACTACACACCCAGTAGCACTCAAGGACTGGGAGTAAGGGTAATTTCTGGACAGGTTCCCCACCTCTCCCCTTCCCCAAGCTTTAGGGAAGACTCCTCTCCTCCTCCTCTTTGCACTGACTCAAAACCTCCTGCATCTTGGCTTGGATGTCCTCCACACGCTTGGTCCACTTCTCTCGCACCTTGTCCTCGTCGTCCTCTGTCACCGCTGTGTAGGCCATGAGGGCGATCAGGCCGATGTGGAACAGGTGTCCCACCTGCGAGCACCAGTGCTCCATGACCCTGCGGTTTCCGTTGCAGTGCTCCAGGTACACCTTCAGCAGGGGCCTTCCGAACACCGACCCGGTGCCCATTACGCCCCGGTAGTACACGTCCAGGCTCAGGTCGCTCTTGTCCCTCTCATAGACCCACTCGAAGTTGGCCATGTGGCGCCGCGCTCCCTCTGGGTCCTTCCTCACCAGCGCCACCATGGAGCTGAAGGCGGCATACTGGTGCTTGATGTACTCCTCGTACTTACCAAATGTCTCATTGACCTCGTCCACACGGATCTGCCGCAGGCACTGGCGGTTCTTCGCAGAGATGCTCTCCAGCTTGCCGTGCACCACCTGGAAGTCCTTGTCCAGGGCGTGCGCCTCATCGCCCACCAGGCCTATGCGCACCACCCCCACCAGGGAGGAGACGATGCCGAAGAGGGGGTTGATGGACGAGGCGAAAGAGGATACCTTCTCCACGCAGCCCAGCACCTTGACCGCTGTCTTTCTGATCTGCCCGGCGTCAGCCATCGCTGTGAGCTTCTGACTCTGACAAACAGTGAGCAAGACAGACAGAGAGAGAGAGAGAGAGAGAGAGAGAAAAAGATAGAGAAAGAAGAAGAGAAAGGAGAGAAAGAGCAGACACTGTCAGGCTGTTGTGAGAGTAGACAATGAACTGAACTGTTTCTGTTTTTATTGTAGATGGGGGATTGACCAATGTTTCAGTAGAATTCCAATCTTATTACTTTTAATGCTGCAGGCAAAATCAGGCATCTTAGTTCTCAAGTTACATTCTACACATGCATTATGTCACTGTGTGTCTTTTAGCTTCAGGTATCAAGTTACAGTCATAATACTCCTGAGTGACACCACTCATAAAGCCCCTAGTTGTGTAGTAAGCAACAAGTCTATAGGCCAGGGCAACAAGTCCCTAATTACTTAGGTTTAGAAGCCAAGATGAACTGTTATTTCTTATTTGAAAGAGAAAGAGAGACAATGCCATTCTAAGATAAACATATATTTCATTATCAAACTTTTCATTTTCATATTAATGACTATGAGCGATCAGTTTTAAATCAAGTAGAGTATTTCATTCAAATACAGGGCATAGAATGCTTCTAAATTCAAAACCCCACACAGACATTTATTTGGGTAACTGGTTTAAAGGGAGTGGCTGCTGTCCTGTGTGTGTACACCAACTGATCTGTTTGGCTGTGGCCAAACGCTCTTACTCATCATGCCCAAGCCAGCAATGAAGAAAAAAATCAGGAAGACCAGTGGGTGTCTACAGGGTACGTTAAGTATGATCATTGACCTCCTATTACAGTGCAAGTTTTCTAAAGATTAACAAAATGATGAAGGCACATGCCAATCTTCATCAATTCAGAGATCCTTTTGCCATTAGTAAATCACATTCATTTTGGTCTAACTAAATTCATTTCCTGTATCTCCAACCACAAACATGTATCATGAACCACTGATTTCCCTTTTGAATTAAATACATCTAAACAGAGTTCCTTTTCAGATAACCCCCCAAAAGATAATATAAAGCCATTGAGGCTGCATTTCTTATTTTTACCTGCGTTCAAGCTATTGTTATACTTCTCTTCACACAAGCTGTCAGTATTTCCAAGCCACCATTTTCCAGGAGTCCCACAGTCTTGAGAAGCCCAGCCTACTTTCTGTCATATAAGGACAGAGGAACGAGGAAACATGACTCTTGTCCGGGCTGTGCTGATTGGATGGAGGGGAAAATGCAGCTGACTGCTTTATGGTTGTAACCCAAACAGAGGACAGGCAGGGTGTCTATTGTTTTAGGTATATCAAATACATCCACACCTTCAGTAGCAATAATTGTTTTATAGTGTTGTAGGGAATGTAGGGATATGGGTAGGGGGAATCCATCAGAATATAATATATCTATGTTCATCAATTTGCATGGCAATTCTTTATTTTCTGCTTTCACAGTACTCAACCAACACACCACACCACAACTTTATATATCTCTCTCTCTCTCACACACACTCACACACCAGTAGAGTAAAGTACTTAAGTAAAAATAATTTCAAGTACTACATAAGTATTTTTTTTTTTTATATCTGTTCTTTATTTTTGACAACTTTTACTACTACTCCACAACATTCCTAAAGAACAGAATGCACTTTTTGCTCCATACATTTTCCCTGACAACCAAAAGTACTTGTTACATTTTAAATGCTTAACAGGACAGGAAAATGGTCAAATTCACACACTTATCAAGAGAACATCCCTCGTCATCCCTACTGCCTATGGTCTGGTGGACTCACTAGACACAAATGCTTCGTTTGTAAATTATGTCTGAGTGTTGGAGTGTAAATGTTGGATCCGTAAATTTGAAAAAAAAAACAAGAAAATTGTGCTGTTTGGTTTACTTAATATAAGGAATGTGAAACGATTTATACCTTTACTTTTGCTACTTATGTCACGTTCTGACCATAGTTCTTTTGTGTTTTCTTTGTTTTAGTGTTGGTCAGGACGTGAGCTGAGTGGGCATTCTATGTTGTGTGTCTAGTTTTCCCGTTTCTATGTTTGGCCTGATATGGTTCTCAATCAGAGGCAGGTGTTAGTCATTGTCTCTGATTGGGAACCATATTTAGGTAGCCTGTTTTGTGTTGGGTTTTGTGGGTGGTTGTCTTCTGTCTTCGTGTGTCTGCACCAGACAGAACTGTTTCGGTTTTTTCACATTTGTTGTTTTGTATTTTTGTAGTGTTCACGTTTATTGTCTTTATTAAACATGATGAACACTAACCACGCTGCGTTTTGGTCCTCTCCTTTGTCCACAGAAGAAAGCCGATACAACTTAAGTATATTTAAAACAATACTCTTAGAATTTTACTCAAGTAGTATTTCACAGGGTGACTTTCACTTTTAATTAAGTCATTTTTTATTAAGATATCTTTACTTTGACTCAAGTACTGTATGACAGTTGGATACTTTTCCCACCGCTGAGACACACACAGACACACACGGACACACACACACAGACACACAGGACACTGCCGGTACACTCCCAGTGTCCTGTCCTATATTAGGAATAGAGAGAAGATGGGTCCTAAAACAAGCAGCCCTATGAGATCACAGGTTGGAAATACATTGTAAACCTTTATTACTCACTTTGCATGAAATGTATCTTATACCTGTGTAACTCTTATTACACTAGTAACAACAAAATATTGATATGCTACATTGTACTTCAGTTATTGAATTAGAATTGTACAGAAATGAAATTAAGCTGTTTTGAGAAACCGGGAACGTTACTCCTTAAACATGTGTAATTACAAAAACTGCTCAATCCATTAGTATGCCATTACAACGCAATCACTAAGTTAGTATGCAACAACACTGTAGTAATTACACTGTTACTACATAGGTATAAGAAAAGGTGCATGTCACCACTTTTTAACCTCATATTCATTATCCATTATCTCCAGCACCATACCAGTGACTACATTTGTTCTCTAGTAAAAACAATAAGATCGAAAAGTGTTACAGTTGAAAACATAAAGATACATAATTGGCCTTCTTCATAAAGGCTCATCAATGCTTATAACAACATACCTGTCTGCTTGCCCCCTTTTCTAATTTTCTCATCTATATTGATATATATATTCATTGTACAATTATAGCAAACAATGTCTCCATTATTTTACTCTTTAATTATGAAATGATTTCTGCCACTAAGAGTTTTAATGATGTAGCATTGCCATCGTGATGTGAAAATAAACATATTTGGCAGGACATTATCATTCACATTATATATTTCTATTTGGCACTAAGGCACATTTCATATCACACAAGCACAGCAATCATACCGAAACGTGACGAGACAGTGAACGATAAACATGAACTTGCTCAACATACAACCAAAAATATATGTAATTCCAACGCTATTGTGTATTGAATTTCAAACCACTCTTAATGGTTACACAGTTGCCTGCGTAGTTATGAATGAGGTAGACTTTGATTTATCTATCTGTGTTCACTTGCGTAGGTGTGTGTGTGCATACCTAAGCGTGTACATGTACTGTCTGTGTTTGTGTATGTGTCTAGTGTGTGTGCATGCCTATGTGTGTGTGTGTGTGTGTGTGTGTGTGTGTGTGTGTGTGCATGCGTATGGAACAGAATATGGAAAAATATGACCTTGGTATCCTGTAATCCGAACCATCAATTTATACGTTTTAAGTTTGTTCACAGACTGTATTGAACACCAAGGAAACATTTTCCGATGAAATTGACCCCAACTCCCAACTGTTCACTGTGTTGCCTAAATCAGGTAGGCACATTCCTTCATGGGATGGGAGGTTGTTTTTCTTTTCCTGTTTATACTAATTTATTTTTACTTAAACTCTGTATGTATTTCTTACTTGTGTTTTTTGATTGAGTGGCAGCCCACGGGTATATTTTAAATAAACAGAATATAATAATTGAAATGGATAATGCACCTGTATTGCTGCTAATCTAAAACTAAAGCACCAAACAAAGATTCATTTGTGCTTCCTTTTCTTACCCCCAAACTCAGTCCCCATTTATATAACTGAAGAATCAGATATGGCAAAGGAGTCCCCAGGATGTGGAATATGTTTATCAAGCTGATTGTCCTTTTGGGGTGAGTATCTTGTTTCAAAGGTAGTCAGGGGTTGTGTCTCAATAGTCTTGAATAGTTTAAGGAGACAATGTCATTAGCACTGATCTGAAATGACTGGAGGGGACAAAGCAATATAGTAGAGGCCAATTTAAGCCTTGTGTAGTTATAAAGTAAAGGATATAAGGAGAGGACAACATCCAGGAGAATTTAGACACAACCCTTAGAGAAGGAGTGTAAGAGTGGTGTGTCAGTTGTGAGTATAATTAGCTAACTTCAGGATTAGGTATTGACCTTTGACACCAAACTAATTACCCACCAGGGCTGTTTGCTTGAGCAACAGTGCCATCCAGAGGCCCGAGTACGACGACATAGTCCAGCCCCACGAGTTTGTCAACCCCTCCTGGATGGCGGGCCTCCCGGACAGCTGCCTGCTGGTCACCATGGCCATCTACAGCGGCACCTTGGCCGAGTGCCAGTCCTGTAGCCTGGCGTCGCAGCTCCAGGCCGGTGTGCGCTTCCTGGAAGTGCGTGTGTGCCATGTGCGTGGCAACCTCACCATCCACCACGGCGTGTCTTACCTGTGGGCGCACTTCGGCGACGTGCTGGAGGGCGTGGCCAACTTCCTAAGTGAGTACCCCAGCGAGATGGTGCTGGTGCGGCTCAAGGAGTTCAGTGAGACCTTCGACCTCTACAGGCGGTAGTCAGCTACATCCACCTCTATGCCGACTGGGGCCTGCTGTGGAACAGTCGGCCCATGCCCACTGTGGGACAGAACAGAGGGAAGCTCATTGTCCTGCAGGACTTTTGCTGGACACCATGGCCATCTACAGCGGCACCTTGGCCGAGTGCCAGTCCTGTAGCCTGGCGTCGTAGCTCCAGGCCGGTGTGCGCTTCCTGGAAGTGCGTGTGTGCAGCAAATCAACGCCCACCTGTACCTGACGGCACAGATAGGGCAAAGCAGGCGCTTCGGAATCATCACCATGGACTTCCCCGCCGCTCCCCTCCTTCAAATGATCATCAACTTCAACTGAGAGAGAGGTACCTCATCTACCAAGCCTGCTACCATACAATCAACATAGATACAATCAAATGAAAATTGCTGGGACTACATAAGAACTGGGAGTCCATTTTGCATATTGTATGCTTGTTTTCACTATGCCTTGCCACTTAACTAAGTAGTTGTCTCTTGACGTTCCATCAAGAGCCATGAGGCTGAGAGAAATTATCATTTTTAAAGCAACATTTTCTGCTATTCTATACATTTTGTCATGAGGTGGAGAGAATTTGCCATTTTAAAGTGAATTGCCTGCAATTCTACACATTTTGCCATGATTTATGTGTTCATATGCTATCGGGAGGTTCCTCAACCTCTGGGGGGGTTGGGGGCCCAGGACACATGCGCTGCGTGCCCGTTTCGGTAATCTGGTGGTTCTAGTGTTAATTTGCCTATTCTCCCCAGGTTAACGGGATAGACACTGTGCTGATTCCCATTTTGGTGGTGCCCATTTCGGTGGTGCCCTTTTTCAAACTGTTGAAAAAGCAAAAGCAGGAAAAGGCAGTTGTGGTACAAGAGGCCGTAGTTTCAGAGGCAGCTGCAGTTTCAGAGGCAACTACTGTTCCAGAGGCAGGCGTTTGAGAGGTTATTGCAGCCACAGTTACAGAGGCTGCCATTTCTGAGACTGCTGCACTCTAAAAATTAGGGCTTCAACAAAGGTTCTTCTAAGATCCTCAAAGTTCTTTGAAGAACCTTAGTGTTCTTGGCACTGAAAATTGTCCTCAAAAGGTTCTTCCAAGAACCCCATAGGAGGTGGTGTTTATCGAGGAATCTCCTTAGTTGGGGGGGGGGGGGGGGGGGGTGGGTTCTAGCAGGAACCTCTCTGCCCAACTGAAATATTTGGATTTGAATTAGAAAGGACAGCAGGTGCAGGCACTTATGTGAAACATTTAAAGATCTCAATTTAAGGTAGGGTTTGTCCATTATATGATCTAAATTTATATTGTTTTATGATGATACCATCTATGTTTTCATATTTGTGCAAATCTTTCTAAAACAGAAAATGGACACAATTCAATGGCTATCAATCAACCAACAGAAGTAAGAATATGTAGGCTATAAGAATATGTTGAAGGATAGCTGTATTGGGTGCAGTTGACTGAACTGTTCACTTTTGTGTCTGTAGGTATACAGACAAGGAGGCATACAAAGGTATGTCAATTGGCATCGGTATGTTATGCAGATCACATTTACCATCCTCCTCCGATACTTCTTCAATGAATATCCCATCGGATGTGTATGAAAACCATTTTCAAACGTTTTTTTTCATTCACATTTACCACAAAAACCAAGGTATGAATACTGTTGTGTGCATGCTTTGTTAATCATCTGTATACTTACTATTTTTTGGATTCAGAAGACCATATTCCATACAACTCTGAATATTACTGCAAAATCATTCTGGCTATGGATACGGAGAACATCAACACGCCAGATAATATACCCATTGGACTTGGGGCTTTGCTGGGGATTCACCTAATTTTTTATTTAAAGTCATAATAAACACTGACAACTAAAATGTTGTGTTATTGTTATGCATATTCTTATTATTCTTCTTATTAATAATAGGGGGGGTTGTTAAAAAATGAACCCCAAAAGGTTCTTAAAAGGGTTCTTCGAGGATCCATTAAAAGGGGTTCTTCAAAGAATTTATAGGGGTTGCCCTACAGTTTCTATTTGAAGAAGAACCCCTAAAGGATACTCCAGAAACCTTTTATTTTTCGTGTGTTCCTGAGGCTGTCGTTTCAGAGGCTGTTGCAGCTGCAGTTCCAGAGTCTGCCGTTTCAGAGGATGTAGCAGTCGCAGTTACAGAGGCTAGCATTTCAAAGGTGATTGCAGTTGCGGCTCCAAAAGTTGCCGTGCCCGAGGTGGCAGCTACAGCTCCAGAGTTGGCAGCTCCAGAGGCTGCCCCAGTGGCTGAGGCTACCCCAGAGGTGGCTGCCACACCAGAGGCGACTAAGGGAAGAAAAAAAAAGCAGTTCCACTCACAGAGAACCAGAAAAAAGACAGAGAACCCCGCGTTTGAGCACTTAATGTCATTACTAGATGCTCACAGAACAGTTTACTCTGTTTGACTCCTGGCAATAACAGTAAATCAATTATTGGGATCTGTTTTGAAAGTGGAAGAAGTAGTTATTTAATGACAAACTCATGGTTGTACATTGTATTCTACTCTTTCATTTTGTAATTTCATTATTTCCATATGCATATGATGCATGTCACTTTCACTGCAAGTTGATATGAAGAGTAGTTACTGTGCGCAGTGCAAATGCCTGTGATGGAGCCATTAACTTGGTCTTGGTTTCCAGGTGTAGGTACCATCGACTGATTTACTTCAGTTTCTCTTTAAGCAATGTTAAGAGCTGAGATATTGGTGGACAGGACATCGTACAATACGTATCAAATCGGACAAAAATTGTCAGGAAATTAAATATTTGATTTTAACAGCACAAAACATGTAACAAAGGATAGGGTAAAACAAAAAGGTATTTCCCACAGCTCTTCATTGATATACAGTATCGAAATACCTCCTAAGGAGCTTGACAAAGCACAGACCTTTGTAGGAGCCGAGTGCCGAAAGTAGTTAAGGAAACTGCCCCTCTGTGCTCCATTTCCCTTAATTCTCACCCTTGAAGATCTGAGTGGATTGGATATGTGTAAGCAATGAATGCACCTTTATCTATCAAATTGCTATATGGAGCTATTAGCATATTTCTTACACATACAGTATGTCTTTAGATCCAGAATTGATGTGGTCCCCGTATATCACCATATCCAGCTACAACAAAACCAGCAGAATGTGCAGTGTACCCTTCAGAAATATGGATGACCAATTAATCACTAAATGTTGAGGCCTGGCCAGCGAAGCCATTTAAAAACCTGGTTGGCTAGCTGGGACAGTAAAATGCATAACAGATCAAATTTTACATCCACGCTACCTCTGAAGAGAAAGCAACATCCTCAAAGATTTTCCACAGCTTGAGAAACAATGGAAGTTTTATTTTATTCAAATTGCACAGCTCATTACTATAATGAACAAAAAATATAAACGCAACATGTAAAGTGTTGGTCCCATGTTTCATAAGCAGAAATAAAAGATCCCAGAAATGTTCCATACGCACAAAAAGCTTCTCAAATTTGTTTACATCCCTGTTAGTGATTTCCCCTTGGCCAAAACAATCCATCCACCTGACAGGTGTGGCATATCAAGAAGCTGAATAAACAGCATGATTACACAGGTGCACCTTGTGCTGGGGACAATAAAAGGCCACTTTAAAATGTGAAGTTTTGTCACACAATGCTACAGATGTCTCAAGTTGAGGGAGCGTGCAATTGGCATGCTGACTGCAGGAATGTACACCAGAACTGTTGCCAGAGAATTTAATGTTAATTTCTATAACATAAACCACCTCCAAAGTAATTTTAAAGAATGTGGCAGTACGTCCAACCGGGCCTCACAGCCGCAGACCACGTGTAACCATGCCAGCCCAGGACCTCCATATCTGGCTTCTTCATCTGCGGTATTGTCTGAGACCAGCCACCCGGACAGCTGAGGAAACTGTGGGTTTGCACAAAGAATTTCTGCACAAACTGTCTCCGGGAAGCTCATCGGCGTGCTTGTTGTCCTCACCAAGGTCTTGACCTGACTGAAGTTTGGCGTCGTAACCGACTTCAGTAGGCAAATGCTCACCTTCGATGGACACTGGCACTCTAGAGAAGTGTGCTCTTCATGGATTAATCCTGGTTTCAAACGTACCGAGCAGATGGCAGAACGCGTGTATGGCAATGTTTAGGCGAGTGGTTTGCTTATGTCAACGTTGTGAACAGAGTACCCTATGGTGGCGGTGGAGTTCTGGTACGGGCAGGCATAAGCTACAAATACAATTGCATTTTATCGATGGCAATTTGAATGTATAGAGATACCGTGACAAGATCCTGAGGCCCATTGTCGTGCCATTCTTCAGCCGCCATCACCTCATACATGATAATGCCTGGCCATGTCGCAAGGATCTGTACACAATTCCCGGAAACTGAAAATGTCCCAGTTTTTTTGGCCTGCATACTCATCAGACATGTCACTCATTGAGCATGTTTTGGGATGCTCTGGATCAAGGTGTATGACTGTGTTCCAGTTCCAGCAACTTCTCACAGCCATCGAAGAGGAGTGGGACAACATTCCACAGGCCACAATTAACAGTCTGATCAACTCTATGCGAAGGGTGTGTTGCACTGCATGAGGCAAATGGTGGTCACACCAGATACTGACTGGTTTTCTGACCCACGCCCCTTTTTTTTAAGGTATCTGTGACCAACAGACGCATATCTGTATTCCTAGTCATGTGAAATCCATAGATTAGGTCCTAATTAATATATTTCAATTGACTGATTTCCTTATATGAACTCAGTAAAATCTTTAAAATTGTTATGTTCATATTTTTGTTAAGTGTACAATTTCAATAAGTCTCTCCGTCATCACTGTATATGATCATGTTTATTCACAGATGACAGTAGGAGTTTCTGGCTCCTTCAAAAAGATACCAACTCTTCCCCCAAAATCCAATAGAGACATATACCAAACTGGTCAGGTTGAAGCGTCGCCACCACACGGCAATTCCACCAAGCGCACCAAATGTGTTTTCTAACATCTAAAAACCGAGGGAAAGCTTAGGGTTGGATTGACATGATTTAAGAACAGGTCACTGTCCCACCCTTGGAAACATACAAGATGAAGAAAATATCGACACCACAAGGGAAACTTTCCTCTTATTCCCAGACTATTGATCATTGGTGGTTCAAGGTGTAATATGAAAAATACCGCCACATGAAATTGCATTTAAACAGTATTTCCCATGAAACCATATTGTGTCTGTTAACCATGTGATTTCCTATGCAGCCAAGAACCAACATAATATAAAATAGTCCCACCAAAATGATGGTTTAAATCAGAAATGTTTTAAGTATCACAAATCCAGGGAGGCCAACAAATAAGGGTGAACAAAAAGGAAAGTCAGTGCTAGCATCTCCAAGGATGGGTCTATGAGGTGTATAACCCCTCCCCCACTGCAAGGGTATAGTATGACCCCCGTTGTTGAGGGAACCTTGTGGACTGTACTACTCTAATCTTCAGGGGGAGGGCTATGCCACCAAGCCTCCTGTTACGGTTCTTAGAAGCCGTATTTTGCCTGTGTTTGCCGGCGAGTCAGCTTGTTGTCGGCCCAGCTGTTCTTCAGCTCCAGCTCTCGCTCCTTTGCCTATAGGTGATAAGAATTAGAACAAGTTCGCTCAAACTGACACATGCTTGTAAACATCCCATATCTGGTTAAATTTAGGTATGTTGATGTGAAGCCAATAATCATGCATGTTGATTGTTTAAAAAATTGCAAGTGATAGGTGTGCCAAGTCATGCATGGTCAGTTGGTGCCAAACTGGAGAAAACCTGTTTTTTTTCTCAACAGAAGAGAGGTCCAACTTGTCCAGTGGGAACACATATTATTTATTTTTCTCCCGTTTGTGTCTACTGAATGGGACCTTGGTGTTAGATTCCAAGACAGTACTGTAACACGATCTAGCAATGTATACGTACTCACCTGGTGGATGAGGTATGTGATCTGGTGCTTGCGTCGCTGTTGCCCTGTGGGTTGGTCTCCCTTTTTCTATAGAGGGAAGAGGTCAAGGAGTCAGACCAAACAAGGTTGAGAACAGATGACAAAATCCTCACCTATGCCACATGGAAAAAGTCCTGCCCCACCAACTCCACAGCTCTCGTTCCACTATTGCCTAATATTCCCCTACCCCATCATCACTACTACGATCCAGTTTCCAATACAGCGCCTAGCCCCTAACAACCCTAGCTCCTAACAACCCTATGTTCACAGATCTGGAAGGAGTGGACAAGTGTAAGCAATATCGGGACAGCTCCTGTGCAAATCTCCCTCACCTTGCTGAAGGACTTGCGCTCCTGCTTCTCCTCAGTCATGCTCTTGGTCATCCACTGCTGGTTGCCACTCAGCTGGTCATCACCCTTGATCTCCAGGAACTTCACCTCTTCCTTGCCCCTGTTCCTCTTCCCCTGCAGCCTCATGAACTGTAGCCAGAAAACATTATATACTCTTCTATATCTTGAAGCAGTAACCTCTAATCAATGTATGAACAACTCGACAATTAAAGATGTGATCAGGACAATATAAAACAAATCAATTTCAGTGATATACAGGATAATGTCAGACAAGCAGGACTTCCTGATTAATCGGGGGGGGGGGGGGGGGGGGGGGGGGGGGAGAACGTTCCTGATCAATAACAAGCCAATAAACCATTGTCAAGTCAAGAAACCTTCATACCGCTTCATCATCAAACAGGGCGGAGGAGCTAGGTTGCTCTGGCTCAGGCAACGCTGGGTCAGACTCAGGATCCTGGTAGTAAGCCTCATTGTAGTAGCCCTATCCAACAGAAGAATGTTTTTGTTAGCCTGTATCAACGCAACATGACAAAAGCATTACGCTATCCTGATGTGTCTCAATGGATAAAAACAAGAGAGATTTTACAGCGAAATGTTGTCTGCAAGAGCAACTCGTAGGGGTCAATAAGGATCCATTCTGGGCAGAGTATATCTGATGTTTGAACCTGTATATCAGCTTGGTAAGAGACTGATATATATCATTTGCTCTCTTCTAAAATAAGTTGTAGTTGGAGATTTGAGTAGGTAATGCACAGCAGGTCTATTTGTATTTGGTATATTGTGGAAGTTGAGTATTATTGTAGTTTATTTTGGTGTATTGGCAACATTGTTTTATATAATACATTGCAAAGCAATACAGTTTATATCTGTCCATCCATCTAGAGAGAAAGACAGCTATATCTATTAACCCAACATTTTCTCAGTACCTGAGGCTCTGCCGAGGGCTGTTGGTACACCCCTAGCTGTTGACCTCCCCAAGCTCCCTCTTGGTTCGCACTAAAGTCCAGAGGGGCGTCTGACTGGAAGGTACCACGCTGTATGCTTGCAGGAGCGGGTAGTAGGCCTGAGGTGGGGACAGGCTCCGGGTTCAGGTTGGGGATCACAGCGGGGAGAGGTTTGGCGCTCTCTCCCAGGGAGAAGTAGTTCTCTGGGGCCAGTTCCTCGTCACTTTCCTCAGCAGCTATCTGCCTCGCTAGCTGCAGGGCAGCCGACTTGGCTGCTGCTTTGATGGCGGAGGGGGATGCGCAAGCACTGGCGTGGCCCTGGGAGGACCCTAAAGAGGGCTTTGTGGTTTTCTTTGGCTCCGGCCGCTTGGTGAGGGTGTGAGGCACTAGGGCCCTCTGCATCTCCTTCACAACCACATTTTTGGGCTGAGGCAGGAGGGAGGAAAGGCCAGTGCCAGGGCCCTAAGAGAGAGATAGAGGTGGAAAGACAATGAGAAAGCATGTCTTCAAATCAAAGTTTTTTGTACACAGATTTACAGATGTTGTCGCAGGTGCAGCGAAATGCTTATGTTTCCTGTTCCAACCGTGCAGTAATACCTACAGTAGCAATAAAAAAAGTGAAAGAAAATAAATTATAGAATACAGTATATACATAAAGTGAGTGAAACACCATGCAAACATAATTAAAATGACCATTGTTCATGACTATGTACATAGGGCAGCAGTCTCTAGGGTGCAGGGTAGAGTACCGGGTGGTAGCTGGCTAGAACAGTGACTACGGTTCAGGGCTGTGTAGTGGGCGGAGGCCAGCTAGTGGTGACTTAGGTCAGGGGTTAGATCATGATATGTATGGTTGGAAAGGCCCATGTCCACATAGAGAATTTGTCATTGAGAATTATCTAAAATGCAAGTGCAGTGTCAGGTTACCTGGGGCAGGGATTTCTTTCTCCTTGGTTCATCTTCATCAGAGTCAGACTGTTGACAAGACATAGAATCATGTTGAAATCTCCACTTTTAATCCATTTAAAAACAAGCAAACAAGATATGTAATTGAATGTTTAAAATGTAGCCTAGGTATGAGCCTGTGGTCCTGTTACTTACATCTCTTTTTATCTCTGGTATAGTGATTTTGACAGGCTCTGTTCGCTTCTTCGGCTTAGGTAAATCGAAAAGTAACCCTCCTTTGAATGCTTGAGAACGGGTAACTGAGTCCTCGTTGCCATCGCTTGACACAGTGTTCCGTGATGATGCGTGTGTTGTCCCTTTTCTTGGTCGCACGTTTCCTAGTGCCTCTGAGGCAGATATTTTTGGGGTAGGAAGGCGTGCGAAAAGTCCCCCAGGTTTGCTCCCCGGGACTATGGAACTAGATGTTTCTGAATCACTGTCATCACTGCTTGCATACGCTACCAAAGACATTATTGATGTTTCTGCAGCAGCTTGTTCGCATAAGTAGCGGGTAAATACAGATATGGCTAACTAGCTATAGCTGCACCAACGACCCACTTTCCAAGCTCACAATAGTTAGCTACAATTGTTTGGCCAGAAAAGTATATGAGACGTATTGCATGAGAACAATTAAATTGTGGACAACCATTTAAAATTGGACCAACTTCATTGCTAGCTTTAAAATTGAATTTTAAAACAACTGGCTTGCCAAAGGCTAGCTAGCGAGGCTCAAGTCAAGTCGAGCCACACTGCAGGGTAATGTTTCAAACAAGCCGAGGATTGATTGACTCGAAGCTAACAAGGCCTCAGCAGGTCGTTTTAACAGAATTTTAATGTAAACGTTAAGCTAATTCTAGTTAACCGTTACATTTAATATTATGCAATCAATTTAGTCAATACCCCATGCTTTCTTTCCTCCACCAAAATAGCTATTTCTATCCAATAACATTAGCAATTGCTAGCATTTCCTTTTTGGGTCTCTAATGCCAATCATGGATAGATGCGTGCAAAACAGAAGTGTTCAAGCTGCTACTTATTGCGCAGCTTCGACGCAAATCTACCTTCTTCTTCTTGTGGTTTTCCGGCAGACGAGACGCTTTGTTGCATATTGCTGCCTTTCACAGTTTGGAAAATGCATTGCACATTTGTTCACAAAAAAAGTAAATTGCACTGCCTTCTAACCCTATATAAACATACCACTATCCCCAACACACTCCCACCACCCCCTCCCACTACATTGACCTCAACAGATCCTACACCAGTCCATCAGCCTGGGAGGCTGGAACACATTCTCTCAAAACCCCCTGTAGGTCTTCTTCGATGGAGTTTAACGGTGTTTGGCATCCAATGTTTCTGATCCCCAGCAAGACTACTCAGGGTTTTCAGGCACATAACATGCATTTTTCTCTCCTGTACTTGATCCAAAGGAGAAAGTACTCGGGCTTGTATTTCACAGTAGGTTCGGGTTTTCACCTTGTACCCTTCTTTCTGCCTCACTTCTTCTCACCATCCACTCTCTTCCAACCCCAGTCCTCCGACATTGATGACTTTCATCTCCGTGTGGGACTTCAGGAAATTCAGAATCGAGCTGCCCGCTGCAGCTTTTTCTTCTTCTTCAAGTTTTATTGGCGAATCACACCCAACTGACAGGTGCATTCTGACCCTGTCAGAAAACCTTTCCCTTCTAGATCATACATTTCATAAAATAATACATATTCAACTGTTTCCTCTACCATAAAGCCATTATACATTCAAAGATTAATTAATTCCTGTATGGCCTAATCTCATCCCACACAACATAACTTCCTCCCTTCTGTTCCTATTATATGACACTATGTCCCGTACAGATTTCCTTGTACTATAAAACTGTCTGCCATTACTACTTTCATCCCATTGTCTCTGCCAGCAATCAAACCCATTTTTCTGAATCAATGTTTTAATTTCCCCTTTACCTAACTGCACCTGTATATCCACAATATTATTTTTCACTGCTCTTTTTGTATTATATCTACTAAACTTCTGTATGAGCCGGAATCCAACAGAACTGATTTTCAATACCATTTATGTGTAACCCCAACAACAGCATAATTCTTTCTAACCGTAAATCCTCACGTTCTGACTTTCCAGATCTTAAACTACACAAAACTCCAAACATATTACTACTCTTGGTTGCACCATTGCAATCCAACAATTATCGCAACCATTTCGATTGCTGCCCGCTGCTGCCATGAGCCCTTCTTCTTCTTCTTCATGGTATTATGGCGGTCCGCAAACAAATGTTAGAGATGCCACCTACTGGGTGGGGGGGGTGAAAGCTAGGGAACATTAACACAGAAAAAAACACAGGGAATGGGTGAAAAAAACACATTTCGTCCTCATTTCCACTCACTCCTTCAGCAATTTCCACTGTCTCTGAATAGGACACCTGCTGGACAGACAGCCCTGATTCTTGCTACTTCGACCTCCTTCACTCTTACAGGGCACTCCTGAAACTCAGGAACATGGTTCCCACCACAATTGCAGCACTGTCTGACCACTGAGTGTAGCTCAGTGTTCAAGGACCCTGAGGACCCTGGGACTAAACACCTCCCTCTGCAACTGGATCTTGGACATCCTGATGGGCCGCCCCCCAGGTGGCGAGGGTAGGCAACAACACATCCGCCACGCTGACCCTCAACACAGAGCCCCTCAGGCGTGCGTGCTTAGTCCCCTCCTGTACTCCAAGTTCACCCAAGACTGCGTGGTCCCGCACGACTCCAACACCATCTTTCAATTTGCAGACGACACAACGGTGGTAGGCCTGATCACCGACGACAGCCTATAGGGAGGAGGTCAGAGACCTGGCAGTGTGGTGCCAGGACAACAACCTCTCCCTCAACGTCAGCAAGACAAAGAATCTGATTGTGGACTACAGGAAACGGAGGGCCGAGCACACCCCCATTCCCATTGACAGGGCTGTAGTAGAGCGAGTTGAGAGCTTCAAGCTCCTCGGTGTCCACATCACTAAGGATCTATCATGGTCCACACACACCAACACAGTCGTGAATAGGACACGACAATGCCTCTTCCCACTCAGGAGGCTGAAAAGATTTGGTAAGCACCCTCAGATCCTTCAAAAGTTCTACAGCTGCACCATTGAGAGCATATTGACTGGCTGGCATCACCGCTTGGTATGGCAACAGCTTGGCATCCAACCGCATGGCGCTACAGAGGGTAGTGCATACATCTGCATTGACCCTTTTTGCACTAACTTTTATATCAGACCAAAAAAAAAGTACATTTACATAATTTTAGGTTGTAAAAGGATACAAACAGTTAGATTGGACTCTGACATTAAGCTAGATTTGCTGAACTCATGCACCCGATGGCCCAAAACAAAAACTAACAAAAATTCTAAATACTAACCCTAAAAACAAATCTACCCATTGAATGAGAACAGCAGCTACCTATTTCCTATCAGGTCCAGTAGGTCCAGCAGGTCCAAATCTACCATTGCTATGGTGATTTGAAAAAAGGACCCATTAGTTCATGGTATCTTTAAAGTACATGGATATCCTTCAAACATGTAAGGGAAACAAACCCCCTAAACATACAAATACCAAGAGACTGATATAGATGCCTGGAGGACACTGTGGGAGTTGTTGCTTCACTTCCCAGCTGTTGAGCTTCAACTCCACCAGACACAGCATGCTGTGGCAGTTGTGGAGTGTCACAAGAGGGAGGCGGTGTAGCGACTGTGGCACTGGCATCATTAGGTCTCACAATGGTGGAAACATTGTCCATCATTTGGAATTGTGGGAGGTATGTAGTGTATCCCATGAACAGTCAATTGACCTTAGAGCACCTGTTTGTTAGCACCTGATCATTCTAGCTTTTCTGCAGTATTCTGCATAATCGGACTAACCATAGTAGTAATATTCTGCATAGAATATCATAGTACTGATAATCCATATTCTGCTTTTGGCTTTCTCATCTCCTTATGTCTGGGCACATTTTTATAAAATGGCAATTGCTGGGTTTAAAACGAATATTGTTGAATGAAGTGTAAATGCTATGCTATGTTTCTGTCACAGACTGCCGCATGGGACTGTTCGAAGGGGGTAGCAGCAGCTTTTCAGCGAGCCAATCACTCAAAAGTTTTATTTTTTAGAAGTTATTAAAAAAAAATTACAAATGTAATGTTGCCATCATGTTGATCCAAAGAGTGTGTTTTAAAAACTTTTACTGTCTTTACTCAGAACACCGTTTTTGGTTTGAAATACTGAAATACTGATTTCCCAACATCCTAAAATTGATTTTAATACTGCCAACAACAAAACGGTTCTCATTTCCTGTACTTTATTTGAAGCAGCAATACGATCTTAACGAATCTCCACAAATGAGTCATATGAGGAATTCAGACATTGGCAGCATGAACTCAACGCTAGTTGTTGGATTCCACCAGCCTCCTCAGATGGCAGCAGAACCCCTCTATGTCCTCAGGTATACAGCAAGAAACAACAATATGATGGATTTGACAGGTGGAGAGGTGAGGGGCTTCTTAAACAATATCATAAGGCAAATGGGACTCATTTATTTTAGGCAGATAAGAGTCAAATTGTAGCTGCAGATGCCTTATTTGGTATATCAAGGAAGCTATCCTCAGGCACGACTGTGGAGGGACCCAAATCTGCTGAAAGATTTTTCTGCAAACAGGAGGCTCACACATTTGTCTGTGCGGCTCAGAACCTGTCAAATTAGGTACTTGAGATGCTATACAATGAAGTGTCAAAAGATTATATGTGAGACTAAGGCACTATAGTAAGTCTGGCATCACAGATCATGATAAAAACCCAACAGGTTTGGTTGGAGATACTTTGTTTGGTCTTGGATTTTTACTAATATCTAAAAATAAGACTGGACTCCTTTACAGCCTATTGATGGTCACACTGTGTTTGACTCATCACTCTTTACATTCATCCAGAACACAATCATCCAGATTGTGTTCTGGATGAATGTAAAGAGTGATGAGTCTCTGCTCCAAGATATTCCAAACAGAGCCTATCTTTATTTGATGCATAATGTCTTAAAAAGAGGCCTAAATACAAAGATAAGGTTAAACTGCAAGATAACCAATCCCAGTTTCAATGATTACAGTTACAGTCCTTGTCAAGTGCTCTCTCTCTCGTATAAGTGCTCTGATGTAAAGGTGTTGTCTGTGTTGTGGTGTGTCTTCCCTAAGGGCATTTGGGAAAATTATGTTGTTACAAGACTACTTTTCTGTTCTTATTTTTAAAAAAATCGAATTTCTTCCACCATTCGTGGAAATTCAGAAATTCGCCTTGACAGCGCTCACTAATGAACTCTGAAAGTAGGCCTACTGCTAAAAATAAATGTACTTGATATATCCAGTAATGTCAATAATTTTTACACAGGTTTTTACAGGTACCTTGGACTTCTCAATATTCCCACATGGTGTCTTGATCTGAGAATACCAGGAGCAACTCGGGGACATTTTAGAGTTGGACAATTCAGGATTAATTATCAGTTTGAGATACTTAGTGTACTACTCAACCCTTTTCACAGTACTGAGTCCAGTGGAGCTGCGCCAAGCTGAATTGTGGCCTGGCCCGGTTATGCATTCATTCACCATAAGATTGCTGGAACTGTGCTGCAAAGGAAAGTGTGAAAGAAAATAGAGCCAGTACAGTACCCTTTTGGATCGGCACAATAGTGGAGAAAATGGTATTGGTTCTCCCTAGATAGGCTACCCAAATACATCAATAATATTTTATCAGTAGAATATTATAGACAATTGACCTTTTAAAACAAATCAAATACAAAACAGGCATTTTTGTTGGTGTATTGGAAGGCTTCTGTTCCTTAGAATCTATGGAGGGTATGTAATCTTGCAGAATTCCAATATCTTTGCTACCTCGGTTTTGGCCTAGACCATACTAGTCAATCTCAGATAATGAATCTGCTCATGAGAGGGAAGCGGTTCCCAATTTCAAACAAAAACAAGGTCTGTAGATAGACTACAGAGGATTACGACAGCAGGAATAACGGGATTATTATTCTATTTTTAAATAAGAAAATTACATTTAATAGCTGCATCTTGTAACCACACTCTGCAAAGCACTGGACCGCGCAAAGTTACCAATTCGATTGCGTCCACGTTCCAAATTTCTACGCATTATTTAATTTTGACGCGAAAACCTGAAGCCACCCAAAGTTGGAGCTCTTAACCTAACAAGTGCAATCCTCTAGGTGGCTATATCTCGTTGTTCTTACTTGCAACAGTAAACTGACATTGTACATTTATATTTTAAAAATAAATATCTTATTCATCCGCTGAGAAGCTATGCCGAGGTCGAATAGGCAAAAAGAATACAAGCCTGGGGATCTCGTGTTTGCGAAAATGAAGGGTTATCCACATTGGCCCGCGAGGGTAAGCTCCTTCATACTTTTCTTCTTGCTTAACCAAACGCTAATAGTAGGCTTACGTCATTTTGTTTCTAGTACACAATGCATGTAGGCCTATCTGCTAGATCAGTTCAATGAGGCCTACCCCCTGGTCTTTGCAAAGTTTATTGGCCTATGACTACGTGGTGTGAAATAGGCAAGTGACATTTTTTGTACATTCGGTGTTTCATTTTGAGAAATGCGAAATCTTCTATTTGTAGCAGTAAACATACTTTTACAGTAACCTAGCAAATGCCGTCCTGATTACTGTTCAGTTCGCAGAGGCACTGTTTACTTTAACCATTGATACGAGGCCTAGTATAGGCTGTTCGATAGATCCTGGCTTCATGTAAACAAACATGTATAACATCTTCAACTTCGGTAACAAATAGGCTCGAGTAGCCTACGTTTAAGAACAGTTACCACTAGGATATTAGGCTATTCCAAGTCCAACCAGTAACATTTTACAATGTGAATGTGAGACAAAGTTGAGGCGAGTCGTGAAATGGATTCTTTGAAACACTGTAACCGAGTTTGCTACAGTGTGGTAATTCCCGTATGGTTAATATTTGGCGGCAGCGGCGGCGTTTGATTGTCTGGAAGGAATGCATGAGCCTATTGTAACGGTAATGTAAATGTTGTATTTTAGCCTAGACTTCATTACAAATGAGGGGAAAGTAGGTGATTTATTGTCATTAATGAGAATTGACATTGTTTATTAAAAAAAAATTTTTTATATCCTCGGGCAAAGGACAACACACATTGCCTGAATTGGTGCTCTATGAAAATGTTTCTCCCTTCCTGAGGCATTCCAAATCCATTGAAGTGTAATTAACTGTTTCGGCAACGTGGATTAGTTTCAAGTGAATCTTCTACCAATTTCTGCAACAACAGCGTTTGGAAACTACTAAAAGTTTCATTAATTTATTTTCGTCAAAAGTCATGCCCAATTTACTTCTGTAATCTATACATTTGCACAGTAGCCTCCCCCAAATAACATTGGGAAATGACCAGCTGAAACATAAAATTAATAAAAGAAAGTAGTCTTCAGGAGAATGTGTTATTTGTTCATTTGTATTAATTGTGCATTGCTCATGATGGCAGTATACTGTACATTACAGAAATTCACAACCAGATACCTCAAGGGCACTGTTACAAAAGTAAGATATAGAGCATGATATCAGAAAGCTCAGAATGTCTGTCAGTCTACGATGACCATAGATACAGGACATGGCTGGTCAGATCTCTGGAACAATGCATATACACCCCCCCTGTTTTCTGTCTGTCTCTCCTCCCACTATCCCTCCCTCCTTCCCCTTTACCAGACTGTCCACAGTCAATGCCCCTGTCCTAGCCCACCAAACACACACTCTGGTAAGACACGCAACAGGAACGCCTATAGGGCCTCTTTGGCATGACGCCCATCAGGAAGCAAGGTGGCACAGCGAGGCAGGCACGGTGGCTCAGGGCCCAACCGTTGTCACAGGGCTTCCTGTACAACACACCATAGCTGTGTCCCACAGAGAAAGATAATGGGTACCTCTCAATTTTATGTAGTCTTAATCTGAAAACAAGGTAGCCTAGGTGTCCAGTGTTATGCCCCAATAATCTCTCCTTGCTTCCGAAGTGTGCACTTGTTCACTACCCTTCACGGAAGTGGCATGGCCGATTAATTAGGGCCGATTTCAAGTTTTCATAACAATCGGTAATCAGCATTTTTGGACACCGATTACATTGCATTCCACGAGGAAATTGCGTGGCAGGCTGACCACCTGTTACGCGAGTGCAGCAAGGAGCCAAAGTAAGTTGCTAGCTAGCATTAAAGTTATCTTATAAAAAACAATCAATCTTAACATAATCACTAGTTAACTACACATGATGGTGATATTACTAGGTTAATAACTAGCTTGTCCTGCATTGCATATAATCAATGCGGTGCCTGTTAATTTTTCATGAATCACAGCCTACTTTGCCAAACGGGTGATGTTTTAACAAAAGCGCATTCGTGAAAAAAGCACAATTGTTGCATGAATGTACCTAACCATAAGTATCAATGCCTGTCTTAAAATCAATACACAGAAGTATATTTTTTAAAACCTGTATATTTAGTTAAAAGATTCATGTTAGCAGGCAATATTAACTAGGGAAATTGTGTCACTTCTCTTGCGTTCATTGCATGCAGGGTCAGGGTATATGCAACAGTTTGGGACACCTGGCTCGTTGCAAACTAATTTGCCAGAATGTTACATAATTATGACATAACATGGAAAGTTGTGCAATGTAACATACATATTTAGACTTAGGGTTGCCACCCATTCGATAAAATACACAACGGTTCTGTATTTCACTGAAAGAATAAAAGTTTCATTTTCGAAATGATAGTTTCCGGATTTGACCATATTAATGACCTAAGGCTCATATTTCTGTGTTTATTATATTATTATTAAGTCTATGATTTGATAATTGATAGAGCAGTCTGACTGAGCGGTGGTAGGCGGCAGCAGGCTCGTAAGCATTCATTCAAACTTTACTGCGTTTGCCAGCAGCTCTTAGCAATGCTTGACTCACAGCGCTGTTTATGACTTCAAGCCTATCAACTCCTGAGATTAGGCTGGCAATACTAAAGTGCCTATTAGAACATCCAATAGTCAAAGGTATTTGAAATACAAATGGTATAGAGCGAAATAGTCGACGCGTCATAATTCCTATAATAACTACAACCTAAAAGTTCTTAATTTAACTGCAAATATTGGAGAACTGGGAATATTGAACCACCAGCTTTCATATGTTCTGAGCAAGGAACCTAAACGTTAGCTTTTTTACATGGCACATATTGCACTTTTAATTTCTTCTCCAACACTGGTTTTTGCACTATTTAAATATGTTCTAGGTGTGCTTTTTCTATGCTTCCCGTTCTTAATTTTTTTTGCTTCTTTTACTTTTTTTTTTTACACCAGCCTCAAAGAGCTGAAACAATATTTTGGGTTATGGAAAATGTATTTCACAGCGGTTTAGATAGTGTACAATCTTATTTTGTCACAAACTGAAATTAGTCCACTATTAGTTTTAGCAACCAGAAAATGGTGGAGCAAAAAACTAAACGTAAGCATGGGAAGCATAGAAATGTTCTATGCGCGCTATATCTACCGCTTCTTAGACTTGCTTTCAATGTGAATGACAGATCTATAAGTTTGGTCGGGTCGCCCAAAAAGTTACACATTGTATCTTTAAGTAAAAATACTTTAAAGTACTACTTAAGTAGTTTGTGAGGGTACCTGTACTTTACTATTCATATTATTGAATAAGAGAACATCCCTGACTCTGATCTGGCGGACTCACTAAACGCGTGCTTTGTTGGAGTGCCCCTACTTAAGTATAATTAAAACCAAATACTTTTAGACTTTTATTGAAGTAGTATTTTAATGGGTGACTTACTTGAGTTATTTTGGATTAAGGTATCTAAAATTCTACTCAAGTTTGACAATTGGACACTTTTTCCACCACTTCACGAGTATCAAGCTATTTACATTTACATTTTAGTCATTTAGCAGACGCTCTTATCCAGAGCGACTTACAGTAGAGTGCATACATTTTATTACATTTTACATACTGAGACAAGGATATCCCTACCGGCCAAACCCTCCCTAACCCGGACGACGCTATGCCAATTGTACGTCGCCCCACGGACCTCCCGGTTGCGGCCGGCTGCGACAGAGCCTGGGCGCGAACCCAGCCCAGCCTGGGCGCGAACCCAGAGACTCTGCGCCACCCGGGAGGTCACATAATGCTATAATGTGAAATTCATGTGGCTCAGTAGGTTGGAGATTGGTGCTTAACTTTTGCCCAATATTTGCCTTTGGGAGAGTGACACCATTTTCAGAAAACTAAATGGCAGTCATTTATGCTATGTGTGTATTTGAGTGAGAAAACAAAAGTGTTGGTCAGTCATTAAAGAACTTGTCGACAACCAGGCCTGTCGAGTGTGAAGTACATTTTTAATTACCTTATTGGAGCACTGGTGTTTTTGTTTACACTGGTCTGTCTCTTCTCTTTGTTTCAGTAGCCAACAATTTTTTTGTATATACTTGTTTGTGGTAGCTCCTGCAATTCATAAATCCATATCAGGTGTGCTTTTTGAAGTTTTGCCACTAGTTTTCATTTAGTTTGATGAAGTCTTACATGCTTAGTTTTTTTCCCATTTATATTTCGAGGTTGGACGTTGGGCACACCGATTGGTGTCACCTGGTTAGTCAGAAGGTGTTTCACCTGTGCTGGCACAGTGATATTTAAGAACGGCTGTCCTAGTGCTCCAGTTGCCTTGAGAGATGTGGAGGGTTAACGCCTTTAGTTGGTTCTCCCTATTTGATTTCTTAAAAAGCATTCCTTTATCTTATATTTGTTTTTGTTTTGCTCCATTTTTTTTTGGTTTGCTTCCTGTCTTTAAGTTTGGTGTGGGTTTAAATTTTGTTTGCCTCCTCTTGGGCAAATTTAGTCATGATTGGTGCCTTTAAGTCCCAGTTGTTGTTGCTAGACAACTCTGTGGACACCCCATGAGTGTCTTTCTGAAACCCTTTCTGAACCTGTTTCGTTTTGGATGTTAGTGACTCTTTGTTAGTTCACCTTCTGTTTGAGATACAGTTTTTGGTTTCTTTCTGAGGGACGTAACAGATGCACTCACTAAAAGATTGCACTCCCTGTTTCCTTCCGCAGATTAATGAGTTACCCGAAGGAGCAGTCAAGTCCCCCTCCAACAAGTACCAAGTGTTCTTCTTTGGGACACATGAGACGTAAGTGAATATGGTTTTTGATGCGATGAATCCTATCAAAATTCCAAATGAGCCCCTACCTTCAATACACTTGTGGAGATCTGAGAGGCTTTGATATGTACAAGTAATATGGTGAAAATACAGACTAGCTAATCAGAGAACAAGTTGGAGCTACCACCATATTGTTCCTTTCGCCTATCAAATTCTCTCCAAATCTCCACAAGTGCATTAGGCGGTTCGTTTGGAATTAGAATTAGCTCCATAGAATAGTATTTTGAAGCTCTGTAGGTAGTTGCATGCGTCAACCTTTGAACTTTCTAACATTTGCCATCTCAGTGCATTCCTGGGTCCCAAGGACTTGTTCCCCTATGAGGAGGGCAAGGAGAAGTTTGGCAAGCCCACCAAGAGGAAAGGCTTCAGTGAGGGTCTATGGGAAATTGAGAACAACCCTACTGTGATACACGAACCCGCAGGTTATGAGGTGTGTGTGTGTGTGTGCTTAGATTACGGCGGAAAGGGTCGTGTCTGTCTACCTGCCGACGTGCATGAGCCTTTGTTCCTGTGTGACACATGACATATGATTTTAGCAAATATTAAGAAGCACACCACACAATGTTTATTTTTCCTATTCTAGTAACACAAAATCCCTATTACTTTATCATCCATGACGAAAAGTACTCCCAAATACAGATTTACCTATACTCAACCTCAGCAAATACAGGGAGTAATTCACCATATTTTCCTGCCAAAATTATGTTCTTTCTCCCTCAGCTGGCAAAGGAGACCCCAGCAGAGGGGGCGGTGGAGGCAGGTGGGCCGCGAAAGGGGAATGCAGAAGGAAGCAGTGATGAGGACGAAGGGACCCTCATCATCGATGAGAAGACCGACAAGGGAGGGGCCAAGAGGAAAGCTGGGGATTCCGTCGAGGTAAGTCAGTCACAAGCAATGTTCCCTAATATTTTTACGGCACAGAGCAAATTTCATGTCTGCTGAGCACCAACTTGAACGTTTATAGTGAACACTGAGGCTGTACCCGCTTTAAGTTAGTTTTAACAGTGGCCAAGTTGGCTATTTTATCATAATGTAGGCCTACCAGAGTGGCCTACCATCAAAAACAATGGAGAAAATGCATCCCATAACATTTTAATATGGAGATAGCTGTTCTATCTTTCAGCCTACAGTAGCAGACAATGTGTGGTGTTCAATGAAGGCCTACATTAAATTCGAGTTTTAATTTCTCTGGGATATGTGGGACGCTAACGTCCCACTTGGCCAAAAGCCAGTAAAAATGCAGAGTGCCAAATTCAAATAAATTACTATAAAAATCAAACTTTCATTAAATCACACATGGAAGATACCAAATTAAAGCTACACTGGTTGTGAATCCAGCCAACATGTCAGAATTCAAATAGGCTTTTCGGCGAAAGCAAACGATGCTATTATCTGAGTTAGCACCATAGTAAACAAAGAGAGAGAAGCATATTTCAACCCTGCAGGCGCGACACAAAATGCAGAAATAAAAATATAATTTATGCCTTATCTTTGACGAGCTTCTGTTGTTGGCACTCCAATATGTCCTATAAACATCACAAATGGTCCTTTTGTTCGATTAATTCCGTCGATATATATCCAAAATTTCCATTTATTTGGCGCGTTTGATCCAGGAAAACAGGTTCCAACTTATGAAACGTGACTACAAAATATCTCAAAAGTTACCTGTAAACTTTGCCAAAACATTTCAAACTACTTTTGTAATACAACTTTAGGTATTTTTTAACGTAAATAATCAATAAAATTGAAGACCGGATGATGATCTGTATTCAATACAGGATTAAAACAAACTGTAGCTAGCTTTCTGGTCACGCGCCTCTAACTAACAGTACACTTCCAGTGACCCTCGTTCAAGATGGCCGTACTTCTACATTACACAAAGGACAAAACCTCAACCAATTTCTAAAGACTGTTGACATCCAGTGGAAGCGGTAGGAACTGCAAGAAGGTCAATTAGAAATCTGTATTCCCAATGAAAACCCTTTTGAAAAGAGTGACCCCCAAAAAATAAAAAATCTGAATGGTTTGTCCTCTGGGTTTCGCCTGCTAAATAAGTTCTGTTATACTCACAGACATGATTCAAACAGCTTTAGACACTTCAGAGTGTTTTCTATCCAAATCTACTAATAATATGCATATCTTATCTTCTGGGGATGAGTAGCTGGCAGTTGAATTTGGGTATGCTTTTCATCCAAACGTGAAAATGCTGCCCCCTATCCTAGAGAAGTTAACCTCTTTATCCGCTTGTCCTTCAGACAAGGTGACTGATCGATTTTTGAAGATGTCTAGAAATGTATACATTTTGTGCTCGTGTAGGAACTACAAATGATCTATAACTGGGTTAATAACTCACTACCTCGCAAATGATATGAAAAAAATGTGCACAAGTGGCTATATGCAGCTCTCGCTTTGATCTCAAACCAAGCTCATCTATTCACGACTGCTCATGTTGTAAACACAGTCCAGTTCAAAGTAAATGGCACAGATCCATATAAGGCAATGGTCTATTTGCATATAGGCCTACTGCAGCTCTGATTGTTTATGCCGCACTGGTCTGTGTAGAGTATGGGATGAGACGTGTGTGTCAATGCAATAGTATCCTACTCTGATGCGTTCCGCCTACAACAAAATCTCTTGCATAGTTTGTTTTGTTTCAGTATGTTGCATTGGAAGTGGCTAACATTGCATTGATTCGATCACAATTGCCACAGTAAAGGGAAATGCTCTAGAACAGTGGTCACCAACCTTTTCTGAGTCAAAATGCAGGCAGAAGGGCCTCCCGGGTGGCGCAGTGGTCTAGGACACTGCATCGCAGTGCTAACTGCGCCACCAGAGTCTCTGGGTTCGCGCCCAGGCTCTGTCGCAGCCGGCCGCGACCGGGAGGTCCGTGGGGCGACGCACAATTGGGCTAGCGTCGTCCGGGTTAGGGTGGGTTTGGCCGGTAGGGATATCCTTGTCTCATCGCGCTCCAGCGACTCCTGTGGCGGGCCGGGCGCAGTGCGCGCTAACCAAGGGGGCCAGGTGCACGGTGTTTCCTCCGACACATTGGTGCGGCTGGCTTCCGGGTTGGAGGCGCGCTGTGTTAAAGAAGCAGTGCGGCTTGGTTGGGTTGTGCTTCGGAGGACGCATGGCTTTCGACCTTCGTCTCTCCCGAGCCCGTACGGGAGTTGTAGCGATGAGACAAGATAGTAATTACTAGCGATTGGATACCACGAAAATTGGGGATAAAAAAAAATAAAAAATAAAAAAAATGCAGGCAGAGATCTACTGCTCAGATAATTTTTTGTGTTACTTAAAAAACATAAGCTTATGCAACATTGACCAATTTAAAAACAGTACTTGGTTTGTGCAGTAAGCTATAGGCCCAATACTTTATCAGCACATTGGCTTTGCTTGAATTGCCCTGCCAGTGCCCTGTTGTTGGGGCCATTTAAAAAATATATATATTTCAAAATATGAAGTAGGCTGTATGATCACACCGGTAATAGATCTGTTGTATTACTTGTGAGGTGCAGCTGAGTGAGCATACATTTTAAATGTGCTTTTTATTTTTTATTTTACTGGGCTGATGGCACCTGCATCTGATGGTCTTAGCGGAGGGAGAGAGCAGCAGACTGAGGGTCCGCCTCTCAACATCCCTCTGCTCTCCCTTTCCTCCACTGACACTGACCAAAAAGGGACACCTTCGCACCGCATACTTTCTGCCTCATGCACAAATTCATGTTACTCTTATGAACAGAGAAAGTGAAATATTACTTGACATTAAATAAGACCCAAGCCGCTAATAATAACAACAATGCAAGCCTATAGATACTTTCCTACTCATTCATTACTGCTGGAGTGCTTGTTGTAGCGCTGAGTGGAAATAGTAGGAAAGTGCATTTAATGGCTTCATAATAGTGTTGAATACAAAGTGTTGACAGTGCTGAGTAAGAACTTAAACATGAACGCACTCATAAAAACAACAGCTCTTTGCTGTGTTCGTTGACAGGTTCTCTCTAGTCATGCTTTTACATGTTTTGAAATCTCACAGTATCAACTTTACTGTGGCTTTCTTTTATACATGCTACGTTACTGCAGACACTGTAATCTGAGCCATCCGATTGGCCAGCGGTAGGCTTACAGTGCTCTTGATATCAAATTGTATTTGTCACATGCCCTTTATACAACAGGTGTAGAACTTCCCGTGAAACGCTTACTTACAATGCAGTTAAGAAAATAGAGGTTAAAAAAATATTTATTAAATAAACGAATGTAAAGAAATGAAAAAAGTAACACCCACTCCCCGACAAATTCTCACAAGGCACCCACATCTGCAAACCCTGTATCTCCGTCTCCTCTTCATGCGAATGACTGGCACTGGCCGGTATTGGCGAAGAACTTACTCACAGGCAATAATACCATTTTCTGCTTTAGGCTGCATTATACAGAGTGTATAAAACATTAGAAACGCCTGCTCTTTCAATGACAGACTGTCCAGGTGAAAGCTGTGATCCCTTATTGATGTCACTTGTTAAATCCACTTCAGTCAGTGTAGAGGAAGGGGAGGAGACAGGTTAAAGAAGGCGTTTTAAGCCTTGACATGGATTGTGTGTGTGTGCCATTCAGAGGGTGAACGGGCAAGACAAAAGAAAGTTCCTTTAAACGGGATATGGTAGTAGGTGCCACGCGCACCGGTTTGTGCCAAGAACTGCAATGCTGCTGGGTATTTCATGCTCAATCATTTCCCATGTGTATCAAGAATGGTCCACCACACAATGGACATCCAGCCAACTTGACACAACTGTGGGAAGCATTGGAGTCAACATGGGCCAGCATCTCTGTGGAACGCTTTCCAATCTAATTGTATGTGTCTCATGCGCCAAATACAACAGGTGTAGACCTTACAGTGAAATGCTTACTTACAAGCCCTTAACCAACAATGCAGTTAAGAAAAATTTGTCTTTTTGCATGGCCTCATTTCAAGTGAGTGCTATTTATACTTTATAAATACTATATATAATGTTTTGGTGACCAGTGTAATTTCTCATTAAAAGATGGACATGCCATTGGTAGACATTCCAGCAGTACTCGATGCTCCTTTAAAGATGGTATCTGCAGTAGGGGAAACAGTGCCACTGTTATTATACTGTATGTGTTTTTGTTTTTTGGGGAGACTAAGCGGAGGTGAGGAGTGTCGCACAGCGTGCAGTACATATTCTGCTGTTTTATCGCGCATGTAGTGATGTCTGAGGGGAATTTCTTTTGTTGTCGTTTGCAGTAACTTCTTTCTTATAATATTGCAAATGAACATGGCAGTTTCACCATTAAGCATTCCAGATTTAAGTTTTAAAAATGTCCTAGAACATATTGATGGTTCTCTACAGAGGATGGTTCTCTACAGAGGATGGTTCTCTACAGAGGATGGTTCTCTACAGAGGATGGTTACAGAGGATGTTTAAGGGAATATAATAAACATTTGATTCCAGAACAGTGGTAGTACAGTAGGTGCCTGAGGGCAGACACTTAATGTGTTGTGAAATCTGTTGAATGTATAGTTTTTTAAATTGAATAACTGCCTTAATTCTACTGGACCCCAGGAAGAGTATGCCTTGGCCGCAGCTAATGGGGATCCTTAATAAATACAAATACAAACAGTCACACTGTTGTAATAGTGTGGTGTATACCTTCATCCGAAAATGCAAACATGACCCTTTTCTTGGCAGTGGTTTTTCTACCAAAACCCAAGTGTGGATTGCAGTTGCTCCTTAGAGAAGTCCATAGACTTCTTATGTGGTAAGAAAACAAATACCTGAATACATAATTTCACTGAACTAACCCATTACGTTCAAATTTGCCGCCAAACAAAGCAAAGCGTGAAAATAGTCTGCGTTTTAAAAAGACTGAGGCACTGGAAGCATTTAAAGGTTATGCATGTAACATTTCTAACTCAATCACATACAGTGCCTTTGGAAAGTATTCAAAACCCTTGACTTTTTCCACATTTTGTTAGCTTACAGCCTTATTCTAAAATGTATTAATCTACGCACAATACCTCATAATGACAAAGCAAAAACAGGTTTTTAGAAATGGTTGCTAATTTATAAAGAATGTAATACTGAATTATTACTTTTACATAAGTATTCAGACCCTTTACTCAGTACTTTGTTGAATCACCTTTTGTAGCGATTACAGCCTCGAGTCTTCTTGGGTATGACACTACAATCTTGGCACACCTGTATTTGGGGAGTTTCTCCCATTCTTCTCTGCAAATCCTCTCAAGCACCATCAGGTTGGATGGGAAGTTTTGCTGCACAGCTTTTTCAGGTCTCTCCAGCAATGTTAGATCAGGTTTAAATCCGGGCTCTGGCAAGCCACTCGAGGACATTCAGAGACTTGTTCCAAAGCGCTCCTGGGTTGTCTTGGCTGTGTGCTTAGGGTCGTTGTCCTGTTGGAAGGTGAACCTTCGCCCCCAGTCTGAAACCTGCTCTAGAGTGCTCAGGGCCTTCATCAAGGATCTCTCTGTACTTTACTCCGTTCATCTTTCCCTCGATCCTGACTAGTCTCCCAGTCCCTGCAGCTGAAAAACATCCCATCACCATGCTTCACTATAGGGATGGTACCATGTTTCCTCCAGACATGACACTTGGCATTCAAGTCAAAGAGTTCAAACTTTGTTTCATCAGACCAGAGAATCTTGTTTCTCATGGTCTGAGAGTCTTTAGGTGCCTTTTTGGCAAACTCCAAGAGGGCTGTCGTGTGCCTTTTTACTGAGGAATGATTGGTGGAGTGCTGCAGAGATGGTTGTCCTTCTGGAAGTTTCTCCCATCTCCACAGAGGATCTCTAGAGCTCTGTCATATGGCTGTAACGTAACAATGTGGAAAAAGACAAGGGGTCTGAATACTTTCTGAGGGCACTGTATGTAATGAAGGAATAAAAATCCACTAGAGAGAAACTGGCTGATCCGGCCTGCTGTATGTGTAGGCTACATCTCCCTGTTTTATGATTAGTTCTAGTTTGAGAGGTTGACAACGTTAGAAAAACATTAGCATTACAATACTTCCTCATGACCTTGAAACAGTTGTTTTACATCAGTTTTTGTGACAGAAATCTTCGCTATATTTCCTTTAACATCCTGTATTGTGTGCTTATTCTTTTACTGTTTTACCATATGTTCTAGGCTATTTTGAGACCTTAATAAGGAGCATCAGGTACTGCTGGAATGTCTCCCAATTAATGTCCATCTTTTTGTAAGAAATTACACTGGTCACTCAAAACATAAAGTATTTCTAATGTATAAATAGCCCTCACTTTAGATGAAGTCACGCAAAAAGACATTGCTAATGATTAAATGGTATATAAGGACCTATATTATACATATAAATTATCGTATGGATCATTACTACATACTTTAGAAGTTTATAAATATGTTAATAGCTAGCTTACTAACATTAACAAATGTTGGAGTACTGATTTTAATGAATAAACTATTTACTAATCCATTAGAAATTCTTTATTACAAGGTGTTATTATAAAGAGCTGCCAAATATTAAATAGGAAAGTGGCAGGTGTGGGTCACTTTGCTATTCGTAAAGAAATTGTTTTTACATGGTATTTTAAAGGATTTTAAGAGGTTGTTCATTTGAATCAGTAAAAAAAAACTTAAGAAAGTAAGCAATCGTATATGTTTGCCAACTTGGGGAAACATGGCACTTGAATAAGGGTCATGTGTCTTTCTCTCTGAAGAGCTCTCCTAAACGACCTAAGGACACAGAGAGCAAAGGTGACTCGAAGGTGGATAGCAAGAAGTCTGACACCGAGCTGAAGCTCAATGACAAGGCAGGGCCTAAGCCCACAGCGCTGTCTTCTGCGGGTGAACCAAAGCCAGAGAGCCAAGCAAAACCACCGACCGAGGCCCAATTAACATCAGAGAAGGTGAGGGAAGCTGACTTTTATATGTTGAGTTACAGAGACATAAAACAACAACAAAAAATAATAATGAATGTACCCTTCACTATGTTTTACACCAACCTCCTGTTTGGGGAAGATCTATTCATTTGGTCATACATCAGGGCTGACCCAGGGTGAGTTTTCCAAACGCCTTGTAGCTAATATGGCCTGTTATTTCTCTTGACAATCTTCTGTGCTTGAATTAACGAAATCCAAATTAAGCACTTTGCTGTCCTACGCGAGCTGTGTCATGAGGAGATGTGTAGTACTGTGCTGGCAACGAGGTTTATGAGAAACTCACCCCTGATCCACTTAACTTTGAATAGTTGGTGGTGTTTGGTTCATTTCCAACATTATTTAAAAACATAAATTACTGATGCAATGTAACATTTTCTCCATGCTTTTCTTTCAGCCTGTGACTGACAGTGCTTAACGTCAATCCTCCGAGGATGACCAAGGACCCGTGGTTCTTTTCCATGGAATTTTGGGCATCAACATAATTAGCTAATCTTTGAGTGCTAGGTTTCTGCTGTTATTAAGTAACTGGAAAGTGTTAAGACCTATATAGAAATTGTACAGGCAAAACAAACTTACTTGCCAGTTGGGGGTATTGAATATCCCAGGATTTAAATTGTTGTCAAACCAATAGTGAGGAGAAATGCAATGCTCAAGAGGAAATGGGTTTCGGATATATACAGTTTTTTTTATTTTTAAGTGCAATTATGAAGTCTAGCTGCTAGGTGTCAAAATGCATTACAGTTTAGAGAGTACACATGCCCGCCGGTTTCTTAACAATCTGAACATAAGCAAACAAAAACACAATGTTGGGGGAAATCTTTTGAACATCACATTCATGCTTTTCCATTTGACATCAAAATCCTGCTTATCCTGTTTAAATACGTTTTTAGTTTTGTGGTTCGTTGGTTTGAGAATATTAGATAGCTTTTATCTATGACGTTGTGCTTTATAAAAAGAACACATCTTTATGTTCTTGGCTTTAAGGTGTGTACAGTGCATTCGGAAAGTATTCAGACCCCTCCACATTTTCGTTACGTTATAGCCTTATTCTAAAATAGTTTTTTTCCCCTCTTCAATCTACACACAATACCTCATAATGACAAAGAAAAAACAGGTTGTTTTGAAATTTTTGCAAATGTATTAAAAAATAAAAAATATATCACATTTACATAAGTATTCAGACCATTTACTCAGTACTTTGTTGAAGCACCTTTGGCAGCGATTACAGCCTTGAGTCGTCTTGGGTATGATGCTACAAACTTGGCACTCCTGTATTTGGGAAGTTTCTCCCATTCTTCTCTGCAGATCCTCTCAAGTTCTGTCAGGTTGGATGGGGAGCGTCACTGCACAGCTATTTTCAGGTCTCTCCAGAAATGTTCGATCGGTTACAAGTCCAGGCTCTGGCTGGGCCACTCAAGGACATTCAGAGACTTGTCCCGAAGCCTTTCCTACGTTATCTTGGTAGGTGAACCTTCTCCCCAGTCCGAGGTCCTGTGCACTCGGGAGCATGTTTTCATCAAGGATCTCTGTACTTTGCTCCGTTCATCTTTGGCTCGATCCTGACTAGTCTCCCAGTCCCTGCCGCTGAAAAACATCCTCACAGCATAATGCTGCCACCACCGTGCTTCACCGTAGCGATGGTGCCAGGTTTATTCCAAATGTGACGCTTGGCATTCAAGCCAAAGAGTTCAAACTTTGTTTCATCAGACCAGAAAATCTTGTTTCTGATGGTCTGAGAGTCATTTAGGTGCCTCCAAGCAGGCTGTCATGTGCCTTTTACTAAGGAGTGGCTTCCGTCTGGCCACTACCATAAAGGTCTGATTTGGTGGAGTGCTGCAGAGATGGTTGTCCTTCTGGAAAGTTCTCCCATCTCCACAGATGAACTCTGGAGCTCTATAAGAGTGACCATTGGGTTCTTGGTCACCTCCCTGACCAAGGCCCTTCTCCCCCAATTGCTCAGTTTGGCAGGGCAGCCAGCTCTAGGAAGATTCTTGGTGGTTCCAAACTTTTAAGAAGATGGCCACTGGGTTCTTGGGGACCTTCAATGCTGCAGAAATGTTTTGGTACCCTTCCCCAGACCTGTGCCTCGACAAAACCCTGTCTCAGAGCTCTACTGACAATTCCGTCGACCTCCTGGCTTGGCTTTTGCTCAGACATGCACTGTCAACTGTGGGAATTTATATAGACAGGTGTGTGCCTTTCCAAATCATGTCCAATCAATTGAATTTATCACAGGTGGACTCCAATCAAGTTGTAGAAACATCTCAATGATGACCAATGGAAACAGGATGCACTTGAGCTCAATTTCGAGTCTCGTAGCACATGGTCTGAATACTTATGTAAATAAGGTATTTCTGTTTTTAATATTTTATACATTTGCAAACATTTCTAAAATCCTGTTTTCGCTTTGACATTGTGGGGTATTGTGTAGATTAATGAGACAAAAATAATATTTAATCAATTTTAGAATAAGGCTGTAACGTAACAAAATGTGGAAAAGGTCATGGGGTCTTAATACTCTCCAAATGCACTGTACATAATAGTAATTGTACTTGCGTTTTTCCTCGGCCTGACTTTGAAATAGGTTATGTATTTTCTTACTCATGGTGTGTTTCACTTTTAAGATATTTAACTTTTCTTAGATCACTAGCAAGTTGTCGCTAGCAAAACTATCGCTTTAAAGCTATATAACATGTTGCATGCTGCCTGTACATGGGAGGTGACCAAATAATGTCTTCATTGACACTTAGATCCCATAGAATTCACTGTTTTTATTGAATGTCACAAATCTATTCACATTAACACAAATACAAGAGAACAAAACCACTTTGCAAAGCCCTGTCTTAACATGTTACACTCATACCTGTATATTGGTTGAAAAATGCCTGATAAGCAACTAAATTGGAATGCAGTGGCTGTAGAGTAACATGCTATAAATGACGGCAGAGCTCAGGTTCTGTGCCTCACAGTGCTGTATGGGTTTTGACTGACAGCCGTTCTGAACTTGAGTACTGCACACGAGAAGAAGTTGCCCCCATCCCTCCCGCCATCCCTCCCGCCAATTCGGTAACTTTGGCAAATTTGTCTGAGTGAGGGAAATGCTTTACATTTTAAGAGGACTCGATGTATTTTGAAAGATGAGATGTTGAAGATAATAATTACTGTTTTGATGTCCATCAAGCAAGCCGAGTCCAAATGTGCACTTCACATTTCTATATTGTAAAACTCATGTCATATTCTGTGTCAACGTTTATGATCACTGTTTGATGTACAGTTACAAGATGACATGGCGTCATATCCTGGGTGGTTCTGAACAGAATGAGCCTGTGTTTGTCTATTGTGAAGAAAATTTGCTGCAGTTCACGCAACTGAATGCACTTGACTCCTTTCTATGCACACCAAAATTACTATCCATTTCTCTGAATTTCCTTGTGAAAGCCTAACATTGTAAGATTGTACTTTATAACTTAGCTAGTGATGTTGGCAATAGAACAAGCTTTCAAATTATGCCCACCTGACCCAGATTTCAAATTATAATGGTCTGTTTTTGGATTGCATAAACAGTAATTGTGTGATGGCGTGGATGCAGGGTTGGGTTCCAAACAAAACGACTACAAGTGTGCTTGCTCTAGTTCCTCAATGGCACGGCTAGGAGAGCTCAAAAAAGCACCCTATAGTTGACGACTCTTTGAGTCATTAAAGTGCATTGGAATTACTTAGTAACTGTGCACACTTTGGAGAGGTGTTTGGCCACATGGAGACACCAGATAGTCCTCTCACTCCAACCCTTATGTTGCACCTACCCCACATTTTCCAGGAGTATTCTTATGTTACTGGATGTATCCAGAGTATTTTCAGATTTGATCAACAAATGTGGCAAAGTACAGTAAATGTAAAATGCACATAAAATCAAGTGTACTGTTTGGATTCAGTCTTGTCAGGTAAACTGTTATGTCCTCAACTTTTGGTCAAATTTTTCCATCTTCTAACTGTTCACTTTCCATTGCTACCTTGCTTATGCATTTGCTTTTCATGTTTCTTCTGTAAGAAACATTCCACTTTAGCCCTATCAAATTCCCACATGTAAATAGTTCAGGGGAAACTATATTTCAGAAAGTACCCCAAAATTAAAGGTGCATTCTTAAAAGCAAGAAAAACATTCCTGAATGTTTTGTGAAACTGTTGGTATTAACCAGTGACATGTTTGAAGGAGCACAATACTTCCAGGTGTGAAAGATGACTAGGAAGGACATTGTTCTATGGCAGGGGCATTCAAACCTACCCAGGAGGTCTGGAGTACTGCTGGTTTTCAGTTCTACCTGATTATAAATTGCACCTACCTGGTGTCCCAGGTTTTAATCAGTCCCTGATTAGAGGGAAGGAATAATACATTTTTAAATGAAAGCAGTGGAAATGGCTTCAAGGTTCAGATTTGAATATGAGGGTTCTATGGTAAGTTATCGCTCATGTCTTAAATATATTTCTTGATAGTTCATGTTAATATCCACTGCACTGTTCATTTGTCCATACATGTACAATGTCATCCATCTTTTATGGTGCTTTAATGGTGACAATGTAATGAAAAGGACATCAGCCAATGTCCAACAAGATGGTGTCCTGGTTATTGTGATATTGGGCCACCTGTGAAAACAGAACACTTCAACACTGTGTAGACGACCTGTCTGGGTACATGGTTGTTACGATTCTGATTTGAAGTTGCTCTGGTTTTTTATTATACTATTCACTGTGGGACATGCTTTGAGTGGTGTACTGTGTGTACCTTGATATTTCGGTGTGAGTGACTGGTCCTTCAAACCTTTTGAACTGGAGCAAAGATACCTTTTTGATTGAGTATTGTCCTATGATTTTGGATGCTAAACCAAATGTTTAATTATTATTTTACTTTTAGCTTGTAAGAATAACCCTTTTGTTGATGTTTGAAATACAATAGGATTTTTATTTCGGGGAGCCCTTTGTCACATTTTATTGGTCCCTCCCTTATTTGTATGTTTTTTGTAATTGTCATTGTGGGGGATCCCTGTGTATTCTGGTTTGTATGATTGGATGTCATTCATTCGTTGTGGCCCATGTTTGGTGAAATCCATATCTGCATTCAATCAGGTCTTTCGAACTCCAGAAGTCATTCATTGACTGGTTTTGAAAACCATGACTCACAGGGGCGCTGCAGGACCAGGCCTTAGAACTGCTGTAAGTCTGTACTGAATATGGCCCAGACCTTTACTTGAGTCTTTCTTTTCAACTGCTAGACTGTCACTCATTCATAGATAACGTTGTATGCTGACTGACCTACTGCATGATTCTGGAGCTTTCATTATTTTTCCCTTCTACGTTTCAACTTTTAAAACCTAATGCTGTCAGAAGGATACCAAATGTTTTTGGGGTCATTGCCACATCCTCACCACCTTTGCAATTCACAGTGGACGTAAAGGAGAAAAAAATGGCCTGATTGTCAGTTCGTCACGCTTCCTGCTTGGTTCTACCATTGTAGCTAGCCACCAGTCCATTTGGTTAAAATCAATAAACTTGTTGATGACAAAATGAGTCCACCTGCCTGTCATGTTTGTAACTTTTTCTATGTGCCTGTGATTGTGAACTTATGTCAGGACACACCACCAGGAGTGCCTTTCTTCACTATGTGCCCATTCCTCTCTAATCATTCAACCTGGACATTAACGTTCGTCCCACCCAACTTAGTGGCCTTGTGGTTAGTGTCCGCCCTGAGATTGGAAGGTTGAGAGTTCAATCTCTGCTTGGCACTCAGCATAAAGGAGCTGGATCTGGGTAAGGCCCTGTGATAGACTAGCATCCTGTCCAGGGGGTGTACTTGTACATTAAGCTGCCTCACTCTACAGAAACAGGAGATGGGCTCCTAACCTATGAGCTGTTCCGGCTCGCTCAAGCAAAGGCTCGTGCCAGCTACTTTCTTACCAACGCTACCACTAAATATATTAGATGGTGGATGCAAGAAGGCAGGCATATCTTTTACTGAAAAGTCCACTATCTGACAGTGCCATTAACTTCCTGTCAAAGCATTTTCCTATTTATCCTGTGAAATGGGTAAATCTAAATTTATGAACCCACTAAAGTGTATTTATGAGAGTCTTTGTAGAGCCCCACAGTGGAGGTGTCGTAATACCCATAAAACCTAGCGGTCAAACAAATGGTTCCAATCGTTTATCCATTGTTCATTTTGACTATTGGGGTGATGTTTTGATAACCAGCAATCTCTTGGACAAGGTGACTTTTTGTCAATATATTCAGCTTTATTTACTCTGATTTGAAAATGCCTATTAGCGTCAAAGTATACATGCAAAACTACAAATAACTGCAAGCTCTTGCACGTCATCTCTAGCAGACAACTTTGCTAACAAGTATTGTGTCAATTTAAAACTTGCACAGAATTGTCCAATTTTAAAGACATTTTGCCTAGATATTTATTACTACATTTTGCTAACATTGGATAGTTAATCCAGAGATTCTTACCTTTGCCTTGATTCGGCAGTCTCGTCCAGATCATCATTGCATTTGATGTTCTTTATGATAGCCTAATCAGCGTTTCATTTTTTCTGGTTAAATACACGCAAATATATTGATAAAGGTCACCTAGTCCTAAAGAGGTTTACACAGTTGTCAAAACTTCACTGCAGGGTAAGCCTGCAATTGGACAGTTTCCCTGCCATTTAATATGACTCATTCTGTTGTACATTATAAGGTTCTCACAGTCACCTTTTTGTTTTGAGCCAGACAATATCCAAAGGAATTAAATGAGACTGGGTTACATCCAAATCAAAGGTAAATATTTATACCAGTAGTTGGGTTCCGACCCACGTGGACAGATGTCCATTGAAGCTTAAGTCCAATGCCTTAACCACTCGGTCATCCTGCTGTTACCAAAAGACTAAAAAGTGCTGAGTCAAAGTGGACATAGTCATTTATTTTGGATTTGATCCACACAAAGTCCAAATCAGAGTTGATTACATCCAAATCAAAGGTAAACGTGTTACCAGGAGAGGGGTTCGAAACCATATATCCACTGGAGCTTCAATCCAACGCCTTAACCTCTCATCATCCTGATGTAGCTAAAATATACTCAAGAGCCCAGCCAAAGTGGAGAAAGGGGTCACAGACATTTCTTTCATCCTTTATCCACATAAAATACAAATGAGCAAAAGGAGGGTTGATTACATCCAAATCAAACTTCTACCAGGAGTGTGGTTCGAACGCACGAGGACATTTATCCATTGGATTTTCATCCAACGTCTTAACCTCCCGGCCATCCTAGTTTTAATAAAGTACAATCAAGATCCTAGTCAAAATGGAATAAGGAGCACACAGTATCTAAATGAGACTTGATTACATCTAAAACAAAGGTACATTTCTACCAGGAGTGGGGTTCAAACCCACATGTCCATTGGATCTTAAAACCAATGCCTTAACCATTCAGCCATTCTGGTGTTAATAAAGTCCAATCAAGAGCCCAGTGAAAGGGAAATAAGGAGGACACAGATATTTGTCTTTGAGTCATCCAAATAAAAGTTCAACTTTATACCAGAAGGGGGTTTTGAACAAACAATAACATTCTTCAGTTCGATCATGAGTCTAAGGCCTTAACCACACTGCCATCCAGGTGTTTATAAAGGATAAACACCTAAAGTGCTGATTAGAAATGGAGTAACTTGTCATTTCTTTCAGCTTTAATCCACACTAAATGCAAATGAATAAATTTAGGGTTGATTACATCCCTATCAAACTTCCTGGAGTGGGGATTGAACGCACACGTAGTCCATTGGATTTTAATTCTAACACCTTAACCTCTCGCCCATCCATTGTCATTTCTTTCATCTTTAAATGTAAATGAGGGTTGATTACATCCATATCAAAATTCTTCCAAGAGTGGGGTTTGGACAGTGGTCCATCGGATTTTAATTCCAACACCTAAACCTCTCAGCCATCCTGGTGTAAATAAAGTACTTTCAAGAGCCCATTCAAAGTGGAATATGGAGCACATAGTCAGCTATTTTATCTTTGAGCTAGACAATATCTAAATGAGACTTGTTTACATCCAAATAAAACTCTACCAGAAGGGGGTTTGGAACCAACAAGAAGAATCAATCATTTCATATTGATTCTAACACCTTAACCGCTCATCCATCTAGGTGTTTCTAATTGATAAACAAGTGCTGAGTCAAAGTGGAATACCTGGGACACAGTCCTTTCTTTCAGCTTTGATTCACACAAAATCCAAACGAGTGAAATGCATTTGATAACATCCAAGGACATTTGTCCAACGCCTTAACCTCTCGGCCATCCTGGTGCAAATAAGTAACTATCTGAAGCCCAATGAAAGTGGAATAAGGAGCACTTAGGCCGCTATTTTGGCTTTGATCCAGACAATATCTAAATGAAACTTGATTACATCCAAATCAAACTACCTACCAGACAGATGTTTCGAACCAACAAGAACATTTTAATATCGATCATGAGTCTAATGCCTTAAACACACTGCCATCCAGGTGTTTCTAAATGATTAACAAGAGCTGAGTCAAAAATGGAAGAACTTGTCATAGTCATTTCTTTCAGATTTGATCCACGCTAAATGTAAATGAGTGAAATGAGGGTTGATTACATCCTAAGTAAGCTTTTTCCAGGAATGGGGTTGGTACCCACAAAAACATACTGTTCGTCAGATTTTTATTCCAACAGTCTAAACAACTCAGCCATCCTGGTGTAAGTAAAGTATCATCAAGAGCCCAGTGAAATTGGAATGAGGAGCACACAGTCAGTTCTTTTGGCTTTGAGCCAGACAATATCTAAACGAGACTTGTTGACATCCAAATCAAACTTAATACAAGAACGGGGTTTCGAAGCAAGAAGAATGATACTTAAGTTGATAATGACTCTAACACCTTAATAACCACTCAGCCATCTTTTGTGTTTATAAAGGATAAACACTTGCTTAGTCAAGGCGGAATAAGGGGAACAAAGTCAATTCTTTCAGCTTTGATCCAAACAATTGATAACATCCAAATCAAAGATAAACTTCTACCAGGAGTGGGGTTCGAACCCACGAGGACATATGTCCATTGGATCTTAAGTCCAACGCCTTAACCTCTCGGCCATCCTGGTGTAAAGAACATGAAATCGAGTGCCCAGTCAAAATGGAATAAGGAGCACACAGTCAGATCTTTTGGCTTTGATCCAGACAATATGTAAATGAAACTTGATTACATCCAAATCAAACATTCTAACAGATGTAGGTTTCGAACCAACAAGGACATTTTAATATCGATCATGAGTCTAACTGCCTTAAACACAGTGCCATCCAGGTGTTTCTAAAATGATTAACAAGAGCTGAGTCAAAGATGGAAGAACTTGTCATAGTCATTTCTTTCAGATTTGATCCACGCTAAATGTAAATGAGTGAAATGAGGGTTGATTACATCCTAAGTAAGCTTTTTCCAGGAATGGGGTTGGTACCCACAAAAACATACTGTTCGTCAGATTTTTATTCCAGCAGTCTAAACCACTCAGCCATCCTGGTGTAAGTAAAGTATCATCAAGAGCCCAGTGAAATTGGAATGAGGAGCACACAGTCAGTTCTTTTGGCGTTGAGCCAGACAATATCTAAACGAGACTTGTTGACATCCAAATCAAACTTAATACAAGAACGGGGTTTCGAAGCAAGAAGAATGATACTTAAGTTGATAATGACTCTAACACCTTAATAACCACTCAGCCATCTTTTGTGTTTATAAAGGATCAACACTTGCTTAGTCAAGGCGGAATAAGGGGAACAAAGTCAATTCTTTCAGCTTTGATAGAAAACAATTGATAACATCCAAATCAAAGATAAACTACTACCAGGAGTGGGGTTCGAACCCACGAGGACATATGTCCATTGGATCTTAAGTCCAACGCCTTAACCTCTCGGCCATCCTGGTGTAAAGAACATGAAATCGAGTGCCCAGTCAAAATGGAATAAGGAGCACACAGTCAGATCTTTTGGCTTTGATCCAGACAATATGTAAATGAAACTTGATTACATCCAAATCAAACATTCTAACAGATGTAGATTTCGAACCAACAAGGACATTTTAATATCGATCATGAGTCTAACGCCTTAAACACACTGCCATCCAGGTGTTTCTAAATGATTAACAAGAGCTGAGTCAAAGATGGAAGAACTTGTCATAGTCATTTCTTTCAGATTTGATCCACGCTAAATGTAAATGAGTGAAATGAGGGTTGATTACATCCTAAGTAAGCTTTTTCCAGGAATGGGGTTGGTACCCACAAAAACATACTGTTCGTCAGATTTTTATTCCAGCAGTCTAAACCACTCAGCCATCCTGGTGTAAGTAAAGTATCATCAAGAGCCCAGTGAAATTGGAATGAGGAGCACACAGTCAGTTCTTTTGGCTTTGAGCCAGACAATATCTAAACGAGACTTGTTGACATCCAAATCAAACTTAATACAAGAACGGGGTTTCGAAGCAAGAAGAATAATAATTAAGTTGATAATGACTCTAACACCTTAACCACTCAGCCATCTTTTGTGTTTATAAAGGATAAACACTTGCTTAGTCAAGGCGGAATAAGGGGAACAAAGTCAATTCTTTCAGCTTTGATCCAAACAATTGATAACATCCAAATCAAAGATAAACTTCTACCAGGAGTGGGGTTCGAACCCACGAGGACATATGTCCATTGGATCTTAAGTCCAACGCCTTAACCTCTCGGCCATCCTGGTGTAAAGAACATGAAATCGAGTGCCCAGTCAAAATGGAATAAGGAGCACACAGTCAGATCTTTTGGCTTTGATCCAGACAATATGTAAATGAAACTTGATTACATCCAAATCAAACATTCTAACAGATGTAGGTTTCGAACCAACAAGGACATTTTAATATCGATCATGAGTCTAATGCCTTAAACACACTGCCATCCAGGTGTTTCTAAATGATTAACAAGAGCTGAGTCAAAAATGGAAGAACTTGTCATAGTCATTTCTTTCAGATTTGATCCACGCTAAATGTAAATGAGTGAAATGAGGGTTGATTACATCCTAAGTAAGCTTTTTCCAGGAATAGGGTTGGTACCCACAAAAACATACTGTTCGTCAGATTTTTATTCCAACAGTCTAAACAACTCAGCCATCCTGGTGTAAGTAAAGTATCATCAAGAGCCCAGTGAAATTGGAATGAGGAGCACACAGTCAGTTCTTTTGGCTTTGAGCCAGACAATATCTAAACGAGACTTGTTGACATCCAAATCAAACTTAATACAAGAACGGGGTTTCGAAGCAAGAAGAATGATACTTAAGTTGATAATGACTCTAACACCTTAATACCACTCAGCCATCTTTTGTGTTTATAAAGGATAAACACTTGCTTAGTCAAGGCGGAATAAGGGGAACAAAGTCAATACTTTCAGCTTTGATCCAAAACAATTGATAACATCCAAATCAAAGATAAACTTCTACCAGGAGTGGGGTTCGAACCCACGAGGACATATGTCCATTGGATCTTAAGTCCAACGCCTTAACCTCTCGGCCATCCTGGTGTAAAGAACATGAAATCGAGTGCCCAGTCAAAATGGAATAAGGAGCACACAGTCAGCTCTTTTGGCTTTGATCCAGACAATATGTAAATGAAACTTGATTACATCCAAATCAAACATTCTAACAGATGTAGATTTCGAACCAACAAGGACATTTTAATATCGATCATGAGTCTAACGCCTTAAACACAGTGCCATCCAGGTGTTTCTAAAAGATTAACAAGAGCTGAGTCAAAGATGGAAGAACTTGTCATAGTCATTTCTTTCAGATTTGATCCACGCTAAATGTAAATGAGTGAAATGAGGGTTGATTACATCCTAAGTAAGCTTTTTCCAGGAATGGGGTTGGTACCCACAAAAACATACTGTTCGTCAGATTTTTATTCCAGCAGTCTAAACCACTCAGCCATCCTGGTGTAAGTAAAGTATCATCAAGAGCCCAGTGAAATTGGAATGAGGAGCACACAGTCAGTTCTTTTGGCTTTGAGCCAGACAATATCTAAACGAGACTTGTTGACATCCAAATCAAACTTAATACAAGAACGGGGTTTCGAAGCAAGAAGAATAATAATTAAGTTGATAATGACTCTAACACCTTAACCACTCAGCCATCTTTTGTGTTTATAAAGGATAAACACTTGCTTAGTCAAGGCGGAATAAGGGGAACAAAGTCAATTCTTTCAGCTTTGATCCAAACAATTGATAACATCCAAATCAAAGATAAACTTCTACCAGGAGTGGGGTTCGAACCCACGAGGACATATGTCCATTGGATCTTAAGTCCAACGCCTTAACCTCTCGGCCATCCTGGTGTAAAGAACATGAAATCGAGTGCCCAGTCAAAATGGAATAAGGAGCACACAGTCAGATCTTTTGGCTTTGATCCAGACAATATGTAAATGAAACTTGATTACATCCAAATCAAACATTCTAACAGATGTAGGTTTCGAACCAACAAGGACATTTTAATATCGATCATGAGTCTAATGCCTTAAACACACTGCCATCCAGGTGTTTCTAAATGATTAACAAGAGCTGAGTCAAAAATGGAAGAACTTGTCATAGTCATTTCTTTCAGATTTGATCCACGCTAAATGTAAATGAGTGAAATGAGGGTTGATTACATCCTAAGTAAGCTTTTTCCAGGAATGGGGTTGGTACCCACAAAAACATACTGTTCGTCAGATTTTTATTCCAACAGTCTAAACAACTCAGCCATCCTGGTGTAAGTAAAGTATCATCAAGAGCCCAGTGAAATTGGAAGTGAGGAGCACACAGTCAGTTCTTTTGGCGTTGAGCCAGACAATATCTAAACGAGACTTGTTGACATCCAAATCAAACTTAATACAAGAACGGGGTTTCGAAGCAAGAAGAATGATACTTAAGTTGATAATGACTCTAACACCTTAACCACTCAGCCATCTTTTGTGTTTATAAAGGATAAACACTTGCTTAGTCAAGGCGGAATAAGGGGAACAAAGTCAATTCTTTCAGCTTTGATCCAAACAATTGATAACATCCAAATCAAAGATAAACTTCTACCAGGAGTGGGGTTCGAACCCACGAGGACATATGTCCATTGGATCTTAAGTCCAACGCCTTAACCTCTCGGCCATCCTGGTGTAAAGAACATGAAATCGAGTGCCCAGTCAAAATGGAATAAGGAGCACACAGTCAGATCTTTTGGCTTTGATCCAGACAATATGTAAATGAAACTTGATTACATCCAAATCAAACATTCTAACAGATGTAGGTTTCGAACCAACAAGGACATTTTAATATCGATCATGAGTCTAACGCCTTAAACACAGTGCCATCCAGGTGTTTCTAAAAGATTAACAAGAGCTGAGTCAAAGATGGAAGAACTTGTCATAGTCATTTCTTTCAGATTTGATCCACGCTAAATGTAAATGAGTGAAATGAGGGTTGATTACATCCTAAGTAAGCTTTTTCCAGGAATGGGGTTGGTACCCACAAAAACATACTGTTCGTCAGATTTTTATTCCAGCAGTCTAAACCACTCAGCCATCCTGGTGTAAGTAAAGTATCATCAAGAGCCCAGTGAAATTGGAATGAGGAGCACACAGTCAGTTCTTTTGGCTTTGAGCCAGACAATATCTAAACGAGACTTGTTGACATCCAAATCAAACTTAATACAAGAACGGGGTTTCGAAGCAAGAAGAATAATAATTAAGTTGATAATGACTCTAACACCTTAACCACTCAGCCATCTTTTGTGTTTATAAAGGATAAACACTTGCTTAGTCAAGGCGGAATAAGGGGAACAAAGTCAATTCTTTCAGCTTTGATCCAAACAATTGATAACATCCAAATCAAAGATAAACTTCTACCAGGAGTGGGGTTCGAACCCACGAGGACATATGTCCATTGGATCTTAAGTCCAACGCCTTAACCTCTCGGCCATCCTGGTGTAAAGAACATGAAATCGAGTGCCCAGTCAAAATGGAATAAGGAGCACACAGTCAGATCTTTTGGCTTTGATCCAGACAATATGTAAATGAAACTTGATTACATCCAAATCAAACATTCTAACAGATGTAGATTTCGAACCAACAAGGACATTTTAATATCGATCATGAGTCTAACGCCTTAAACACAGTGCCATCCAGGTGTTTCTAAAAGATTAACAAGAGCTGAGTCAAAGATGGAAGAACTTGTCATAGTCATTTCTTTCAGATTTGATCCACGCTAAATGTAAATGAGTGAAATGAGGGTTGATTACATCCTAAGTAAGCTTTTTCCAGGAATGGGGTTGGTACCCACAAAAACATACTGTTCGTCAGATTTTTATTCCAACAGTCTAAACCACTCAGCCATCCTGGTGTAAGTAAAGTATCATCAAGAGCCCAGTGAAATTGGAATGAGGAGCACACAGTCAGTTCTTTTGGCTTTGAGCCAGACAATATCTAAACGAGACTTGTTGACATCCAAATCAAACTTAATACAAGAACGGGGTTTCGAAGCAAGAAGAATGATACTTAAGTTGATAATGACTCTAACACCTTAATAACCACTCAGCCATCTTTTGTGTTTATAAAGGATAAACACTTGCTTAGTCAAGGCGGAATAAGGGGAACAAAGTCAATTCTTTCAGCTTTGATCCAAACAATTGATAACATCCAAATCAAAGATAAACTTACTACCAGGAGTGGGGTTCGAACCCACGAGGACATATGTCCATTGGATCTTAAGTCCAACGCCTTAACCTCTCGGCCATCCTGGTGTAAAGAACATGAAATCGAGTGCCCAGTCAAAATGGAATAAGGAGCACACAGTCAGATCTTTTGGCTTTGATCCAGACAATATGTAAATGAAACTTGATTACATCCAAATCAAACATTCTAACAGATGTAGGTTTCGAACCAACAAGGACATTTTAATATCGATCATGAGTCTAACGCCTTAAACACACTGCCATCCAGGTGTTTCTAAATGATTAACAAGAGCTGAGTCAAAAATGGAAGAACTTGTCATAGTCATTTCTTTCAGATTTGATCCACGCTAAATGTAAATGAGTGAAATGAGGGTTGATTACATCCTAAGTAAGCTTTTTCCAGGAATAGGGTTGGTACCCACAAAAACATACTGTTCGTCAGATTTTTATTCCAACAGTCTAAACAACTCAGCCATCCTGGTGTAAGTAAAGTATCATCAAGAGCCCAGTGAAATTGGAGTGAGGAGCACACAGTCAGTTCTTTTGGCGTTGAGCCAGACAATATCTAAACGAGACTTGTTGACATCCAAATCAAACTTAATACAAGAACGGGGTTTCGAAGCAAGAAGAATGATACTTAAGTTGATAATGACTCTAACACCTTAACCACTCAGCCATCTTTTGTGTTTATAAAGGATAAACACTTGCTTAGTCAAGGCGGAATAAGGGGAACAAAGTCAATTCTTTCAGCTTTGATCCAAACAATTGATAACATCCAAATCAAAGATAAACTTCTACCAGGAGTGGGGTTCGAACCCACGAGGACATATGTCCATTGGATCTTAAGTCCAACGCCTTAACCTCTCGGCCATCCTGGTGTAAAGAACATGAAATCGAGTGCCCAGTCAAAATGGAATAAGGAGCACACAGTCAGATCTTTTGGCTTTGATCCAGACAATATGTAAATGAAACTTGATTACATCCAAATCAAACATTCTAACAGATGTAGGTTTCGAACCAACAAGGACATTTTAATATCGATCATGAGTCTAACGCCTTAAACACAGTGCCATCCAGGTGTTTCTAAAGATTAACAAGAGCTGAGTCAAAGATGGAAGAACTTGTCATAGTCATTTCTTTCAGATTTGATCCACGCTAAATGTAAATGAGTGAAATGAGGGTTGATTACATCCTAAGTAAGCTTTTTCCAGGAATGGGGTTGGTACCCACAAAAACATACTGTTCGTCAGATTTTTATTCCAGCAGTCTAAACCACTCAGCCATCCTGGTGTAAGTAAAGTATCATCAAGAGCCCAGTGAAATTGGAATGAGGAGCACACAGTCAGTTCTTTTGGCTTTGAGCCAGACAATATCTAAACGAGACTTGTTGACATCCAAATCAAACTTAATACAAGAACGGGGTTTCGAAGCAAGAAGAATAATAATTAAGTTGATAATGACTCTAACACCTTAACCACTCAGCCATCTTTTGTGTTTATAAAGGATAAACACTTGCTTAGTCAAGGCGGAATAAGGGGAACAAAGTCAATTCTTTCAGCTTTGATCCAAACAATTGATAACATCCAAATCAAAGATAAACTTCTACCAGGAGTGGGGTTCGAACCCACGAGGACATATGTCCATTGGATCTTAAGTCCAACGCCTTAACCTCTCGGCCATCCTGGTGTAAAGAACATGAAATCGAGTGCCCAGTCAAAATGGAATAAGGAGCACACAGTCAGATCTTTTGGCTTTGATCCAGACAATATGTAAATGAAACTTGATTACATCCAAATCAAACATTCTACCAGATGTAGGTTTCGAACCAACAAGGACATTTTAATTTCGATCATGAGTCTAATGCCTTAAACACACTGCCATCCAGGTGTTTCTAAATGATTAACAAGAGCTGAGTCAAAAATGGAAGAACTTGTCATAGTCATTTCTTTCAGATTTGATCCACGCTAAATGTAAATGAGTGAAATGAGGGTTGATTACATCCTAAGTAAGCTTTTTCCAGGAATGGGGTTGGTACCCACAAAAACATACTGTTCGTCAGATTTTTATTCCAGCAGTCTAAACCACTCAGCCATCCTGGTGTAAGTAAAGTATCATCAAGAGCCCAGTGAAATTGGAATGAGGAGCACACAGTCAGTTCTTTTGGCGTTGAGCCAGACAATATCTAAACGAGACTTGTTGACATCCAAATCAAACTTAATACAAGAACGGGGTTTCGAAGCAAGAAGAATGATACTTAAGTTGATAATGACTCTAACACCTTAATAACCACTCAGCCATCTTTTGTGTTTATAAAGGATAAACACTTGCTTAGTCAAGGCGGAATAAGGGGAACAAAGTCAATTCTTTCAGCTTTGATCCAAACAATTGATAACATCCAAATCAAAGATAAACTTCTACCAGGAGTGGGGTTCGAACCCACGAGGACATATGTCCATTGGATCTTAAGTCCAACGCCTTAACCTCTCGGCCATCCTGGTGTAAAGAACATGAAATCGAGTGCCCAGTCAAAATGGAATAAGGAGCACACAGTCAGATCTTTTGGCTTTGATCCAGACAATATGTAAATGAAACTTGATTACATCCAAATCAAACATTCTAACAGATGTAGGTTTCGAACCAACAAGGACATTTTAATATCGATCATGAGTCTAACGCCTTAAACACAGTGCCATCCAGGTGTTTCTAAAAGATTAACAAGAGCTGAGTCAAAGATGGAAGAACTTGTCATAGTCATTTCTTTCAGATTTGATCCACGCTAAATGTAAATGAGTGAAATGAGGGTTGATTACATCCTAAGTAAGCTTTTTCCAGGAATGGGGTTGGTACCCACAAAAACATACTGTTCGTCAGATTTTTATTCCAGCAGTCTAAACCACTCAGCCATCCTGGTGTAAGTAAAGTATCATCAAGAGCCCAGTGAAATTGGAATGAGGAGCACACAGTCAGTTCTTTTGGCTTTGAGCCAGACAATATCTAAACGAGACTTGTTGACATCCAAATCAAACTTAATACAAGAACGGGGTTTCGAAGCAAGAAGAATAATAATTAAGTTGATAATGACTCTAACACCTTAATAACCACTCAGCCATCTTTTGTGTTTATAAAGGATAAACACTTGCTTAGTCAAGGCGGAATAAGGGGAACAAAGTCAATTCTTTCAGCTTTGATCCAAACAATTGATAACATCCAAATCAAAGATAATCTTCTACCAGGAGTGGGGTTCGAACCCACGAGGACATATGTCCATTGGATCTTAAGTCCAACGCCTTAACCTCTCGGCCATCCTGGTGTAAAGAACATGAAATCGAGTGCCCAGTCAAAATGGAATAAGGAGCACACAGTCAGATCTTTTGGCTTTGATCCAGACAATATGTAAATGAAACTTGATTACATCCAAATCAATCATTCTAACAGATGTAGGTTTCGAACCAACAAGGACATTTTAATATCGATCATGAGTCTAATGCCTTAAACACACTGCCATCCAGGTGTTTCTAAATGATTAACAAGAGCTGAGTCAAAAATGGAAGAACTTGTCATAGTCATTTCTTTCAGATTTGATCCACGCTAAATGTAAATGAGTGAAATGAGGGTTGATTACATCCTAAGTAAGCTTTTTCCAGGAATAGGGTTGGTACCCACAAAAACATACTGTTCGTCAGATTTTTATTCCAAGCAGTCTAAACCACTCAGCCATCCTGGTGTAAGTAAAGTATCATCAAGAGCCCAGTGAAATTGGAATGAGGAGCACACAGTCAGTTCTTTGTTTCTGGTAGCGGCTACAGTTGTGCTTGCAGCTGCTGCTCTTGTGGTACCAGCTGGAGTTGTGGTGGCAGTTGCTACTGTTGTAGTGGCTGCTGTAGTTGTAGTGGTGTCTCCAGTTGTGGTGGCGGCTGCTGTTGCTATGGTGGCAGAGGCTGTCGTAGTGGAAGCTGCAGTTGTGGTAGGAGTCGTAGTGGCATCTGCATTTGTGGTGGCAGGGTCTGTCGTTACTGCCGCTGCAGTTGTGGTAGCAGCTGCACTTGTGATTGCAGTGGCTGCTGTGTTGGTAGCGGCTAAGTTGTGGTGGCATGAGTTGTCTTAGTGGTGTCTCCAGTTGTGGTGGCAGGGGCTGTCGTAGTGGGGTCCTTAGTTACGGTGGCAGGGGCTGCAGTAGTGGTGGCAGCGGCTGCTGTCGTGGTGGCAGGGGTTGTCTTAGTGGTGTCTGCAGTTGTGGTGGTAGCGGCTGTTATCGTAGTGGCAGCTGCAGTTGTGGTGGCAGCTGCACTGTGGTTGCAGTGGCTGCTGTTCTGGTAGCGGCTACAGTTGTGGTTGCAGCTGCTGCTCTTGTGGTACCAGCTAGAGTTTGGGTGCAGTTGCTACTGTTGTAGTGGCTGCTGTAGTTGTAGTGGTGTCTCCAGTTGTGGTGGCGGCTGCTGTTGCTATGGTGGCAGAGGCTGTCGTAGTGGAACCTGCAGTTGTGGTAGGAGTCGTAGTGGCATCTGCATTTGTGGTGGCAGGGTCTGTCGTTACTGCCGCTGCAGTTGTGGTAGCAGCTGCACTTGTGATTGCAGTGGCTGCTGTTGGTAGCGGCAAAAGTTGTGGTGGCATGAGTTGTCTTAGTGGTGTCTCCAGTTGTGGTGGCAGGGGCTGTCGTAGTGGCATCCTTAGTTACGGTGGCAGGGGCTGCAGTAGTGGTGTAGCGGCTGCTGTTGTGGTGGCAGGGGTTGTCTTAGCGGTGTCTGCAGTTGTGGTGGTAGTGGCTGTTGTCGTAGTGGCAGCTGCAGTTGTCGTTGCAGTGGCAGCTGTAGTTGTCATTGCAGTGGCTGCTGTTGTGGTAGCGGCAGCTGCAGTTGTGGTGGCAGCTGCACTTGTGGTTGCAGTGGCTGCTGTTCTGGTAGCGGCTACAGTTGTGGTTGCAGCTGCTGCTCTTGTGGTACCAGCTGGAGTTGTGTGGTGCAGTTGCTACTGTTGTAGTGGCTGCTGTAGTTGTAGTGGTGTCTCCGTGTGTGTGGCGGCTGCTGTTGCTATGGTGGCAGAGGCTGCAGTAGTGGTGGCAGCGGCGCTGTTGTCGTGGTGGTAGCTGCAGTTGTGGTGGCAGCGCTGTCGTCGTGGTGGCAGCTGCTGTTGTGGTAGCAGTCGTAGTGGTGGCAAATGCAGTTGTGGTTGCAGCTGCTGCTCTGTGGTACCAGCTGGAGTTGTGGTGGCAGCGACGCTGTTGTAGTGCTGCTGTAGTGGTAGTGGCAGCCACAGTTGTGCTGGTGACTGCTGTTGCTATGGTGGCAGAGGCTGTCGTAGTGGAAGCTGTAGTTGTGGTAGAGTTGTAGTGGCATCTGCATTTGTGGTGGCAGGGTCTGCGTCTTATTGCAGCTGCAGTTGTGGTAGCAGCTACACTTGATTGCAGTGGCTGCTGTGTTGGTAGAGGCTGAAGTATGGTGGCGTGAGTTGTCTTGGTGGTGTTTGCAGTTGTGGTGGCAGGGGCTGTTGTAGTGGCATCCTTAGTTACGGTGGCAGGGGCTGCAGTAGTGGTGTAAGTGGATGTTGTCGTGGCGGTAGCTGTAGTTGTGGTGGCAGCTTCAGTTGCGGTGGCAGCGACTGTTGTCGTAGGGGCAGCTGCAGTTGTGGTAGCAGCTGCACTTGTGGTAGTGGCTGCTGTTGTGGTAGCGGCTAAAGTTGTGGTGTCATGGGTTGTCTTAGTGTTGTCTCCTGTTATGGTGGCAGGGGCTGTCGTAGAGGCGTCTACAGTTATGGTGGCAGGGGCTGCAGTAGTGGTGGCAGTAGCTGCTGTCATGGTGACAGGGGTTGTTGTCGTAGTGGCAGCTGCAGTTGTACTGGCAGCTGCACTTGTGGTTGCAGTTGCTGCTGTTCTTGTAGTGCTAAATTGTGGTTGCAGGGTTTGTCTTATTGGTGTCTTTAGTTGTGGCGGTAGCAGCTGTTGTTATAGTGGCAGCTTCAGTTGTAGTGGCAGAAGCTGTTATCATAGTGGCAGCTGCAGTTGATGTAGCAGCTGCACTTGTGGTTGCAGTGGCTGCTGTTCTGGTAGCGGCTAAAGTTGTGGTGGCAGGAGGTGTTGTGGTAGTGGCAGCTGTTGTTGTGGTGCCCATGACTGTCGTCATTGCGGCTGCAGTTGTGGTTGCAGCTGCTGCTCTTGTGGTACCAGCTGGAGTTGTGGTGGCAATTGCTACTGTTGTAGTGGCTGCTGTAGTTGTAGTGGCGGCTACAGTTGTGGTGGCTGCTGCTGTTGCTGTGGTGGCAGGGGCTGTCGTATATGTGGCTGCAGTTGTGGTGGCAGGGGCTGTCGTAGGGACGTCTGCAGTTATGGTGGCAGGGCTGCAGTAGTGGTGGCAGCGGCTGTCGTCGTGGTGGCAGCTGCAGTTGTGGTGGCAGCGGCTGTCGTGGTGGTTGCGGCTGCAGTTGTGGTGGCAGTCATAGTGGTGGCAAATGCAGTTGTGGTTGCAGATGCTACTCTTGTGGTACCAGCTGAAGTTGTGGTGGCAGCGGCTGCTGTTGTAGTGGCTGCTGTAGTTGTAGTGGCATCTACAGTTGTGCTGGTGACTGCTGTTGCTATGGTGGCAGGGGCTGTCGTAGTGGAAGCTGCAGTTGTGGTAGGAATCGTAGTGGCGTCTGCATTTGTGGTGGCAGGGTCTGTCGTTATTGCAGCTGCTGTTGTGGTAGCAGCTGCACTTATGGTTGCAGTGGCTGCTGTGTTGGTAGCGGCTAAAGTTGCGGTGGCATGAGTTGTCTTAGTGGTGTCTCCAGTTGTGGTGGCAGGGGCTGTCGTAGTGGCGTCCTTAGTTATGGTGGCAGGGACTGCAGTAGTGGTGGCAGCGGCTGCTGTCGTGGTGGCAGGGGTTGTCTTAGTGGTGTCTGCAGTTGTGGTGGTAGCGGCTGTTATCGTAGTGGCAGCTGCAGTTGTGGTGGCAGCTGCACTTGTGGTTGCAGTGGCTGCTGTTCTGGTAGCGGCTACAGTTGTGCTTGCAGCTGCTGCTCTTGTGGTACCAGCTGGAGTTGTGGTGGCAGTTGCTACTGTTGTAGTGGCTGCTGTAGTTGTAGTGGTGTCTCCAGTTGTGGTGGCGGCTGCTGTTGCTATGGTGGCAGAGGCTGTCGTAGTGGAAGCTGCAGTTGTGGTAGGAGTCGTAGTGGCATCTGCATTTGTGGTCAGGGTCTGTCGTTACTGCCGCTGCAGTTGTGGTAGCAGCTGCACTTGTGATTGCAGTGGCTGCTGTGTTGGTAGCGGCTAAAGTTGTGGTGGCATGAGTTGTCTTAGTGGTGTCTCCAGTTGTGGTGGCAGGGGCTGTCGTAGTGGGGTCCTTAGTTACGGTGGCAGGGGCTGCAGTAGTGGTGGCAGCGGCTGCTGTCGTGGTGGCAGGGGTTGTCTTAGTGGTGTCTGCAGTTGTGGTGGTAGCGGCTGTTATCGTAGTGGCAGCTGCAGTTGTGGTGGCAGCTGCACTTGTGGTTGCAGTGGCTGCTGTTCTGGTAGCGGCTACAGTTGTGGTTGCAGCTGCTGCTCTTGTGGTACCAGCTAGAGTTGTGGTGGCAGTTGCTACTGTTGTAGTGGCTGCTGTAGTTGTAGTGGTGTCTCCAGTTGTGGTGGCGGCTGCTGTTGCTATGGTGGCAGAGGCTGTCGTAGTGGAACCTGCAGTTGTGGTAGGAGTCGTAGTGGCATCTGCATTTGTGGTGGCAGGGTCTGTCGTTACTGCCGCTGCAGTTGTGGTAGCAGCTGCACTTGTGATTGCAGTGGCTGCTGTGTTGGTAGCGGCTAAAGTTGGGGTGGCATGAGTTGTCTTAGTGGTGTCTCCAGTTGTGGTGGCAGGGGCTGTCGTAGTGGCATCCTTAGTTATGGTGGCAGGGGCTGCAGTAGTGGTGGCAGCGGCTGCTGTCGTGGTGGCAGGGGTTGTCTTAGTGGTGTCTGCAGTTGTGGTGGTAGCGGCTGTTATCGTAGTGGCAGCTGCAGTTGTGGTGGCAGCTGCACTTGTGGTTGCAGTGGCTGCTGTTCTGGTAGCGGCAGCTGCAGTTGTGGTGGCAGCTGCACTTGTGGTTGCAGTGGCTGCTGTTCTGGTAGCGGCTACAGTTGTGGTTGCAGCTGCTGCTCTTGTGGTACCAGCTGGAGTTGTGGTGGCAGTTGCTACTGTTGTAGTGGCTGCTGTAGTTGTAGTGGTGTCTCCAGTTGTGGTGGCGGCTGCTGTTGCTATGGTGGCAGAGGCTGCAGTAGTGGTGGCAGCGGCTGCTGTTGTCGTGGTGGTAGCTGCAGTTGTGGTGGCAGCGGCTGTCGTCGTGGTGGCAGCTGCTGTTGTGGTAGCAGTCGTAGTGGTGGCAAATGCAGTTGTGGTTGCAGCTGCTGCTCTTGTGGTACCAGCTGGAGTTGTGGTGGCAGCGACTGCTGTTGTAGTGGCTGCTGTAGTGGTAGTGGCAGCCACAGTTGTGCTGGTGACTGCTGTTGCTATGGTGGCAGAGGCTGTCGTAGTGGAAGCTGTAGTTGTGGTAGGAGTTGTAGTGGCATCTGCATTTGTGGTGGCAGGGTCTGTCGT